>NW_026607618.1:315872-631744 GCF_029499605.1 Hyla sarda | reverse complement strand
CGACGGCTTTCTAAGATTTAAAGGGCCAGCGCACCGCTAATTGGTGCCTGGCCCAATCTGTTCAATCACTTCCCTACACTATATTAACCCACTTCCCCTTCCTGTCCCTGCCGGATCTTGTTGCCTTGTGCCCTGAGAAAACGTTATAGTGTGTTCCTTAGCCTGTGTACCCAGACCTTCTGCTGTTGCCCCTGACTATGAACCTTGCTGCCTGCCCTGACCTTCTGCTACGTCTGACCTCGCCTCTGACTAGTCCTTGTGCACCGCGCCAGTCTCAGCTGTCAGAGAGGTCGAGTTGCTACTGGGGAACACGACCTGGTAGTGACCGCCGCAGCAAGTCCATCCCGCTTTGCGGCGGGCTCTGGTGAACACCAGTAACTGCTTACAACCGATTCCCCAGTACGACCCACGTCATCGCCTCTCTGGTATAGAGGATCCACCTCCAGTGTCCTCATCAGCCGATAGTCCGGACCCTGACAGTAGATCCGGCCATGGATCCCGCTAAGGTGCTGCTGCAAAGCCTCGCTGACCTCACCTCCGTGGTTGCCCAGCAGTCCCAGCAGATTGCCCAACAAGGACAACAGCTGTCGCAGTTGACCGCCATGATTCAACAGCTTCTGCCTCCACAGCCTCAACCATCTCCTCCGCCAGCTCCAGCATCTCCTCCTCTCCGAGCTGCCGTTACCTCTGCCAGAGTCCGCCTGTCTCTCCCGGATAAGTTTGACGGGAACTCTAAGAAGTGCTGGGGATTCCTGACCCAATGTTCCCTGCACCTGGAGATGTTGTCAGACCAATTCCCCACAGAACGGTCTAAGGTGGTGTTCTTGGTCAGTTTACTTTCTGGGAAGGCCTTGGCCTGGGCCACGCCGCTCTGGGACCACAACGATTCTGCCACTGCCTCCATCCTGTCCTTCTTTTCTGAAATCCGCAGTGTCTTTGAGGAACCTGCCCGTGCCTCATGCGCGGAAACTGCCTTGCTGAACTTTGTCCAAGGAGACTCAACAGTGGGCGAATATGCTATACAATTCCGTACTTTGGCCTCTGTGTTGGCCTGGAACAATGAGGCTCTCTGCGCGATCTTTAAAAAAGGTTTATCCAGCCACATTAAGGATTGTCTGGCCGCACGAGAGATACCCTCCACTCTGACTGCACTAATCCAGTTGGCTACCCGCATTGATATGCGCTACATTGAAAGACGTCAGGAGCTCCGCCAGGAGAAAGATCTTGTTCGCACCAGGCGATACCCATGCCTGGCTCCTTTCTTCCAGCACCCTTTGCAGCCTGTTACTGTGCCTCCCGCTGAGGAGGCCATGCAAGTGGACCGGTCTCGCCTGACCCAGCAAGAGAGGACTCCCCTGAGGAACGAGAACTTATGCTTATACTGTGCGAGCTCTGAACATTTCCTAAAGGACTGTTCCCTTTGTCCTCAGCGTCAGGGAAACGCTCACACCTAGTGAACGTGGGAGAGGCGTCACTGGGTGTAAATTCTTCCTCTCCACGCCTGACTATTCCAGTGCGGATTTCTCCAGCTGGACTCTTGGACTCTGGTTCAGCAGGAAACTTCATTAAATCCTCCTTCATCAACCGGTTTAACATCCCTGTTATCTGTCTCGTTAAACCTTTCTTTATTTCTTTGGTTAACGGAGAAAAACTGAATTGCACCGTGCGCTTCCGCACAGAACCCGTGTACATGACTGGGGGTTCTCCACAAAGAAACTATTGAATATTTTTCTGCCAAACTGTACCTCTGACATCCTTCTAGGCTTACCCTGGCTCCAGCATCACTGGGGACTTTAAATCCAGGGGCTCTTCCTGCCACACATGCTGCCTTAAGTCGGTACCTACTAGCCAAGTCTCCATCGCTTTTCCATTGCTCGGCCTTCCTAAGGCCTATCAGGACTTTTCTGATGTCTTTTGCAAGAAACAAGCAGAGACCTTACCATCACATAGGCCCTACGATTGTCCTATTGACTTGCTCCCAGGTACCACACCGCCCCGTGGCAGGATTTACCCTCTCTCCGCTCCAGAAACTAAAGCCATGACGGAGTACATTCAGGAGAATCTCAAAAAAGGTTTCATCAGGAAGTCTTCTTCTCCTGCCAGAGCAGGATTCTTCTTTGTTTCCAAGAAGGACGGGTCACTACGCCCTTGTATTGACTACCTCGGCCTCAATAAAATAACTGTAAAGAACCGCTACCCTCTGCCTCTCATCTCGGAACTCTTTGACCGGCTGCGCGGAGCAAAGATTTTTACTAATCTTGACCTCAGGGGTGCGTATAACCTCATCAGAATTCGTGAAGGAGATGAGTGGAAAACCGCTTTTAACTCCAGAGATGGTCACTTCGAATACCTCCTCATGCCATTTGGTCTTTGCAACGCCCCTGCAGTCTTCCAAGACTATGTCAATTAAACCTTCCGGGACTTATTGTATACCTGCGTAGTGGTCTATCTTGATGACATACTAATCTTCTCCTCCAACCTAGAGGAACACCGCCTCCATGTTTGTCAAGTGCTCCAGCACCTCCGTTTTAACCATCTCTACCCCAAAATTGAAAAATGCCTCTTTGAACGCAGCTATCTTCCTTTCCTGGGATACCTGGTCTCAGGACAAGGTCTTCAAATGGACCCCGACAAGCTCTCCGCGGTCTTGGATTGGCCACGCCCCTCGGGACTTCGCTCTATCCAGCGCTTCCTCGGATTCGCGAATTACTACCGTCAGTTTATCCCCCACTTCTCCACTATCATGGCTCCTATCGTGGCACTGACAAAGAAAGATGTGAATCCGAGATCCTGGCCTCCCCAAGCGGAAGAAGCTTTTACTCGCCTTAAGGCCGCTTTCGCCTCCGCCCCAGTCTTGACTAGGCCCAATCCCCTGAAGCTATTCTTCCTTGAGGTAGATGCCTCTTCGGTAGGAGCCGGAGCGGTTCTTCTTCAAAAAACCGCTAAGGGAAAAAATGTCACTTGCATTTTTTTCTCTAAAACTTTTTCTCCTACGCTATTGGAGACCGTGAATTGGTGGCCATTAACCCCTTAACGACGCAGGACATATATTTACGTCCTGCGCCGGATCCTGCGATATGAAGCGGCGATTTGTGGTATTAACCCTTTAGAAGCGGCGGTCAAAGCTGACCGCCGCTTCTAAAGCGAAACTGAAAGTGACCCGGCTGCTCAGTCGGGCTGTTCGGGACCGCCGCGGTGAAATCGCGGCGTCCCGAACAGCTGACCGGACACCTCCGCGGTGTCCGATCGGCGAATGACTGCTCCGTGCCTGAGATCCAGGCAGGAGCAGTCAAGCGCCGATAACACTGATCACAGGCGTGTTAATACACGCCTGTGATCTGTGTAGAAGATCAGTGTGTGCAGTGTTATAGGTCCCTATGGGACCTATAACACTGCAAAAAAAATGTAAAAAAAAAGTGTTAATAAAGGTCATTTAACCCCTTCCCTAATAAAAGTTTGAATCACCCCCCTTTTCCCATAAAAAAATAAAACAGTGTAAAATAAAAAATAAACATATGTGGTATCGCCGCGTGCGTAAATGTCCGAACTATAAAAATATATCATTAATTAAACCGCACGGTCAATGGCATGCGCGCAAAAAAATTTCAAAGTCCAAAAAAGCGTATTTTGGTCACTTTTTATACCATTAAAAAATGAATAAAAACTGATCAAAAAGTCCGATCAAAACAAAAAACATACCAATAAAAACTTCAGATCACGGCGCAAAAAATGAGTCCTCATACCACCCTGTACATGGAAAAATAACAAAGTTATAGGGGTCAGAAGATGACATTTTTAAACGTATAAATTTTCCTGCATGTAGTTATGATTTTTTCCGGAAGTGCGACAAAATCAAACCTATATAAGTAGGGTATCATTTTAACCGTATGGACCTACAGAATAATGATAAGGCATCATTTTTACCGAAATATGCACTGCGTAGAAACGGAAGCCCCCAAAAGTTACAAAATGGCGTTTTTTCTTCGATTTTGTCGCACAATGATTTTTTTTTCTGTTTCTTCGTGATATTTTGGGTAAAATGACTGATGTCACTGCAAAGTAGAATTGGTGACGCAAAAAATAAGCCATAATATGGATTTTATGGTGGAAAATTTAAAGGGTTATGATTTTTAAAAGGTAAGGAGGAAAAAACGAAAGTGGAAAAACCCTGAGTCCTTAAGGGGTTAATTAATTTATTGGTTTACTTATTAAGTTAATAATTCCCCTCAATAAACGGGCGTAGCCTTTTACCCCAACAATGGTTATCTCTTTTATTTAAAGGGGTGGTGGGGGAGGGGTATGGTAGTCCTTAGCCCATGTCAAGGCCCAGGGAGGTAATGGAGGGGCCACATGGCATGGGCCACCCTCTATTCCCCTTTGGTATCACGACTACAACTTTCAGCATGCTTTTACAGTAAGGACATGCTGGGAGTTGTAGTCATGTAGTGCGGGCTGGAGGTGTGCAGACGTGTGATAAGCTTGTCACATGCCCCACAACTACAACTCCCAGCATGCCCTTACAGTAAGGACCTGCTGTGACGGAGGTGGGAGAGAAGCACATCTCCCGCCCGCGTGGCATGACATGCTGGAAGTTGCAGTCATGCGGCACGAGCGGGAGATGTGCAGGCGGGGGCAAGGCTGCACGACTACAACTGCCAGCATGTCCTTACTGTAAGTGTAACAAGAAGTTTGTTACGCCGAGCGCTCCGGGTCCCCGCTCCTCCCCGGAGCGCTCGCTTCACTCCCTCCGCTGCAGCGCTCCGGTCACGTCCTCTGACCCGGGGCGCTGCGATCCTGCTGCCAGCCGGGATGCGATTCGCGATGCGGGTAGCGCCCGCTCGCGATGCGCACCCCGGCTCCCCTACCTGACTCGCTCCCCGTCTGTTCTGTCCCGGCGCGCGCGGCCCCGCTCCCTAGGGCGCGCGCGCGCCGGGTCTCTGCGATTTAAAGGGCCACTGCGCCGCTGATTGGCGCAGTGGTTCCAATTAGGGTTTTCACCTGTGCACTTCCCTATATTACCTCACTTCCCTTGCACTCCCTTGCCGGATCTTGTTGCCTTAGTGCCAGTGAAAGCGTTCCTTGTGTGTTCCTTGCCTGTGTTTCCAGACCTTCTGCCGTTGCCCCTGACTACGATCCTTGCTGCCTGCCCCGACCTTCTGCTACGTCCGACCTTGCTTCTGCCTACTCCCTTGTACCGCGCCTATCTTCAGCAGCCAGAGAGGTGAGCCGTTGCTAGTGGATACGACCTGGTCACTACCGCCGCAGCAAGACCATCCCGCTTTGCGGCGGGCTCTGGTGAAAACCAGTAGTGGCTTAGAACCGGTCCACTAGCACGGTCCACGCCAATCCCTCTCTGGCACAGAGGGTCCACTACCTGCCAGCCGGCATCGTGACAGTAGATCCGGCCATGGATCCCGCTGAAGTTCCTCTGCCAGTTGTCGCTGACCTCACCACGGTGGTCGCCCAGCAGTCACAACAGATAGCGCAACAAGGCCAACAGCTGTCTCAACTGACCGTTATGCTACAACAGTTGCTACCACAGCTTCAGCAGTCATCTCCTCCGCCAGCTCCTGCACCTCCTCCGCAGCGAGTGGCCGCTCCTGGGATACGCTTATCCTTGCCGGATAAATTTGATGGGGACTCTAAGTTTTGCCGTGGCTTTCTTTCCCAATGTTCCCTGCATCTGGAGATGATGTCGGACCTGTTTCCCACTGAAAGGTCTAAGGTGGCTTTCGTAGTCAGTCTTCTGTCCGGAAAAGCCCTGTCATGGGCCACACCGCTCTGGGACCGCAATGACCCCGTCACTGCCTCTGTACACTCCTTCTTCTCGGAAATCCGAAGTGTCTTTGAGGAACCTGCCCGAGCCTCTTCTGCTGAGACTGCCCTGTTGAACCTGGTCCAGGGTAATTCTTCCGTTGGCGAGTATGCCGTACAATTCCGTACACTTGCTTCAGAATTGTCCTGGAATAATGAGGCCCTCTGCGCGACCTTCAAAAAAGGCCTATCCAGCAACATTAAAGATGTTCTGGCCGCACGAGAAATTCCTGCTAATCTACATGAACTTATTCACCTAGCCACTCGCATTGACATGCGTTTTTCTGAAAGGCGTCAGGAACTCCGCCAAGATATGGACTCTGTTCGCACGAGGCGTTTCGTCTCCTCGGCTCCTCTCTCCTCTGGTCCCCTGCAATCTGTTCCTGTGCCTCCCGCCGTGGAGGCTATGCAGGTCGACCGGTCTCGCCTGACACCTCAAGAGAGGACACGACGCCGTATGGAGAACCTCTGCCTGTACTGTGCTAGTACCGAACACTTCCTGAGGGATTGTCCTATCCGTCCTCCCCGCCTGGAAAGACGTACGCTGACTCCGCACAAAGGTGAGACAGTCCTTGATGTCTACTCTGCTTCTCCACGTCTTACTGTGCCTGTGCGGATGTCTGCCTCTGCCTTCTCCTTCTCTACAGTGGCCTTCTTGGACTCTGGATCTGCAGGAAATTTTATTTTGGCCTCTCTCGTCAACAGGTTCAACATCCCAGTGACCAGTCTCGCCAGACCCCTCTACATCAATTGTGTAAATAATGAAAGATTGGACTGTACCATACGTTTCCGCACGGAGCCCCTTCTTATGAGCATCGGATCTCATCATGAGAGGATTGAACTTTTGGTCCTCCCCAATTGCACCTCGGAGATTCTCCTTGGACTTCCCTGGCTTCAACTTCATTCCCCAACCCTGGATTGGTCCACTGGGGAGATCAAGAGTTGGGGGTCCTCTTGTTCCAAGAACTGTCTAAAACCGGTTCCCAGTAACCCTTGCCGTAACTCTGTGGTTCCTCCAGTAACCGGTCTCCCTAAGGCCTATATGGACTTCGCGGATGTTTTCTGCAAAAAACAAGCTGAGACTCTACCTCCTCACAGGCCTTATGATTGCCCTATCGACCTCCTCCCGGGTACTACTCCACCCCGGGGCAGAATTTATCCTCTCTCTGCCCCAGAGACTCTTGCCATGTCCGAATACGTCCAGGAGAATCTAAAAAAGGGCTTTATCCGTAAATCCTCCTCTCCTGCCGGAGCCGGATTTTTCTTTGTGTCCAAAAAAGATGGCTCCCTACGTCCTTGCATTGACTACCGCGGTCTTAATAAAATCACGGTTAAGAACCGCTACCCCTTACCCCTCATCTCTGAACTCTTTGATCGCCTCCAAGGTGCCCACATCTTCACTAAATTGGACTTAAGAGGCGCCTATAACCTCATCCGCATCAGAGAGGGGGACGAGTGGAAAACGGCATTTAACACCAGAGATGGACACTTTGAGTATCTGGTCATGCCCTTTGGACTGTGCAATGCCCCTGCCGTCTTCCAAGACTTTGTCAATGAAATTTTTCGTGATCTGTTATACTCCTGTGTTGTGGTATATCTGGACGATATCCTAATTTTTTCTGCCAATCTAGAAGAACACCGCCAGCATGTCCGTATGGTTCTTCAGAGACTTCGTGACAACCAACTCTATGCCAAAATTGAGAAATGTCTGTTTGAATGCCAATCTCTTCCTTTTCTAGGATATTTGGTCTCTGGCCAGGGACTACAGATGGATCCAGACAAACTCTCTGCCGTCTTAAATTGGCCACGCCCCTCCGGACTCCGTGCTATCCAACGCTTTTTGGGGTTCGCCAATTATTACAGGCAATTTATTCCACATTTTTCTACCATTGTGGCTCCTATCGTGGCTTTAACCAAGAAAAATGCTGATCCCAAGTCCTGGCCTCCTCAAGCAGAAGACTCCTTTAAACGACTCAAGTCTGCCTTTTCTTCGGCTCCCGTGCTCTCCAGACCTGACCCTTCCAAACCCTTCCTATTGGAGGTTGATGCCTCCTCAGTAGGAGCTGGAGCTGTTCTTCTACAAAAAAATCCTTCCGGGCATGCTGTCACTTGTGGTTTTTTCTCTAGGACCTTCTCTCCAGCGGAGAGGAACTACTCCATCGGGGATCGAGAGCTTCTAGCCATTAAATTAGCACTTGAGGAATGGAGGCATCTGCTGGAGGGATCAAGATTTCCTGTTATTATCTACACCGACCACAAGAACCTCTCCTACCTCCAGTCGGCCCAACGGCTGAATCCTCGCCAGGCCCGGTGGTCTCTGTTCTTTGCCCGATTTAATTTTGAGATTCACTTTCGTCCTGCCGATAAGAACATTAGGGCCGATGCTCTCTCTCGTTCCTCGGATGCCTCAGAAGTTGATCTCCCTCCGCAACACATCATTCCACCTGACTGCCTGATCTCCACTTCTCCTGCCTCCATCAGGCAGACTCCTCCAGGAAAGACCTTTGTTTCTCCACGCCAACGCCTCGGAATCCTCAAATGGGGTCACTCCTCCCATCTCGCAGGTCATGCGGGCATCAAGAAATCTGTGCAACTCATCTCCCGCTTCTATTGGTGGCCGACTCTGGAGACGGATGTTGGGGACTTTGTGCGAGCCTGCACTATCTGTGCCCGGGATAAGACTCCTCGCCAGAAGCCCGCTGGTTTTCTTCATCCTCTGCCTGTCCCCGAACAGCCTTGGTCTCTGATTGGTATGGATTTTATTACTGATTTACCCCCTTCCCGTGGCAACACCGTTATTTGGGTGGTCGTTGATCGATTCTCCAAAATGGCACATTTCATCCCTCTTCCTGGTCTTCCTTCTGCGCCTCAGTTGGCTAAACAATTTTTTGTACACATTTTTCGTCTTCACGGGTTGCCTACGCAGATTGTCTCGGATAGAGGGGTCCAATTCGTGTCTAAATTCTGGAGGGCTCTCTGTAAACAACTCAAGATTAAATTAAATTTTTCCTCTGCATATCATCCCCAGTCCAATGGACAAGTAGAAAGAATTAACCAGATCCTGGGTGATTATTTGCGACATTTTGTTTCCTCCCGCCAGGATGACTGGGCAGATCTCCTTCCATGGGCCGAATTTTCGTATAACTTCAGGGTCTCTGAATCTTCCTCCAAATCCCCATTTTTCGTGGTGTACGGCCGTCACCCTCTTCCCCCCCTCCCTACCCCCTTGCCCTCTGGTCTGCCCGCTGTGGATGAAATTTCTCGTGACCTTTCCATTATATGGAGAGAGACCCAAAATTCTCTCTTACAGGCTTCTTCACGCATGAAGAGGTTCGCGGATAAGAAAAGAAGAGCTCCCCCCGTTTTTTCCCCTGGAGACAAGGTATGGCTCTCCGCTAAATATGTCCGCTTCCGTGTCCCTAGCTACAAGTTGGGACCACGCTATCTTGGTCCTTTCAAAATTTTGTGTCAAATTAATCCTGTCTCTTATAAACTTCTTCTTCCTCCTTCTCTTCGTATCCCTAATGCCTTTCACGTCTCTCTTCTCAAACCACTCATCCTCAACCGTTTTTCTCCCAAATCTGTTCCTCCCACTCCTGTTTCCGGCTCCTCGGACGTCTTCTCGGTCAAGGAAATTTTGGCTGCCAAAAAGGTCAGAGGGAAAAATTTTTTTTTAGTAGACTGGGAGGGTTGTGGTCCTGAAGAGAGATCCTGGGAACCTGAGGACAACATCCTTGACAAAAGTCTGCTCCTCAGGTTCTCAGGCTCCAAGAAGAGGGGGAGACCCAAGGGGGGGGGTACTGTTACGCCGAGCGCTCCGGGTCCCCGCTCCTCCCCGGAGCGCTCGCTTCACTCCCTCCGCTGCAGCGCTCCGGTCACGTCCTCTGACCCGGGGCGCTGCGATCCTGCTGCCAGCCGGGATGCGATTCGCGATGCGGGTAGCGCCCGCTCGCGATGCGCACCCCGGCTCCCCTACCTGACTCGCTCCCCGTCTGTTCTGTCCCGGCGCGCGCGGCCCCGCTCCCTAGGGCGCGCGCGCGCCGGGTCTCTGCGATTTAAAGGGCCACTGCGCCGCTGATTGGCGCAGTGGTTCCAATTAGGGTTTTCACCTGTGCACTTCCCTATATTACCTCACTTCCCTTGCACTCCCTTGCCGGATCTTGTTGCCTTAGTGCCAGTGAAAGCGTTCCTTGTGTGTTCCTTGCCTGTGTTTCCAGACCTTCTGCCGTTGCCCCTGACTACGATCCTTGCTGCCTGCCCCGACCTTCTGCTACGTCCGACCTTGCTTCTGCCTACTCCCTTGTACCGCGCCTATCTTCAGCAGCCAGAGAGGTGAGCCGTTGCTAGTGGATACGACCTGGTCACTACCGCCGCAGCAAGACCATCCCGCTTTGCGGCGGGCTCTGGTGAAAACCAGTAGTGGCTTAGAACCGGTCCACTAGCACGGTCCACGCCAATCCCTCTCTGGCACAGAGGGTCCACTACCTGCCAGCCGGCATCGTGACAAAGTTTTAGTATTTTTTCTTATTTATTTTCTCACAAATTCTGACAAATGAAAGTAAAGCATCAGAAGAAGCTGAGGTTTGGCTGCTGTACATCATTTACATCAGGCTCTAAATGATAGTTGGTAATAATGGGGGAGATTTATCAAATCCAGTGCAGAGGAAAGGAGGAGCAGTTGCCCATAGCAACCAATCAGATCACTTCTTTCATTTAAAAAAAAGCCTCTGATATATAAAAGAAGTGATCTGATTGGTTGCTATGGGCAACTGGTCAACTATTCGTCTGCACAGTTTTTGATAAATCTCCCCCTATAATCCAGCGCACAGTGCAGGACACACAGCACATACAGCTGGAAGAATAATCCATTATAAGTGATCAGGGGCCCCTTATAGACCTAGGAATGAAGGGCCCGCACTGCCTGAAAACTGTGTGGGTTGCTCATTTTGAGTGTAAGGAGTCTGGATAGCGGCGCTATGAAGAGGAAAACTATGGAGTCTAGTGGGATAGAGGAGGAGAGAAGATGGCGAGAATGGAGTCTGGGAGGCGTAACATCGGAGCGGTGAAGAAGAGAAGACAGCTGAGGGCGAGAAGACAACAACAGCAGACCCATCCACAGTTCACCTTCGACAAAGACGGGGACTGCATTATGACGGACGTCAGTCCTGATCCTGAGCAGTTCACGTATGAGCCAGATGGGTCCTGTGTGATGAGGGATGTCTCTTCATCCTGAGGAAGCTGTATCTTTTTTTTTTGTTTGTTTCATGAGAGTTTTTGGCTCCATAATAAGGTATTGTCATTTTCTATTTTTCTTTTTTATTTACTGTCACATTCTGAAAATTTTGGCTTGAAGTCTTATTTGTCCATTGTTTTCTAGGTCATCATAACATCTATAGGGGAACTCTAATACCATCACTGTAGTTTCCCAATAACATATATACCACCTGAGACTCCCCATGACATCTATATCATCTGAGGTTCCTGACATCTGAGGATCTCATGAAGATTCATCGTGTGTCCTGGCTCCATATTAGACAAGATTCCAGTTTGGGATAAACTTTACCTCATCCAGAATTGAGCAGGAGAGGACGCCCGTCTGACACCTTCCAGATGGGCGTCCTCGCCCAAGCATCCTATTTAAACCAAATACTTATTTTATAATAAATATTTTTTTCTGTATTTTTATGTATTTTTATTTATCCACTATAAGTACCGTATTTTTCGTCCTATAGGACGCACCGGCGTATAAGACGCACCCAATTTTTAGGGTCAAAATCTAAAAAAATTTAGATTTTGAACCCAATAGTGGTCTTCAACCTGCGGACCTCCTGATGTTGCAAAACTACAACTCCCAGCATGCCCGGACAGCCGTTGGCTGTCCGAGCATGCTGGGAGTTGTAGTTTTGCAACATCTGGAGGTCCGCAGATTGAAGACCACTGCATAGGAGGTAGTACTCACGTGTCCCCGCCGCTCCGGACCCGTCACCGCTGCCCTGGATGTCGCTCCATCGCTGTCGCCGTGTCCCCGTCGCTCCGGAACGTCTCTGCTGCCGGCCGGGTATCCTCGCTCTCCGTCGTCGCCATCACGTTGTTACGCACGCCGACGCACGTACGCAACGACGTGATGACGAGGAAGGAGAGCGCCGGCCATACAGGGGATCCCTGAACGAAGAAGATACCGAGGAGGCAGGTAAGGTCCCCCCCGGTGTCCTGTAAGAACTAACCCGGCTATTCAGTCGGGCTGTTCGGGACCGCTGCGGTGAAATCAGAACAGCCCGAACAGCCCGACTGAACAGCCAGGTTAGTGTCACTTTCCCTTCAGACGCAGCGGTCAGCTTTGATCGCCGCATCTGAAGGGTTAATACAGGGCATCACCGCGATCGGTGATGTCCTGTATTAGCCGCGGGTCCCGGCCGTTGATGGCCGCAGGGACCGCTGCGATAGGGGTGTATTCGCCGTATAAGACGCACCGACTTTTTCCCCCCAGTTTTGGGGAAGAAAAAGTGCGTCTTATACGGCGAAAAATACGGTATATACTTTGGTGTACAGCAGGTTTGGGTTGGGGGTAGGGGGGGTGTGCAGGTCGTCTTTCTGTTTTCTTACTCTGCCTGATCTATTAAATTGGTCTTGTTGTTGCCCATAGCAACCAGTCAGAGCTCAGCATTTTTTCAATGTAATTTATAGAAATAAAGCTGAGCTCCCAGGCAAATATTGTGGGGTGTTCCCTGTCTGCAGTGGGTGGTATCTACCAAACATGGTCCAACAGAAGAACAGCTGGAGAACTAGCAACAGGGTCATGGGCACCCAAGGCTCATTGACGCATATGAGGAGCAAAGAAGATTCCACAGAAGAGGAAAAAAGATTAAAAGGGTCTTCCGGGACTATGATAATGATGAGGGGAATTTATCAAAGCTGGTAAGGGACTTTTTTTGCTTATTCCATGCACATATATTGTCGCATGTGCGCCAAAGCAACTTTCTGTGCAACTTTTTGAAGGCAGTGGCTGATAAGCAACTTTTGTTACAAACCCTAGGTAAGCAAGTTTTCAATATTTCCCTTTGCAGTAGTAGGAATTTATTATAGCGACATTTGCAAAAAAGTCGCACGGAAGTAAAAAATATCGCACAGCAAAGCAAATAAAATCCTGTCTTTTGAAACTTGCTTGGTGAGGTGATTTTCAATGTTTGACTTTCGTGCCCAAAATTTACCACTGCCGTGCAACATTTTGATAAATTTTGAGCAAGAAAGAAAAACCAAAGCAATAAAGAAACTACTTATATAATGACTTTCTGAAGTAACCTTTGATGAATTCCCCCCGATATCTTTAGGATAGGCCATCAATATCTTATCAGTAGGGGTCGGACCAATAGTATCCCCTTCAAAGGTTACCAAGCACAACAGCTTATATTTGCCATTGGCTGTGCCTGGTATTACACCTATTTACCAGCCTTTGGCTGTCTGGCCATGCTGGGATTTGAAGTTTTGCAACATCTGGAGGGCCACAGTTTGGACACCACTATGCAGTGGTCTCCAAACTGTAGCCCTTCCAGATGTTGCAAAACTACAACTCTCAGCATGCTCAGAAAGTCCAGGCATGCTAGGAGATGTAGTTCTGTAATATCTGGCCCTTCAGATGTTTCTGAACTAAAACTCCCTGCATGTCAGAAAGCCCTGGAGGGGACAGAATGGGAACGGAGGGGCCCCATGACAGGGGTATTATGCGGGAAGGTAGGGGTTAAATGTGAGGAGTTTAGAGGAGGGAGCTAGGGAAGTGCAGGCTTTTAGTGAGGGAGTAGGGAGGAGTTAAGGAGGGTATATAGGAGAGGGCATTTGTGCGGGGGCCACAATCTGCGTGGCTGAAGAAGTGTCCCTACCTGTGCCATGGCAGACATGGAGGCGATTCTGCGGCGCGTGCGGGATGAGGTCCTCCGGTGCGGCTCCCAGTGGCTGGAGGACGCGCTCCCATCCCTCACCGCCTCTCCAGTGCTTTCGGCGGGGGAGTCCGGGCCCCGTTCTAGCGGCCAGCGCTCTCGCCCGCCGGAGCGCCTGTCACCAGCAGCTTCCCCTATTCCCAGGCGCCGACGGGTGACTCCTTCTCCGGCCGCTTCCTGCCGTGGGTCCGGAGCGTCGGGCGGGGGGCGGTCCGGGCAGGCACCCCTCGGTCGGCCTGTTGTGAGGAGCGGTGCAGGGCGTGCTGTCGGCGCGTCCCAGGGCTTCGTTGAGGGACCGGCGCGTGGTGCGGCCCGCTCAGGAGGGTGGGCCCGGCGGAGATCCGGAGCTGCTGTTTCCTCTGCCCCTCAGTCGGGGGGGGCAGTCTCCTGCAGGCCTGGTTGCTGCCCGGGCCGTGATTCATGTTGCGCCCTCTGCTTCCTCTTCCAGGGGGAGCAGGAGGGCTGGTTCTGCAGTGTCCCCTGCTGCTGCTGCCGGCAGGGGGGCGGTGCTTCTGGGAGGAGACGAGATCGAGGCTGCTCTCAGTGAGGTCAGTGAGGATGATCTGCTGCTGCTGGCTGGAGAATCTACAGAGACCCTGGACCCGCTGTCTTGTCCCCTGCTCCCCTCCGGGGTTGTAGCGGGTGTTGGCGTCAGCGGGGTTCGGTCGCCACCACTGTCCGTCCAAGCCGCTGGTGGGGCGAATTCTGCTGCTGCGGAGTCGTCGGACGGGGTCCCCCCGGTCCTTTCCTTGGACGATGTGTCTGTCACCCGCGATGTCCGGAGTCGCCCTTCTTCTGGAGTTACGGCCGCTGGTACCGAGCCGGTGAGGTCGGGTGAGTCTACCACTGTCTCCAGTCTGGGGGGTTTTGGGGGGGAGGGGGTGGGCGATTTACAATTGTTTTTTAATGGCTTGCATGCTTTACTGCGGGGGAGTGGTCTGGGGGCGGGGGGTTCCCAGGTGTCTCTGGTACCTGTTTGGGGGGCTGGGGGGGTGCAGCAGGCTGGGGGGGGGTGCTGGGGTGTCGGGTCCGGTTGGGGGAACTGGGTCAGGCTCGTCCGTGGGGGCCCCGGTAGTGGCGGCGTCGGGCTCTGGGGGAGGGGTCTGGCTCGCAGATGCGGCGAGGGGGGAGATTTATGTTTGTTTTGAGGGCCCATTGGGCGCTCATCTCAAGGCGGAGGTCCGGGAAAAAATTTGGAAGCGGGAGTATGTCGACATTTTTTCGCTCCTGCCGCTGGATAAGTTCAACTTGGACAGGGTCCGGCCGGACGAGTCTAAGCGGTTGGAAAAGGTGGAGGAGGAGGAGCGTCGGCGGTATCGGCTGATACCGCGGACATTCTCCAATTGGCTTCAGGCCTTCGCCATTTTGGCTAGCGTGGTGGGTGAGAGGGCGCCGGAGTCCTGTTCCGGTCTCTTCTGCTACATGGATGCGGTGGGGGAGGCGTATCGGATTTATGGGGGCTCGGCGTGGCTTCGGTACGACGAGCAGTTCCGGCAACGCATGGCGGTGCGTCCGGATCTGCGTTGGGAGCATAAGGATATCGGTTTGTGGATGCGGCTGATGGCGGCTCCTCGTAGCGGGACTGGGCCGCAGTCCTTTCGGGACGGTGTCGGGGGTTCCGGTTTGGGGTCAGGGCGGTCCGGGGGGGCCGGGCGTGGGGTTTGTTGGCAGTTCAACGAAGGGAGCTGCAAGTTCGGGGCGGATTGCCGGTTCAAGCACGAATGTTCCGGTTGCGGGGGTGGGGGACACGGTTTGTCACGCTGTTTCCGGCGGGGGAAGGGTAAGCCGGGTGAGGTTGACCAGAAGAGGGGTGACGCCGGTACGGGTGGAAAGGATGTTGCCTTTCCTCGCGCTTTACCCAAATAGGGAGGCGGCGGAGCTGTTGCGCTTGGGTTTTGCGGAGGGTTTTCGGATCCCTTTTTCCGGGTCGGCGGGTTCGGGGGGCTGGTGCGGACTTTGGTTTCTGCACGGGCCCGTCCGGAGCTGGTGGAAGAAAAGCTTTTGCGCGAGGTGGAGCTGGGGAGGATGGCTGGTCCCTTTGCTGGCCCTCCTATTGAGGGATTGCGGGTGTCGCCTTTGGGCCTAGTGCCCAAAAAGGAGCCTGGCAAGTTTCGCCTCATTCACCATCTCTCTCACCCTGAAGGGGGATCAGTGAATGACGGCATTGACCCGGTTTTGTGTGCGGTGTCGTACACTTCTTTCGACGCTGCGTTGGTGTGGGTGCGGCGTTTTGGGCAGGGGGCTTTATTGGCGAAAACTGACATAGAGGCAGCTTTTTGCCTGCTGCCTGTTCATCCTGACAGTTTTTACTTGTTGGGTTGTTGTTTGGGTGATAGTTTTTTCGTTGACCTTTGTTTGCCCATGGGTTGTTCTATGTCGTGTGCATTTTTTGAAAAGTTTAGTTCGTTTTTAGAGTGGGTGGTGCGGCGGGAGTCCCAGTTGGACTCGGTGTTGCACTACTTGGATGACTTTCTTTTTTTGGGCCCGGCTGGGTCTCGGGTCTGTGCGGTGCTGTTGCAGGAGATGGAGCGGGTCGCAACATGGTTTGGCGTCCCGTTGGCGCCGGACAAGACGGAGGGCCCGTCTACGGCGGTTAAGTTTCTGGGGATCATTATTGATACTGTGGCGATGGAGTGTCGGTTGCCGGATGAGAAGCTGAGTGAGCTGAAAGAGGAGGTGGATAGGGCATGCAGGGTTAAGAAATTGCAGTTGCGGGAGGTCCAGTCACTACTGGGTCGTCTCAATTTCGCCTGCAGGATCATGCCTATGGGGAGGGTTTTTTGCCGGCGGCTGGCGGCGGCTACTGCGGGGGTTTCGCGGCCGACCCACTATGTCAGGTTGTCGGCAGACTTGAGGGCGGACTTGCGGGTTTGGCAGGAGTTTTTGGGCAGGTACAACGGTCGGTCAGTGGTGATGGGTTGCCCGGTTTCTAATTGGGATTTGGAGTTGTTTACCGACGCGGCGGGCGGTTGCGGTTTTGGGGCCTATTTGCAGGGTCAATGGTGTGTGGGTCAGTGGCCGGAGGTCTGGCGGGTGGCGGGTTTGACGCGGAACTTGGCTTTGCTTGAATTGTTTACGATTGTGGTGGCGCTGGAGGGACTTATTTCGCAATAGGAGGGTCTGCTTTCATTGCGATAACATGGGGGTGGTACAGGCTATCAATAATCAGACGGCGAATTCTCCGCCGGTTGTTACACTGCTGCGTCACCTGGTGCTATGGGGTTTGGAGCTTAATTCGCATGTTGTCGCTTTGCATGTGCCGGGGGTGGTTAACTCAGTCGCTGATGCTCTCTCTCGTTTGCAGTGGGACCGATTTCGGGAGTTGGCACCGGAGGCCGAGGAGCAGGGGATCCCTTGTCCGGAGTGGCTGTGGAGGCTGGTTTAGCTGTGGCGATGGGCCTTGTGGGACGGTCTGTGACCAGGTCAACGTGGGAGTCTTATAGTCGGTGGTGGGCAGATTGGGAATTGTTGCTTCGGCAGCTTTCCATTACGGGTGCCCCTTCGGAATGGGAGGCGGCTCTTTTATTTTATGTGGGCAGGGCTTTTTGTGAGCGGGTGTCCCCGTTGGGTCTGGGTCGCCGGATGGCGGCTCTGGCTTTTTGGTTCAAGGTCCGGGGAGTGCCGGATGGGATGAAGTCTTTTTTGGTGCGGCAGGCGGTGCGGGAGTTTCGTAAGGGGGCTAGTTCTAGGGATTTGCGCAAACCGGTGACATTTTTGTTGCGCTTGGGTTCTTTATTGGCTGGGGTGTGTTTTTCGGTATATGAGCTATGTTTGTTCCGTTTGGCTTTTGCGTTGGCGTTTTTCGGGGCTTTTTGTATATCGGAGTTGGTGTCTCCTAGTCGTTGTCGGGCCGGGGGGCTTCTTTTTTCGGATGTGGTTTTGGTGGAGGGGGTTTTGCAGTGCCGCGTTCGGCGGTCAAAGACGGATCAGATGGGTCGGGGGGCGGTGGTGCGTTTGGCGCGCCTGGGGAGTTCGGAGATGTGCCCGGTGGCTTGTTACTCCGCGTTTTTGGCTTTGCGGGTGGGGATTGTGGGTCCGTTGCTGGTCCATGCTGACGGGGGTTTTCTGTCTCGTTTTCAGTTTGTGGGGGTTTTCCGTAAGTGTTTGCGCGCGGCGGGATTCGTGGCAGATGACTACAGTTCTCATTCCTTCCGGATAGGTGCGGCGACCGAGGCGTCTCGGTGGGGCCTGGGACCGGAAATGGTTAAGCAGATTGGGAGGTGGGAATCTGAGAGGTATAGGCTGTACGTTCGTCCTCATTTGTTGTGATGTGCGTGTGTTTGCGCCTATGGGTTGTACTGTATTCTTTTCTTTTGTCGTTTCAGGTGGAGAGGCTGGGCTTGTCTGGATTGTCGGCCATTCGTATGTGACGCGAGGGGCAGTAAGGGCGGGGGTTCGGCCGGCGGGCAGACAGTTGGGATTGGACGGTTCGGTGGCCCAGGTTCGCTGGTTGGGAAAGGGGGGCATGAGGAGATCAGAACTGTTGTCCAGGGTCCAGTTCTTTGTTCAGCTGGACCGGTCCCCAGATATCTTAGTGGTCCATTTAGGTGGGAATGATTTGGGAGTGCGCAGGTCTCGGGATTTGATCAGGGACATTAAACTGGACCTGTTGCGTTTGTGGTCCTCTTTCCCGGATTTGGTCCTGGTGTGGTCCGAGATGGTTGCCAGGCAGAAATGGAGGCAGGCTCGGTCGGTGGTAGCGATCACCAAGGCGAGGATTAAGGTGAATAAGGCGGTGAGTAAGTTCGTGGCCAGGAATGGTGGTTTGGTGGCGCGGCACCGGGATTTGGAGGAAGGGGGTGCGGATTTTGTGGCCTCGGATGGTATTCATCTTAATGGGATGGGTATGGATTTGTGGCTTCTTGAGTTGAAGGAGACGGTGGAGAGGGCATTGAGGCTGTGGAGGAACGGGGACAAGTAAGGGGTCACTTGTCCCCGTTGTGGCGGGGTCAGGAGAGGAATCTGGGGAGGCACCAGTGGATGGGCATGGTATGTTGGATGGTGTGGAGGTGGGCTGGGAGCGGTTCCCAGCCAGAAGGTGGAATTCAGGTTGGTGGGCTTCACAAAATGGTGCTCCTGTGCAGGTGAGCTACGGCTAGGAGCAAGTGAAGATCCCATCACCTGTGGTCTGGTAACGGTGCCCCTCAGGTTCTTCTCCTGCGCTAATAGACATCCTAATGTTAGGACAGGTTATATTGTTATGTATGACGTTCATACGTCGGTTTACAATGTTGTAATTGATTATTTATGTTATTTAATAAATGGGCTGCTGTGGCCTTTGTTTAACCAACACATGTCTTATGTCATTTATGGGAGGGAATAAGCTAAAATTAAGTTAAAGGTGTTAAATGATAGATGATCTGGTGGGGGTCATAGCAGCTATAATATCCCCTAGTCAAGAAAGCCCTGGAGGGGACAGAATGGGAACGGAGGGGCCCCATGACAGGGGTATTATGCGGGAAGGTAGGGGTTAAATGTGAGGAGTTTAGAGGAGGGAGCTAGGGAAGCGCGGGCTTTTAGTGAGGGAGTAGGGAGGAGTTAAGGAGGGTATATAGGAGAGGGCATTTGTGCGGGGGCCACAATCTGCGTGGCTGAAGAAGTGTCCCGCCCGCCCTTAATTTTGTCACAGTGGCGGGGTCAGGAGAGGAATCTGGGGAGGCACCAGTGGATGGGCATGGTATGTTGGATGGTGTGGAGGTGGGCTGGGAGCGGTTCCCAGCCAGAAGGTGGAATTCAGGTTGGTGGGCTTCACAAAATGGTGCTCCTGTGCAGGTGAGCTACGGCTAGGAGCAAGTGAAGATCCCATCACCTGTGGTCTGGTAACGGTGCCCCTCAGGTTCTTCTCCTGCGCTAATAGACATCCTAATGTTAGGACAGGTTATATTGTTATGTATGACGTTCATACATCGGTTTACAATGTTGTAATTGATTATTTATGTTATTTAATAAATGGGCTGCTGTGGCCTTTGTTTAACCAACACATGTCTTATGTCATTTATGGGAGGGAATAAGCTAAAATTAAGTTAAAGGTGTTAAATGATAGATGATCTGGTGGGGGTCATAGCAGCTATAATATCCCCTAGTCATGGTAAGTCTGGGCATGCATGGAATTGAAGTTTTGCAACATCTGGAGGGCTACAGTTTGGAGGCCACTGCACAGTGGTCGTCAAACTGTTCTCCAGTTGTTGCATAACTACAACTCCCAATATGCCCTTCGGCTGTCTGGGCATGCTGGGAGTTGTAGTTTTGCAACAACTGGAGGCACGCTGGTTGGGAAACACTGAGTTAAGCAACAAACTCTGTGTTTTGCAGCCAGTGTGCCTCCAGCTGTAGCATAACTACAACCCTCAGCATGCACAGACAGGCAAAGGGCATGCTGAGATTTGTAGTAGTATGCCTCCAGCTGTTGCATAACTACAAGTCCCAGCATGCCCTTCTGCTGTCACTGCATGCTGAGAGTTGTAGTTTTTGCAACAGCTGAAGACAACAATGGGAAAGGGTTGGGAAACATTGTCTGTTTCCTAACTCAGTGTTTCCCAACCCGTGTGCCTCCAACTGTTGCAAAACTATAACTCCTAGCATGCAGTGACAGACCATGCTGGGAGTTGTAGTTTTGCAACAGCTGGAGGCACACAGCTTGGGAAACACAGAGTTCAATAACAAACCAGCAGGCTTACGAAAAGTTTATTGCCGATCCGAATGAGCAATCAAAAAGGTAGTGGATGGCTGCCAAACCTTCCTATGACGGTTGGCTGGAAAGACGTGATAATTTAAAGAGGTCCCACTTTGAGGCCTCCCTATTTTTGTTTGGCAATAAACCTGGTCGCTTGTTAGCGAGATGCCCCAAAAGAGCATTCCCCCATTCCCAATATCCCAGCTCTGAAGGATTCCAAGAATGTCAAGGCCCAGGGAGGTAATGGAGGGGCCACATGGGATGGGCCACCCTCCCCTTTGGCATCAGACTTGTATTAGATGAGCATATTGGCAAAAACTATAAGGACATGAAAGGGTTAATCAAATTACTAAGTTTGTTGCTGAGCTTTCTCATAGGGCCGGTGGTGTTGCTGGGCAGATCTGGAGCAGAATCCGATTGGCTATCTCCAGCCACGGCGGGAACTATGAAATCTATTTAAGAAGCTGCTGGGCTGAGGGCGCTACTAGTCTGAAGAAACACCTGAAGTAAAGACATCGTGCCCGTCCCTCCCTCCCTGTCACTGTCTGTTTAACCCCTTAAGGACCCGGGGTTTTACCGTTTTTGCATTTTCGTTTTTCCTCCTTACCTTCAAAAAATCATAACACTTTCAATTTTGCACCTATAAATCCATATGATAGCTTATTGTCTGCACCACCAATTCTACTATGTAATGACTTCAGTCATTCTACCCAAAAATCTATGGCGAAATGGAGAAAAAACTCATTTTGAGACAAAATTGGGAAAAAAACGTCATTTTGTAATATTTGGGGGCTTCCGTTTCTACACAGTACATTTTTTGGTAAAAATTACACCTCTTTATTCTGTAGGTCCATAAGATTAAAATGATACCCTACTTATATAGGTTTGATTTTGGCGTACTTCTGGAAAAAATCATAACTACATGCAGGAAAAATGTATACGTTTAAAATTGTTATCTTCTGACCCCTATAACTTTTTTATTTTTCCGCGTTTGGGGCGGTATGAGGGCTCATGTTTGTGCCGTGATCTGACATTTTTAGCAGTACCATTTGTGTATTCATAGGACTTATTGGTGCGCATACGCCATTGACCGTGCGGTTTAATTAACGATATATTTTTATAATTCGAATATTTCCGCATGTGGTGATACCACATATGTTTATTTTTATTTGCACAATTTTTTTTTTTTTATTAAGGGAAAAGGGGGGTAATTCAAAATTTTATTAGTGAAGGGGTTAAATGATCTTTATTCACTTTTTTTTTTGCAATGTTAAAGCTCCCATAGGGGGCTATAACACTGCACACACTGATCTTTTACATTGATCAGTGGTTTCTCATAGGAAACCACTGATCGATTATTCTGCCGCTTGACTACTCATGCCTGGATCTCAGGCACTGAGCAGTCATTCGGCGATCGTACACCAGGAGGCAAGGTAAGGGGCCTTCCTGCTGTGTCACAGCTGTTCGGGATTTCGCTGCGGCCATCCCGAACAGCACCCTGAGCTAACCGGCAACGATTTACTTTCACTTTAGAACGGGAGTGGACTCATGACGTACCGATACGTCATGGGTCTTGTAAGGGTTAAGATGGGGATCACCATTAAGGTGGACAGTTGTGTGTTTTTACATAAGGGGGTGTCACCCAGAGTTTTCTAGGTGGACAGCTGTGGTTTGAGTGAGTATACACTGGTGGATATATTTTTGATTATAACTGGTTATTTATTTATTAATTAATTTATTGGTCTATTTATTAATAAAGTTAATGATTACTGAAATCCTCTCACACTACTTCCGTGATCTTTATGAAGATTCCCCAGAAGTGAGGGTGGATACCGGGCCTTTGCTCTCCCCGGGATCTCTACCCTCTCTTACAGCAGAGGAGAGGGATCTCTTGGGACAATCGATTCAGAAGGAGGAATTGGACAGGGTGATTCGGGGTTTGCAAGCCAGCAAGGCACTCGGCCTGGACGGGTTTTCTGGGGATTTCTATAAAATCCTCTCATCTGAGATCTCTCCTAACCTGCTTGCCCTGTTCAATTGGTACATGACTGGCACTTCTATTCCGGCCCCTTCTAATACTGCTTACATCAAAGTCCTGCCCAAACCGGGGGAAAGACCTTTTAACATATCTTATCATATCTCTGATCAACGTAGATCTTTAATTAGTCTCTAAAATCTTAGCCGATAGATTGCCAACCCTTATGTCACGGTTGATTTCCCCAGTTCAGGTGGGATTTATAAAAGGGAGGTCTGCGGTGTCCCATATTAGCACGGCCCTGTCTGTTCTGGATGATGTCCATCTGAACCCCCACGACCATCCCACAGCGGCAACATTATCCATCGACGCTGAAAAAGTGTTCAACCATGTCCGCAAGGGGGTGGGTATGGGAGGTAATCCGTATGACGGGCTTTGGGGGACCCTTTTTTGACATATCTAAAAACTGTGAGACTGTTCAAAACTCGCTATTTTAATATCGGGACAATAAACTGGGCATGACGGATTTGACAGTTCCCATATTAGATGGCTGGGCCAAGGTATGAAAAGCTGTGGTGAATGAGGGGTGGAGGGAGACTCAATTCCGTATCCTTCATCCCGCAACGTATGGTTTTACCCTCCCTAGAACACCTGACCGAACGGACAGACTGGAACACTGCCCGAACTGTGGCACCCTACGCACTGACTTACTTCATGGGGTTGTGACATGCGTCAATCCCACAGCTTTTGGTTTGACCTATTTCTTC
The DNA here is from genome assembly GCF_029499605.1 of Hyla sarda. Classification (NCBI taxonomy): domain Eukaryota; kingdom Metazoa; phylum Chordata; class Amphibia; order Anura; family Hylidae; genus Hyla; species Hyla sarda. Next base: position 608,584 of record NW_026607618.1, on the reverse strand, counting down.
TTCTTTTCTGCACCCTCAAGGTTACTCTGCCAGTTTCTCCATCACTTGTTGTCCTTCACATTCCTCCTGAGAATGTGTCGCTTACTCTGCTCTTACATATCATCTTGCTGGTGGCCAAGTGTTGCCTATTGGCCCACTGGCTAACAGCACAAATGCCATCCTCCTCGGAAGTTATTGCCCAGGTTAAGCGATACATGTCTCTCTACTTTTATGTTGGCATTCCTGACTGACGCTGAATCAAAGGGGTGTTCCAGGAATTATTATTTTATTTTTTTTAGATCAACTGGCTCTAGAAAGTTAAACAGATTTGTAAGTTACTTCTATTAAAAAATCTTAATACTTATTATACAATAATTTTACAATAATTATCAGCTGCTAGAGTTGAGTTTTTCTTATTTGTCTGGCAACAGTGCTCTCTGCTGACATCTCTGCTTGTCTCGGGAACTGCACAGAGTAGAAGAGGTTTGCTATGGGGAGTTGCTTCTACTACAGTTCCAGAGACAGGTGTCATCAGAGAGCACTTAGACAGAAAAGAACAACTCAACTTCAGCAGCTCATAAGTACTGAAAGGATTAAGATTTTTTTAATAGAAGTAATATACAAAACTATTTCGCTTTCTGGAGCCAGTTGATATATATAAAATGTTTTTTCCTGGATAACCCCTTTAACATCTTTGTTGCAGCCATTCACTTCCAGGTTCTGGTACCTCACATGGGCCGTATCGGGGTCTCTGGGTAGATTGAGGGTACTCTCCTCTTCTTAGATAGGGGGAGGTCTTCTAACCATAGAGCATTCTGCTCTTGTACAATTGCTGCACCTGAGGGGACCTCAGGTATTCCCTTTCCTTTATTTCTATACCTCCGCTGGAAATGCCGATTTATTTCATTTTGTTATTGTGATGTCCCACTACCTGTAGGCCCTGTCAGGTTGGGTCCCTCAGTGATCTGGGGCTATCCGGCAGGGACTCCCTTTGTTCTCTTGTTAATTTAATAAATGTAGATTATGCACCTTTACGAGCTGATTCTAATGTCTAGATAGTATACAGGACCTGTGGAGGACTCAAGAACCTGTGAGTAATCTTGTCACATGTCATGTTATGCAGTTATAGGATTTGTTGCAACATTTACTCCCAGAGAGCACCAGCTTTAACCTATGGCCCACAGCTTGACCAATGGGCTATAATCCAGCCCCCTCACTATATAAAGGGGCAGCCATCTTAATTCTCTCTCTTTGAGTTATGTGCTCATAGCTGTAACATCCAAGTCTTTGCTGAAGCAGCTACCAGAGGCCTTAGAGTCAAGTGTTCAGCATCTGGAGTACCACAAAGCTACAACTCTCCAGTAAGTCTACAAGTCTACGTCTGCTGTCACTGAAGTTAGTCAAGTCCTGCACATAGTACAAGTCAAGTCTAGTTACAAGTCAAGTTTATTCCTCCATTATTAAGTATTGGTCCAGCAAGCTGCGAGGTCCTCTGGGTACTGGCCACCTCTCTGGGAATTCTGGCCATAGCTGTGAAGATAATTACACCTGTCTTCTATTCAGTAAAGCCTCTGTTTACCATCAACTGGTTGTGGACTCTTTATTCACTACTAGCCTGTCGGATAGCGGAGAATCTGGGCATGTGCTGTTCCGGAACCCATAAATCACACTGGCGTCATGAACACATAGGGGCTAATATCATCGGACCCCAGGGTTTAATAACATCTAATCCCACCACTCTCACCGCAACACCTGCGGTCCCTCCATTCACCGCAGTGGTGCACCACATTGGTACGAATTGGGGCCGTTCTTTGCTATAATCAGCTCTGCCAATGCGAGGATGGATAGGGGAGGTTGAGTGGGTGGGGAGGGGATCAGTGTTGAGAATTTGTTGGGGGTGGGGTCGTTCTGTTACCTAGGGATCCTACTATGTTTTCCTACTGAATATCTGTTATGCTTCCCTTTTGCATTAAGGCCTGTATAAGGTATGCCCCGTTTGCGTATGTATAATATTCACAAAATGTTAATAAAAATCTGTTTAAAAAAAATGTATAAGGGAAATTTATTAAGAGATTTAGGGATTTCTTTTTGCTTACCATAGGGCGAGCCTAGTGTATTATATAGAGCTCATAAATGCAGTGTTTTTTTTTCTAAATAAGACTGTGCACAAGATACTTTACTATAATAAGTTCATCTATCTGCTTTATATGCTATACAAATCTAGATTTTCCTAGCTTGTGACGGAAAATATTAATTATATGAAGACAGGAGGCGAGTATCTTATGCATTATTCTTTCTTTAATAATGCCCATAGCAGAGCACTTTGGTATCAATTCAATAAAAGAAAACTTCAAACTACAACTCCCAGCAGTCCTAGGGCCACAGTAGTCACTCCTCCTTCGTAGCCCCTATATAAGGACTGCCCACATATAGATCCTCCTCTTTCTTCATGCGAATCAGAGCCGCACAGGAAACCGAACTCCAGCCAGACGTCCCCAACGCTCCATGCATCTTCGGCCAGCCGGTCTGGAACTCAGGAAACAAGGCCAAACGACGGCCTAACTTCGTCCCAACGGGGACCGAAAGGAACCCAAGCAGTGCGTAACCAATAGGTTATCCGTAATCGGGAAAACAGCCAATGCCTTCAGTATCCTGAAAAAGATAACAAAAAATCGTAATAGGGTGGGTAGGGAGGGAAGATACTCGCCTCCTGTCTTCATATAACTAATATTTTCCGTCACAAGCTAGGAAAATCTAGATTTATATATCAGACAGGAGGCTCATATCTTATGCAAGTTCAAAGCTAACAACTAGCTATGTCAGAAATAAACAATAACCAGTCAGAGCCTTATAAGACCGACAGAGAAACATGGTCCTCCGGTCTGAAGTAGAAATGACGGAAGGTGGTCTCCGAAGACCAATCAGCCGCCATCAATAAATCGGAGAGGGAGCCCCCTGCTGTGACTATTTTCGTAGCCATAGCACCCCTGGACGAGTGAGCTCCAAACAGAGATACATCTATACCCGCCATGTCCATGGCAGAGCGTACCCAACGCGCTAGGGTAGCGGAGGCAACTGGGCGATGAGGTCTGACATAAGAGACGAGGAGCTGAGAGAAAACCGCAGAGCGCAGGTCTGCTGTCTGCGATTCGTACGCCTGTAGGCAACGAACAACGCAGAGCTTCGGATGCGCAGGAAAAAATGGATAAAAAACCGAATGGATACCCGTCTTGGTCCTACGGACCACCGAGAATTTCACTCCCTGAGGCGAAAATTGTCGCCTAGAGATGTCCAGAGCCCTCACGTCTGAGACCCGCTTTATGGACACCAAACATAGAAGGACCGTCAGTTTATATGACAGTAGTTTCAGGGAAAGATAGTCATTGTCCATCCATGAAGCAAACATATCAAGCAACCTGGAGACATCCCAGGTCGACTGATACCTAGGCCTAGGGGGACGCTGAAATTTTATGCCACGCAAAAGTCTACAAACCAGCGGGTGTTTGCCAATCGGTAGAGAGTCCACAGGGCAGTAATAAGCCGCAATAGCCGACCGGTATACGTTAATGGAGCTATAAGACTTGCCAGATTCAAAGGAATCCGCCAGGTAGTTCACCACTACAGACACAGGTGCATGTACGGGATCAACTTGCCGTTGATCACACCAACGAACCCAGAGCCTCCAGGCTGATCGGTATGGCGATCTAGTCCCGGGGGCCCAGGCCAGGGCGAGGAGGTCCCTAGCTGATTTTGAAAGGTCATGATCCGCGTCTGAGACCCCGAAACCAACCACGCCAGGAGAGGCAGTTTGCCCTCCAACACCAGAGGATGGAGACCCCCGGTCGGGTTGGTGAGAAGGTGTGGAATGTGGGGTATCACTCTGGGATAATCCACGGCCATCCCCAGAAGGAGAGGAAACCATGGTTGCGTCGGCCACCAAGGTGTGATCAGCACAACCGTCGCTCTCTGGTTCGTCGTATGCAGAAGAACCCGGGGGATCAACTGGAAGGGAGGAAAAGCGTAATGCGTTCCCCTCGGCCAGATGAGGCGGAGAGCGTCTACCGCCGTTGCCTCTGGGTCCGGCCTCCAGCTGAAGAAGTGGGGCAGCTGGTGGTTGAGGCGGGACGCAAAAAGGTCCATGCATAACGGACCCCACAGGCGCCGCAACTGCAGAAAGATGGAGCGGTCCAGCTGCCAATCGCTGGAATCGAGGAGATAGCGAGAGTTCCAATCGGCCACCGTGTTGGAGACCCCTGGAATGTACTCCGCTACCGGGATAATGTTGCGGGCCAGGCAAAAGTGCCAGAAGTCTTTGGCAAGGTCCGCCAGGATCTTGGATCTGGTACCCCCCAAGCGGTTGACGTACTGAACCGCCGCCACGTTGTCCATGCGTAGTAACACACAACAATTGGACGAACGAGGCATGAAACTCTTGACGGCAAAATATGCTGCCAGGAGCTCCAATTCATTGATATGCAGGTCGACCTCCTTGACGGACCAAGTCCCTCCTGTGGAAGTCTCCCCGCATCGAGCGCCCCAGCCAAGCCTGCTCGCGTCCGACTCTATAATGACATCTGGGTATGGGTTGAAAATGGCTTTGCCGTTCCACTCGACGGCATGGCGAAGCCACCAATGTAACTCCTCGATAGCCGCCGGGCAAAGAGGTACCTTGTCCGCGTATCTGAGTCCTTGCCGCAGATGCAAGATCTTGAGCCTCTGAAGGGCTCGATAGTGCAAGGGGGCCGGAAAGATAGCCTGGATGGAAGCCGCCAGGAGTCCTACCAGGCACGCCAGAATCCGTAATGATAAGCATCCTTTGCGCAGAACCGCCCTGATTTCCTTGCGGATCAGGGCTAGCTTGGACTTGGGGAGTCGCAGTAGTGCGCGATTGGTGTCCACCAAGAAACCCAGGAATTCCATCTCCTGACCAGGAATCAGGACCGACTTTTCTCGGTTGATTATGAAGCCCAGAGTATGTAGCAATGATATCGCCCACGACATGTGAAGGGAGGCCTGAGCTTTGGAGCGGGCCATGATGAGAAGGTCGTCTAGGTAAATGATCAGACGAACCCCCCTGCTCCTCAGAGCCGCCACCACCGGTTTCATCAGTTTGGTGAAACACCACGGGGCGGACGATAGGCCGAACGGAAGGCAGGTAAATTGCCACATGAGGCCCTTCCAAAGGAATCGGAGGAATTGTTGTGACTCTGGGTGTATAGGGATGGTGAGGTAGGCGTCCTTTAAGTCCACCTTCACCAGCCAGTCTCCTGGTAGTAGGAGGTCCCGGAGGGAATGAATTCCCTCCATCTTGAAATGGCGATACGTGACATGTTGGTTTAAGTCTCGTAGATTTATGACTGGGCGGTAGCCGCCCCCTTTTTTCTTCACTAGGAAGAGGTTGCTTACGAACCCTAGGGAAGATGGGTCGGATTCCACGATCGCATGTTTGTACAGGAGATCCTGTACCTCGTTGTCTATGAGGGCAACGTTTTGATCGGAAAAGTAAATAGGAGGCGGAATCACACCCAGAATCGGCAAGGATTGGAATTCTATGTGAAACCCCCCACTGTCTGAAGAATCTATACGTCTGCCGTAATCGCAGACCAGGCGTGGGTAAAATACATCAGTCGACCCCCCACAGGTATGTGAGACTGTGGAATGGAAGTTACACTCACCGGTAGGAGGGCGGGAACGGGGGTATCCACGTCCGCCACGACCTCTCCAGGGTCGGCCTCGAGGAGGGAAGAATGGTGATGGTTGAACCACGGGTGCGGTGTAGGAGGGGGGAGCCTGTGGATACTGGTATTGGGCGAAGGGTCTGCCCTGTGGCCTATAGGGAGCAGAGCGGCCGGCAGATCGGCCTCTACTTCTGCCGGCCCGGGGAAAAATTTTACTGGACCCCGATTTCTTTAGGGAATTTTGGGCCTTATCTAAGCCCGTAAAAAGGCCAACAAATCTATTGACATCTTTCATTAGACTGTCCCCAAAAAGCATGCCTGCTGCCGAAGGACCAGGTTCGGTCTCGGCCAGGTGGGACAGTTGCGGGTCGAGTCTCATAAGGATCGACCGGCGCCTCTCAACAGAGCAGGTGGTATTGGCCGTACCTGCCAGGCAAATGGCTCTCTGAGCCCACCCACGGAGCTGACGGACGTCCACAGGCTCATCCGTCGTTGCAGAATGTTCCGCTAAATTAAGGATTTTTGTGAGGGGACCCATTAAATCAAGGATACGCTCCTGAATAGTCTTAAAGGAGCGTTCTTTACCCTTCTTAGTGAATTTTCCTGATTTTAAAAGGTATTTCATCAGGATAGGGTCCACCTCAGGGGTGACCACCACTTTATTGGGGATAAAAGGTCTAGGGCATTCAGCCCTCAGCTTATTACGGCTGGACCTATCCAGAGCTTTACGGGCCCAAAGCTCTACATATTGGGCCACATGGGGAAGTGGTGACCAGTCGCCCGATCTCGGGTGGGAGATCGCGTCTGGATGGAACAGGGGTTCTCCTAGGGTATCTAGGATAACATTGCCCTGCGTGGCAGGGTTGGCGTCGGTATCGAGCGCCGTATCCCCAGCATCCTCCTCAATGTTGGGATTGGACTCGTAGTCCTCAGACTCATTAGAAGAACCCGAAGAACCCTCAGAAGAGGAGTCTACATAGGAGTCGGGTTTTGCCCGCCTAGCGGACTTATGCCTCTTGTCATGTAACTCCCCGAGGCCCAGGGGTTGAGCGGAGTCTGAAGAATGCTGGGGTTGACAGACCGGGGTAGGAACTGTCTGGAGCATATTATTATCTTCCCCTGCCAGGGAAGTCGGAGGTGTGCTTCCTTTTATGGGAAGCTTTGCCCTTTTTTACCTGCGGTTCTCCACCATGAAGTGGAGGGATTGGGGCATGGGAAGACGGCTGATGCGGGCCAGAGGATAACATGGACGAGGCCAGGGCTGCTTGGACCGACCTGTTAATTAAGTCCTGAATCTGGGTGGCGGACATAAATTGAGCCGAATCCAGGGAGAGAGCCTCAGCTCTGAGGGGGGCAGGTGAAGGTTCCTCTGCCATAGTAAAGTTTAGGATGTAAGGAAGCTAGGGTAGTGGCTGATTGGTGAGTAGTGAGACCACTGCACAGAACCTAACTAGACGGAATAAATTCCGTTCCACTGGAAAAAACAAATGTGGGGCACTACACTACCTACTCGACACAGTACAGTACAGGGCTCCGATCCTCCACACCGCTGGCGTTGTACTGACGTTGCGGTGGGAGGGGAGCCCGGAGTCCTTGTACCCAGGGGACGAAGTCTCGCGAGACTACGTCCCTCTGAGTGCTGATAGGATGTCGCAGGAGCGCCTCTCCACGAGCGTAGAGACTCCGCCCCTTTTCCGAGCGCAAGGCCGCAAGTGAGAAGCGGCCAGCCAGGGAGAAGAAGCTCCGCCCACAGCCCGCGCGCGCGAACTCGGAGGAGAGGAAGGCGCAAGAAAAATGGCGAAGGAAGGGGGAGGGGAAGGTGGCGATAATAGCGCCGGAGGTAAGAGGAAGACGCCGCAGCGGCGACAGTGCTGAAAAAAGGGGGGCCCGGAACCGGTAATTTCCGGCGCTGGGCCGAAGCAATAGAGTAGATAGAAAAGCAAAGAAAGAAAAGCAAAGAAAAACGGAACTTGTGGGTGCTATCCACTGAGATAAGCACCACACAAGGTCATACTATAGAGTAATATTATAGTATACAATAAAGACAGAAATATAGAAAATAAATCAATGGATATAGGGTATACTTATCTTGGATCTGCTATGAGCAGAAAGAAAGAGGAGGATCTATATGTGGGCAGTCCTTATATAGGGGCTACGAAGGAGGAGTGACTACTGTGGCCCTAGGACTGCTGGGAGTTGTAGTTTGAAGTTTTCTTTTATTGAATTGATACCAAAGTGTTCTGCTATGGGCATTATTAAAGAAAGAATAATGCATAAGATATGATCCTCCTGTCTGATATATAATTACTTTTATATGTTTTATACAAAACTTTGTATATCTTTGTGTGGTGTCCCGGTACCGTATTGCATACCGTACCTTGGTTGGGGGTCCCCAAAGTCAGAGTTCCTAGGAACTTTGGGGGTCCGCTTCTCTAGTCATCCCCTAGTCACCCCTCATCTAGTTAATATGGTGTTAAATTGAGTGTGTAAATACTGTATATAATATGTTATTACCTGCATAACGTCGTAGGGCCTTCGGGTCATGTGCTGGGGCTTCAGAACTCTATGGTAGGTAAAAGGACCTTTGGTGGTTCATGGGTCATGTGATTACCCATAATACTTTGTAACGGTGAATGACAGATTTATGGACCAATCCTAAAACGGCCAGCCCCTGCCCATATAAGGGAGCTGCGTCCAATAATCTCTCTCTTTCCTCGTGGGCTGCTGATGAGAAAAAATCTGCGCAGCTGTCATCGGCAATTACAGGGCCAAAGCCTTGCGGGATCACTGGACCTAAACAAAACCCCTAAATCCAGCAGATCTTACAAAATCCTACTAAGCTAAAGAACTTAAAAAATTCCCAACCATACGTCAATCTCTGTTAAGATGTATATAGACTTTGTTATAAGGACTGTTCCTGTTATTCCATGTTACAGAAAATCTTCTGTAAAGTTTCCGAAAGTTTTCAGCAAAGCTCTGGTTGTGGACATTCTGTTATTCTACTACTCCCTATCGCTTTTGGGAATGGTGGCGATAGGCCAAGCTATACAGTATTAACCCTCACTCTGGCGTCACGACTGACAAGAGTTAATTACACCCTTGATATACCGCATAGCAACACCCCAACTGCCATAATCCCCCCCAAGGCACCACATTTGTATAATGACAAAATCTTCAATAACACTTGTTGAACCATTACAAAGTCGCACGTGTTCCTAAGTAATTTCATATTTCCTGGGCGGACCCCTGATTGGCCCGTACCGCCTGGCCAATCACAGCTGCCAACGGGAAAAATATGAAGTTATAGTGTCGTAACCATTTTCCCCTGTGGGAAGCCAGGGAGCGGAGCGCAATGCTGAAAGCTTCCCTGGCTCCCTTTTCACCCGCCCTTGCAGCACGACTACAACTTCCAGTATGCTTTTACAGTAAGGACATGCTGGGAGATTTAGTCGTGCAGTGCGGGCGGGAGATGTGCGGGCGGGTGACAAGCTTGTCACCTGCCCCACAACTACAACTCCCAGCAGGTCCTCACAGTAAGGACATGGTAGTTGTAGTCGTGCAGCGGAGGCAGGAGACAAGCACATCTCCCGCCCGTGTCACATGAATTGCTGGAAGTTGTAGTCATGCGGCACGAGCAGGAGATGTGCAGGCGGGTGACAAGCTTATCACCTTCCCCCGCTGCACGACTACAACTGCCAGCATGTCCTTACTGTAAGTGTAACGAGAAGTTTTTGTTTTTTTCTTATTTATTTTCTCACACTTTCTGACAAATGAAAGTAAAGCAGCAGAAGAAGCTGAGGTTTGGCTGCTGTACATCATTTACATCAGGCTCTAAATGATAGTTGGCAATAATATAATCCAGCGCACAGTGCAGGACACACAGCACATACAGCTGGAAGAATAATCCATTATAAGTGATCAGGGGCCCCTTATAGACCTAGGAATGAAGGGCCCCGTCCAATATGGAAATTTAGTTACCATAAATTCATATTACATATACACACATACACATTCATGATTTCAACTAGAGGCATAACACAGCCAGTAATGTCATGTTATGTCACACATGTGATGTCATAATGAAGCATCGTGGTAAAAGGGCCCGCGCTGCCTGAAAACTGTGTGGGTTGCTCATTTTGAGTGTGAGGAGTGTATAGCGGAGCTATGAAGAGAAGAATGATGGAGTCTTGTGGGAGTGAGAGAGGAGGCGAAAAGATGGCGAGAATGGAGTCTGGGAGGCGTAACATCGGAGTGGTGAAGAAGAGAATACAGCTGAGGGCGAGAAGACAACAACAGCTGAACCATCCACAGTTCACCTTCGACAAAGACGGGGACTGCATTATGACGGACGTCAGTCCTGATCCTGAGCAGTTCACGTATGAGCCAGATGGGTCCTGTGTGATGAGGGATGTCTCTTGAGCCTGAGGAAGCTGTATCTCAAATTTTTTTTTTTTTTTTGTAACATCTATTGGGAACTCAAATACCATCACTAGAGTTTCCCAATAACATCTATAACATCTGAGGCTCCTGACATCTAAACCATCTGAGGCTCCTGACATCTAAACCATCTGAGGCTCCTGACATCTAAACCATCTGAGGCTCCTGACATCTAAACCATCTGAGGCTCCTGACATCTAAACCATCTGAGGTTCCTGACATCTCTACAATCTGAGGTTCCTGACATCTAAGGTTCCTGACATCTCTACAATCTGAGGTTCCTGACATCTAAGGTTCCTGACATCTCAACAATCTGAGGCTCCTGACATCTAAGGTTCCTGACATCTCTACAATCTGAGGTTCCTGACATCTATACCATCTGAGGTTCCTGACATCTGAGGTTCCTGATATCTGAGGCTCCTGACATCTATATCATCTGAGGTTCCTGACATCTGAGGTTCCTGACATCTATATCATCTGAGGTTCCTGACATCTGAGGATCTCATGAAGACTCATCGGGTGTCCTGGCTCCATATAACACAAGATTCCAGTTTGGGATAAACGTTACCTCATCCAGGTGGATCGTGCTGGCTCAGCTCACGAGGTATGTACTCTCACTTTGTGCCTGCTCTCACTTTCCTATCCTCTTTCCTATACCCTTGTCCTCCCGCTATTCTTTTGTCCTCATCTCTCCTGTCCTGCTCGGTTCCTCTTTCTCCCTCTCGGTATATCCGGACTGACCACAGAGCCCTGCTATATTACCCTTCCTGACTCTTCTTCCAATTGCCTCCTGAAAGCTTACGCTGCCAGTAGTATGTCGGCATACGTTTGGATAATATTTTAGTTGTTTTTGTTGCCGCTATAGATTATCCACTAATGGCTCTCATACCTATTTACGATATGTTTCAGGAAGGATCACCTTCGTTTGTATGGAGAGCCTGCTCTGCCTATGTTTCTTCTACTTACTGTATACTGGTGTTCAGATGTTACCTCATCCAAACTTTACCTCATCCAGAATTGTGCAGGAGAGGACGCCCATCTGACACCTTCCATACTCTTCATAGCAATGTGCAACCAAGCAAACTATCTTCTCAGAAAGTTTCAGCATATTTAAACCAAATATTTATTTTATAATAAATATTGTTTTCTATATTTTAATGCATTTTTTATTTATCCACTGTGAGTATATACTTTGGTGTACAGCAGGTTTGGGTTGGGGGTAGGGGGTGGTGTGCAGGTCGTCTTTCTGTTTTCTTACTCTGCCTGATCTATTACATTTTGTTGTTGCCCATAGCAACCAGTCAGAGCTCAGCATTTTTTCAATGTAATTTATAGAAATAAAGCTGAGCTCCCAGACAAATATTGTGGGGTGTTCCCTGTCTGCAGTGGGTGATATCTACCAAACATGGTCCAACAGAAGAACAACTGGAGAACTAGCAACAGGGTCATGGGCACCCAAGGCTCATTGACGCATATGAGGAGCAAAGAAGATTCCACAGAAGAGGAAAAAAGATTAATAGGGTCCGGGACTATGATAATGATGTCTTTAGGATAGGCCATCAATATCCTCCCAGTAGGGGTCCGACCAACAGCACCTCCACAAACATCATTGTCCCCTTCACAGGTTACCAAGCACAACAGCTTATATTTGCCATTGGCTGTGCCTGGTATTACACCTATTTACCAGCGCCTTTGGCTGTCTGGGCATGCTGGGATTTGAAGTTTTGCAACATCTGGAGGGCCACAGTTTGGAGACCACTGTGAAGTGGTCTCCAAACTGTAGCCCTTCCAGATGTTGCAAAACTATAACTTTCAGCATGCCCAGACAGTCCAGGCATGCTAGGAGTTGTAGTTCTGTAACATGTGGCCCTTCAGATGTTGCCAAACTACAACTCCCAGCATGCCTGGGCAGTCTGGGCATGCTTGGAGTTGAAGTTTTGCAACAACTGGAGGGCTACAGACTGTTCTCCTCCAGTTATTACATAACTATAACTCCCAACATGACCTTCGGCTGTCTGGGCATGCTGGGAGTTGTAGTTTTACAACAACTGGAGGCACACTGGTTGGGAAACACCAAGCAACAAACTCTCAGTGTTTTGCAGTCAGTGTGCCTCCAGCTGTAGCATAACTACAATGCCCAGCATACACGGACAGCCAAAGGGCATGCTGAGATTTGTAGTAGTATGCCTCCAGCTGTTGCATAACTACAAGTCCCATCATGCCCTTCTGCTGTCACTGCATGCTGAGAGTTGTAGTTTTTGCAACAGCTGAAGGCAACATTGGGAAGGGGTTGGGAAACATTGTCTATTTTCTAACTCAGTGTTTCCCAACCTGAGTGCCTCCATCTGTTGCAAAACGATAACTCCCAGCATGCACTGACAGACCATGCATGCTGGGAGTTGTAGTTTTGCAACAGTTTGAGGCACACGGGTTGGGAAACACTGAGTTAAGTAACAAACTCTGTTTTGCAACCAGTGTGGCTTCAGCTGTTGCGTAACTAGCATGCACAGACAGCCAAAGGGCATGCTGGGAGTTGTAGATTAGCAACAGCTGGAGGTTTGCCCAGCCCCCCAATGTGAATGAACAGGGTACAGTCACATGGGCAGGGGTTTACAGTGAGTTTGAGATGCAAATTTTCCGCTGTAGCTCAAACTCCCAGCGGGAAACTCTCTGTAAACCCTCGCCTGTGTGAATGTACCCTAAAAACACTACTCAAAGTAAAAAATAACACACTACATATGCACATACCTCTACACAGTCCCCCCTCCCCCACCCAATAAAAATGAAAAACGTATGGTATGGCACTGTTTGCAAAATGGAGCCTCCAGCTGTTGCAAAACAACAACTCCCAGTATTGCAGTTTAGGGCCACATATGGGGTATTTCCATACCAAAAAATTTTGGGGGCCTTTTTCTCCTTTTACCCCTTATGAAAAGGTAAAGTTGGGGTCTACTCCAGCATGTTATTGTAAAAAAATTATATTTTTTTATACTAACATGCTGGTGTTGCCCCATACTTCTTTTTCACAAGAAGTAAAAGGAAAAAAAGACTCCCAAAATTTGTAACACAATTTCTCCTGAGTACGGAAAAATCCCATATGTAGACGTAAAATGCTCTGCGGGCGCACAACAAGGCTCAGGAGTGAGAGCGCACCATGTACATTTCAGGTGATTTGCACAGGGGCGGCTGATCATTACAGCAGTTCTGACAAACACAAGAAAAAAAATACACCCACATGTGACACCATTTTGGAAACTACATCCCTCATGGAATGCAACAAGGGGTACAGTGAGCCTTAACACTCCACAAGTCTTTGCAGAATTTTCATTAAATTTGTACGTGAAAATGAAATTTTTTATTTTTTCACTAAATTCAACATTTTCAACATAATTTGTAACCCCATTTCTTCTGAGTATATAAATACCACATACAGGGCCGCCATCAGGGGGGTACAGCCAGTACAGCAGTAAGCGGCCCATGCTCCCAGGTGCCCCGGACCCCAGCTGCACCCCCCTGCAGCAGCCCCCGCACAGAGGCAGGACACCGCTGGTAAAGCAGTCTCCTGCTCCCAGAGGCAAAAGAAGAATAGAGAAAACAAGGAGAGGACAGCGTTTTGTGTGATTCCGTGGGTGTATATGCCCACTTTAAACCCCGTGTGGTATGCGCTCACCTGGGGGACTCTTGGGATAGGCGTATCAACCCTCCGTGTGGGGTCAGACGATAGATCTCGGGCCGCAGCCTGCAGGAACTTGGCCGAACGCCTTGGTGGTGGTCGACAAGAGAAATAGTTGCTTTAGAAAAAGGAAGATGTTCTGCAGCGGTGCTTCCCTTGTGAGATCAGTAAGGCTGTCTCAAGCCTTTTTAACCTGCAATTAAGAAAGGGGTAACTTAACCCCGAAACGCGTCTTGTCTGTTTGTTCTTTTCCCAAAGATGTATGCGCAATAAATGTAAATACTTTTGATACCATATCGGGCTCCCAGAGGCAGACTGACGGTCGGGCACTTCCTGAGCCAGAGCCTGCTGCCACCCACATTTTTTCTTTACACCTGCGGCATGCAGGCCCCGTCAAATCAGTGCAGGGGCTGCACTGTCTGCCTGGAATGAGAAGAGCAGAGAGGTACGGCCCCGCCCCCTCACACTATTGGTGGAGCAGGAGCACATGTCCTGCTCCACAGACTCTGATACCAGCTCACAGTTGGGAAGAGGGAGCCTTCCACTACCTACAGCCGAGTCCTGCCCATCAAATTAAGTAACTTTCTAGGAAGGAAGGGGGGGGGGGGTTGTGTTGTGTGCAGGTTGCAATTCGTGGATTATTGGGTTTCTAGGTATATAGGCATTATCTCATGCAACAGATGTAGGCATCCTGGTTAAGAAACATTGAGATAATGTCTATTTACCTCCATCTCATTGTTTCTTAACAAGGGTGCCCCCGGCTGTTCCAAAACTGCAAAACTACAACTCCCAAAATGCCTTTGACTGTGTAGGCATGCTGGGAGTTGTAGTGTTGTAACAGCTGGAGGCACCCTGGTTGAGAAACAATGAGATAGTGTATATTTACCTCCATCTCATTGTTTCTCAACCAGGGTGCCCCCAGCTGTTCCAAAACTGCAAAACTACAACTCCCAGCATGCCCACACAGCCAACATGCCCACACAAGCTTGAGAAAGGTTGCAATCAGGCAGCTGAAACATCGCTTTGATGTCAGGTTAATAAACCTTATTCACCTTCATTTTTGGAGTGCTGCAGGACTTTTTTTCGTTTGGTGTGGATATCTGTACATCCCCTTGCCCAGGACGTTCCACTACTGGCACCGAATAACCTGCATTGTGTGGTAGTGCGGCTTCATCTGTTTTTCTTATTTCATATCTATCTCATATCTATATCTAATATCTACCTATCTATCTCATATCTATCTATCTCATATCTATCTATCTCATATCTATCTACAGTGCATAGTGAAAGTATTCGGCCCTCTTGAACTTTTCGACCTTTTGCCACATTTCAGGCTTCAAACATAAAGATATTAAAGTGTAATTTTTTTGTGAAGAATCAACAACAAGTGGGCCACAATCATGAAGTGGAACGGAATTTTTTGGATATTTCAAACTTTTTTAACAAATAAAAAACTGAAAAATTGGGCGTGCAAAATTATTCAGCCCCCTTAAGTTAATACTTTGTAGCGCCACCTTTTGCTGTGATTACAGCTGTAAGTGGCTTGGGGTATGTCTCTTTTTTGCACATCGAGAGACTGAAATTTTTGCCATTTCTCCTTGCAAAACAGCTGGAGCTCAGTGAGGTTGGATGGAGAGCGTTTGTGAACAGCAGTTTTCAGTTCTTTCCACAGATTCTCGATTGGATTCAGGTGTGGACTTTGACTTGGCCATTCTAACATCTGAATATGTTTTTTTGTGAATCATTCCATTGTAGACTTTGCTTTATGTTTTGGATCATTGTCTTGTTGGAAGACAAATCTCCATCCCAGTCTCAGGTCTTTTGCAGACTCCATCAGGTTTTCTTCCAGAATGGTCCTTTATTTGGCTCCATCCATCTTCCCATCAATTTTAACCATCTTCCCTGTCCCTGCTGAAGAAAAGCCCAAACCATGATGCTGCCACCACCATGTTTGACAGTGGGGATGGTGTGTTCAGGGTGATGAGCTGTGTTGCTTTTACGCCAAACATAATGTTTTGCATTGTTGCCAAAAAATTTGATTTTGGTTTCATCTGACCAGAGCACCTTCTTCCACATGTTTGGTGTGTCTCCCAGGTGGCTTGTGGCAAATTTTAAACAATTTTTTTTCTGGATATCTTTAAGAAATGGCTTTCTTCTTGCCACTCTTCCATAAGATTTGTGCAGTACACGACTGATTGTTGTCCTATGGACAGAGTCTTGAGGCACGGCTAGGTCTTCGTAGATTTGCAGTGGTCTGATACGCCTTCCATTTCAGTATTATCGCTTGCACAGTGCTCCTTGGGATGTTTAAAGCTTGAGAAATCTTTTTGTATCCAAATCCGGCTTTAACCCCTTAAGGACCAGGCCAATTTTCACTGTAGGACCAGAGCGTTTTTTTACACATCTGACCACTTTGACTTTAAGCATTAATAAGTCTGGGATGCTTTTACCTATCATTCTGATTCCGAGATTGTTTTTTCGTGACATATTCTACTTTATGTTATTGGTAAAATGTTGTCAATACTTGCACCATTTCTTAGTGAAAAATTCCAAAATTTGATGGAAAAAACTTGAAAATTTTGCATTTGTCTAACTTTGAAGTTCTCTGCTTGTAAGGAAAATAGACATTCTAAATAAATTATATTTTGATTCATGAATACAATATGTCTCCTTTATTTTTGCATGGTCGACATCAGAGGGCTTCAAAGTTCCGCAGCAATTTTCCAATTTTTCACCAAATTTTCAAAATCGGAATTTTTCATGGACCAGATCAGGTTTGAAGTAATTTTGAAGGGCTTTGATATTAGAAATACCCCACAAATGACCCCATTATAAAAACTACACCCCTCAAAGTATTCAAAATGACATTCAGTAAGTGTTTTAACCCTCTCTCGAGTAAGGAAATACCTCATATGTGTATGTCAAGTTTTCGGCGGGCGCAGTAGAGGGCTCAGAAGGGAAGGAGCGACAATGGGATTTTGGAGAGTGAGTGTTTCTGAAATGGTTTTTGGGGGGCATGTCACATTTAGGAAGCCCCTATGGTGCCAAATCAGCAACAAAATAAAAAAACACATGGCATACTATTTTGGAAACTACATCCCTCAAGGAATGGAACAAGGGGTACAGTGAGCCTTAAAACCTCACAGGTATTTCACGACTTTTTGTTAAAGTTGGATGTGTAAATGAAAATGTGGTTTTTCCCCAAATTTTACATTTTACAAGGGGTAATAGGAGAAGATTACCCCCAAAATTTGTAACCCCATTTCTTCTGAGTATGGAAATACCCCATGTGTGGACGTCAAGTGCTCTGCTGGCGCACTACAATGCTCAGAAGAGAAGGAGCGCCATTAAGCTTTTAAAAAGGGAATTTGTTTGGAATGGAAGTCAGGGGCCATGTATGTTTACAAAGACCCCCGTGGTGCCAGAACAGTGGACCCCCCCACATGTGACCCCATTTTGGAAACTACACCCCTCACAGATTTTAATAAGGGGTGCAGTGAGCATTTACACCCCACTGGCGTTTGACAGATCTTTGGAACAGTGGGCTGAGTAAATGAAAAATTACAATTTTCATTTTCACGGACCACTGTTCCATAAATCTGTCAGATCCCTGTGGGATGTAAATGCTCACTGCACCCCTTATTACATTACGTGAGGGGTGTAGTTTCCAAAATGGGGTCACATGTGGGTATTTATTTTTTTGCGTTTATGTCAGAACCGCTGTAAAATCAGCCACCCCTGAGCAAGTCACCAATTTATGCCTCAAATGTACATGGAGCGCTCTCACTCATGATCCTTGTTGTTCCCCCGCAGAGCATTTTACGTCCACAAATGGGGTATTTCCATACTTAGGAGAAATTGCGTTACAAATGTTGGGGGTCTTTTTTTCCTTTTACCTCTTGTGAAATAAAAAGTAAAGGACAACACCAGCATGTTAGTGTAAACATTTATTTTTTTTACACTAACAGGCTGGTGTAGACCCCAACTTTTCTTTTTCATAATGGGTAAAAAGAGAAAGAGCCCCCCAAAATTTGTAGTGCAATCTCTCCCGAGTACGGAAATAACCCATATGTGGCCCTAAACTGTTTTCTTGAAATACGACAGGGCTCCGAAGTGAGAGAGCGCCATGCTTATTTGAGGACTAAATTAGGGATAGCATAGGGGTGGACATAGGGATATTCTATGCCAGTGATTCCCAAACAGGGTGCCTCCAGCTGTTGCTAAACTCCCAGCATGCCTGGACAGTCAATGGATGTGCGGAAATGCTGGGAGTTGTTGTTTTGCAACAGCTGGAGGCTCTGTTTTGGAAACACTGCTGTACAATACGTTTTTCATTTTTATTGGTGGGGACATTGTAAGGGGTGTATATGTAGTGTTTTACCATTTATTTTGTGTTAGTGTAGTGTTTTTAGGGTACATTCACACTGGCGGCGGTTTACAGTGAGCTTACCGCTAGGAGTACGCGCTGCGGCGAAAAATTTGCCACAGCTCATACTTGAAGCAGGAAACTTACTGTAAACCTGCCTGTGTGAATGTACCCTGTACATTCACATGGGGGGGGGGGGGGGGGCAAACCTCCAGCTGTTTCAAAACTACAACTCCCAGCATGCAATGGCAGACAGTGCATGCTGAGAGTTGTACTTTTGCAACAGCTGGAGGCACACTGTTTGGAAAACCTTCAGTTAGGTTCTGTTACCTAACTCAGTATTTACCAACCAGTGTGCCTCCAGCTTTTGCTAAACAACAACTCCCAGCATGTACTGATCGCCCAAGGGCATGCTGGGAGATGTAGTTATGCAACAGCTGGAGTTACGCAACTACAACTCCCAGCATGCCGAGACAGCTGTTTGCTGTTTGGGCATGCTGGGATTTGCAGTTTTGCAACATCTGGAGGGCTACAATTTAGAGATCTCCAAACTGTGGACCTCCAGCTGTTGCAAAACTACAAATCCCTGCATGCCCAAACAGCTGTCTGGGCATGCTGGGAGTTGTAGTTTGCAACATCTGGAGGGTTACAGTTTAGAGACCACTGTACAGGGGTCTCAAACTGTACCCTCCAGATGTTGCTAGGCAAATTACCGGCTTCCGTCGGATCCAGGGAGCCAGCCGCACGACATCGCCGGACCCCGATCTCCTCCACCGATCGTCGCCCGCAGCCTTGCCCGCAGCCTCGCCCGCGGGGTAAGTGGACACCGGCACCAATCCTCTGTTGTTTCCCCATTCTGCCCCGCCTATTGTGGGTGGGCAGAACGGGGAAACCAGAAGTAAAGCCCCCCGCCCCTGATCTGCTATTGGTGGTCGTGTCCTAACCACCAATAGCAGGGATAGGAGGGATGGCACCCCTGCCACCTCACTCCTATCCCTTCCGGGGGATCGTGGGTGTCTTGGACAACCCCTATCCCCCTTATATTCCGGGTCACCGGGTCACCATAGACCCGTGTGACGTGGAATAGCCGCAAATTGCAAGTGAGAATTAACTTGTGATTTGCGGCGATCGCCAACATGGGGGGTCTGATGACCCCCCTGGGCCTTTGCGCGGGGGGACTGCTGATCAATATCAGCAGTCACCCCGGTCCGGTTCCCGCCCGGCGCCGGCAGGGACTGAAATTCCCACGGGCGTACAGGTACGCCCTTGGTCCTTAAGTACCAGGGAACAAAGGCGTACCTGTATGCCCTTGGTCCTTAAGAGGTTAAACTTCTCCACAAGAGTATCTTGGACCTGCCTGGTGTGTTCCTTGTTCTTCATCATGCTCTCTGCGCTTTAAACGGACCTCTGAGACTATCACAGTGCAGGTGCATTTATACGAAAACTTGATTACACACAGGTGGATTCTATTTATCATCATTAGTCATTTAGGTCATTTGAACTTCTGGAGAGAGTTTGCTGCACTGAAAGTAAAGGGGCTGAATAATTTTGCACGCCCAATTTTTCAGTTTTTATTTGAATTATCCAATAAATTTCATTCCACTTCATGATTGTTTCCCACTTGTTGTTGATTCTTCACAAAAAAATTACAGTTTTATATCTTTATGTTTGAAGCCTGAAATGATGCAAAAAGTCAAAAAGTTCAAAGGGGCCGAATCCTTTCACTATGCACTGTATCTATCTCATATCTATCTATCTATCTCATATCTATCTATCTTATATCCACCTATCTATCTCATATCTATCTATCTCATATCTATATATCTAATTATCTATCTGTATCTATTTAAATATCTCATATCTATCTATATATCTATCTTACTGAATTGTTCACACAGAGGCATATACACAGTGTAGAGTCCGTCCCAGGAGGCTACCTTATCGCGGTGGGATGGTCCAAGACAAATTTGCGAGCTAAGTGCCTCACTATTTCATAGTTTCACATTTGCATCTATTACACCATAGCTGTATAGCTCTCCATGTTTTAACTGCATTTTCACATATATCCTTGTGCTGGCAGTGTGCTGCTGCATTCTTCTCATGTTGCTGTTTATCTAGCCTAGTAGCGTGAACCTGTAGGCCAGGTCCATATAATAGTTTGGTATCAACTTAAGTGCTGGCTGACTTATTCTTTATCTATATATCTATCTAAAAATCCAGAAAGCAGCAGCACACAAAGAATCTTGTGAAAAAGATGTGATTTATTCCATTTCCACTGCACAAAAAGCGGAGCAACGTTTCCGCAGCCTCTCACTGCCTTTCTCAAGCTCAACTGAGTGATCTCATGTGGTTACATATATATGGTCAGTGACAGTATTAATTAAGCAATTAATATACAATACAGTGTAAATACAATAAAACAAGTAAATAAAGGTGCATAATAGGGCATCATCATGCAATCGGTGTGTGGATTTCAGTGCCAGCAGTGTTAACCATCTGTCCCGTGCTGTATGTGAAGATACACTTGGGTATTGTAGGCCAGATATTGTACAAACATAGATATATAATATCAGAGGCGTAGCTTGTAGCCTCGGGGCCCCGATGCAAAAACGTGGGCGGGCTGTGACGTCACGAGGGGCGGAGCCGTGACGTAATGATGCTCCGGCCCCTGTATTGCCCGTCATTACGTGCAGAGCGATCTTGCTCTGCGCAGTAATGATAGCGGGGTGCTGCAGCAGCGATCCCCGGGGTCCCCAGCAGCGGGACCCCGGCGATCTGACATCTTATCCCCTATCCTTTGGATAGGGGATAAGATGTCTAGGGGCGGAATACCCCTTTAATGATATAGGGAACTCTGACTAGTGCATTAACTCCAATATGAAACCAATAGGATGAAACCAATAGGATGAAACCAATAGGATGAAACCAATAGGATGAAACCAATAGGATGAAATCAATAGGCCCATTGTGGTCGATGGGGATATCACAGCATGTGAAACAGTAAGATAAGCAGGACCGTCTCAGCAGCACAGTGGAATGGGAGACCACCACTGGTTTAAGTCCCAGGGTGGGGCAGAGTGTTAGTGTTGTGGTTTAACTTTATTTTCCTGGAAAAGCTGTTGAGTTGCCCATAGCAACCAATCAGATTGCTTCTTTCATTTTTCACAAGGCCTCTGCAAAATGAAAGAAGCGATCTGATTGGTTGCTATGGGCAACTCAGCAGCTTTCCCTGGAAAAGTTTCAGAGTTGCCCATAGCAACCAGATTGCTTCCTTCATTTTTCAGAGGCCTTTTCAAAAATGAAAGAAGTAATCTGATTGGTTGCTATGGGCAACTGCACAACTCTTCCTCTACACTGGTTTTGATGAATCTCCCCTATAGAGGGAGATTTATCAAAACCTGTCCAGCGGAAAAGTTTCTGAGTTGCCCATAGCAATCAGATCACTTCTTTCATTTTGCGGAGGCCTTGTGAAAAATGAAAGAAGCAATCTGATTGGCTGCTATGGGCAACTCAGCAGCTTTTCCAGGAAAGTAAAGTTTAACCACAACACTGTAACACCCCATGACTTGAACCAGTCGTGGTCTCCCATTCCACTGTGCTGCCAAGACGGTCCCTCTTATCTTACATGCCGTGAGATCCCCATAGACCACAATCGGCCGATTAGTTTCAATGGGGAAAAACTCACAGAGTTAATGCACTAGTCAGAGTTCCCTATACCATTAAAGAAGGGAGGGCTCAATATTTGCGAATATGCGCATATGCGGAAAACCAGTGTAGAGGAAGAGTTGTGCAGTTGCCCATAGCAACCAATCAGATTGCTTCCTTCATTTTTGAAAAGGCCTCTGAAAAATGAAAGAAGTGATCTGATTGGTTGCTATGGGCAATTCAGAAACATTTCCTCTGTACAGGTTTTCATAAATCTCCCTCTATGGGGGAGATTCATCAAAACCAGTATAGAGAAAGAATTGTGCAGTTGCCCATAGCAACAAACCAGATTGCTTCTTTCATTTTTGAAAAGGCCTCTGAAAAATGAAGGAAGCAATCTGATTGGTTGCTATGGGCAACTCAGAAACTTTTCCTTTGGACAGGTTTTGATTAATCTCCCTCTATGGGGGAGATTCATCAAAACCAGTGTAGAGGAAGAGTTGTGCAGTTGCCCATAGCAACCAATCAGATTGTTTCTTTCATTTTGCAGAGGCCTTGTGAAAAAAGCAATCTGATTGGTTGCTATGGGCAACTCAGCAGCTTTTCCAGGAAAGTAAAGTTAAACCACAACACTGTAACACTCTGTCCCACCCCAGGACTCAAGCCAGTGGTGGTCTCCCATTCCACTGTGCTGCAGAGACAGTCCTGCTTATCTTACTGTTTTACCTGCCGTGAAATCCCCAAAGACCACAATGGGCCTACTGATTTCAATGAGCAAAAAATCACAGAGTTATTGCACTAGTCATAGTTCTGCATACCATTAAAGAAGGAAGGGCTCAATATTCGCGAATATGCGCATATATGTTCGCATATGTGAAAAAAAACGAATATAACGTTTATGCGAATTTCGCGAATATGTGACTAATATTCGTCCATATATTCGTGAAATATCGCAAATTTGAATATGGCCTATGCCGCTCATCATTAGACATGGAGGAGTCATCAGAAGAAAACCTCTTCTACGTCCTCACCACAAAAATCTGTGCTTGAACTTTGCAAATGAACATATAGACAAGCCTGATGCATTTTGGAAACAAGTTCTGTGGACCGATGAGATTAAAATGGAACTTTTTGGCCGGAATGAGCAAAGGTACGTTTGGAGAAGAAGGAGAACAGAATTTAATGAAAAGAACCTCTGTCCAACTGTTAAGCATGGGGGTGGATCAATCATGCTTTGTGGTTGTATTGCAGCCAGGGGCACAGGGAACATCTCACGAGTAGAAGGAAAAATGGATTCAATAAAATTTCAGTAAATTTTGGATGCTAACTTGATGCCATCTGTAAAAAAGCTGACTTTAAAGAGAGGATGGCTTCTACAAATGGATATTGATCCTAAACACACCTCAAAATCCATGGGGGATTACATCAACAGGCGTAAACTGTAGGTTTTGCCATAGCCTTCACAATCTCCTGACCTCAACATAATTGAAAATCTATGGATAGACCTTAAAAGAGCAGTGCGTGACAGACAGCACAGAAATCTCAAAGAACTGGAAGACTTTTGTAATGAAGAATGGGCAAAGATAACTCAAACAAGAATTGAAAGACTCTTGACTGGCTACAAAAAGTCAAACACCTCCTACATCAGTCAATCATCTCCTACAACCTTTCCTTTATTGAGCTGAGAGAACGGTATGGCCTGCATGGAGGTCAATATCTCTCGTATTGCCAATTTATGGCTATTTTTAATCCCCGTTTAACTGACTTCTGGAGGGAAGGGGTGACCACCTCCTTTGACAGCCTTATTTCCTCCTCCTCCCCCCTGTCACTCACTATCGCCATCTACAACGGCAAGGGAGTGAGACCGTTCAGAACTCGATATTTCAATATTGGGAAGAAAAACTGGGTATGACGGATTTGACGGCTCCCATATTAGATGGCTGGGCCAAGATGTGAAAAGCTGTGGTGAATGAGGGGTGGAGGGAGACTCAATTCCATATCCTTCACCCCACAACATATGGTTTTACCATCCCTAGAACACCTGACCGAACGGACACACTGGAACACTGCCCGAACTGTGGCACCCTACGCACTGACTTACTTCATGGGGTTGTGACATGCGCCAAATCCCACAGCTTTTGGTTTGACCTATTTCTTCTTCTTTCCTGCACCCTCAAGGTTACTCTGCCAGTTTCTCCATCACTTGTTGTCCTTCACATTGCTCCTGAGAATGTGTCGCTTACTCTGCTCTTACATATCATCCTGCTGGTGGTCAAGCATTGCCTATTGGCCCACTGGCTAACAGCACAAATGCCATCCTCCTCAGAAGTTATTGCCCAGGTTAAGTGATACATGTCACTGGAACGGCTTGAAGTGTTGCGATCTAAGGAAAAATCAGCCAAGGCGTTTAAAAAAAAAAAAAAAAATGGAAGACCTTTATGTTGGCATTCCTGACTGATGCTTAATTAAAGGGGTATTCCAGGGAAACAAAACTTTTTTTTTTTTGATCAACTGGCTCCAGAAAGTTAAACAAATTTGTAAATTACTTCTATTAAAAAATCTTAATCCTTCCACTAATTATCAGCTGCTGAAGTTGGGTTGTTCTTATCAGTCTGGCAACAGTGCTCTATGCTGACATCTCTGCTTGTCTCGGGAACTGCACAGAGTAGAAGAGGTTTGCAATGGTGATTTGCTTATACTCTGGACAGTTCCCGAGACAGGTGTCATCAGAGAGCACTTAGACAAAAAAAGACAACTCAACTTCAGCAGCTCATAAGTACTGAAAGAATTAAGATTTTTAAATAGAAGTAATTTACAAATCTGTTTCACTTTCTGGAGCCAGTTGATATATATAAAAACATTTTTTTTTCCAGGATAACCCCTTTAACATCACTGATGCAGCCATTCACTTCCACGTTCTGGTACCTTACACGGGCCGTATCGGGGTCTCTGGGTAGATTGAGGGTACTCTCCTCTCCTTAGATCGGGAGAGGTCTTCTGACCATAGAGCATTTTGCCCTTGTACAATTGCTGCACCTGAGGGGACCTCAGGTATTCCCTTTCCTTTATTTCTATACCTCCGCTGGAAATGCCGATTTATTTCATTTTGTTAGTATGAATTGGGGCCGTTGTTTGCTATAATCAGCTCTGCCAATGTGAGGATGGATAGGAGGGTTGGGTGGGTGGGGAGGGGATCATTGTTGGGGGGTGGGGGGTTGTTCTCTGTTACCTAGGGATCCTACAATGTTTTCCTACTGAATATTTCTTACGCTTCCCTTTTGCATTAAGGCCTGTATAGGGTATGCCCCATTTGTGTATGTGTAAAATTCACAAAATGTTAATAAAAATATGTTTAAAAAAAATAAAATATGTATAACAGTGAGATTTATTAAGTGATTTAGTGATTTTTTTTTTTGCTTACAATAGGGCGAGCCTAGTGTATTATATAGAGCTCACAAATGCAGTGTTTTTTTCTAAATAAGACTATGGCCCTTATTTACTAAGAGTGTTGTGTAGGTTTCTTTGTGGGTTTTAATTCCCTACAATTTATTTTCCACGGTATTTACTAAGGTTTTCCTACATTTTCCACTTTCCTTACACTTTGCTTGTTTTACACCTGCTCTGATCTGTCTGGTTTTCTTCAGCTCAAAATCCACCACGTTTTCTGTGGAAGCCTTCGTAAATATGTTGGGCTTTTGTGAAAATGTCGGGAACACGCCCCTTTTTGGAAACCATGCCCCCTTTTCCCGGCAGCCACGCCCCTTTTCCAGGTTTTAAATCAAAATGGAGAATTAGTTGGTTTTTTTTTCAATTCTGGCGCTAATTCTGGTGCAAAATATTGTGCAGACAGAATTTCTGGCGCAATGCGTCTGAATCTGGCGTAATACGCCTGAATCTGGCGCACAACCCGACAAAACGTGGGTTTGCAATAGTAAATGAGGGCCTATATGTACAAGATACTGTACTATATAAATTCATCTATCTGCTTTATACGCTATACAATCACTTTTATATGTTTTATGAAAAAAACTTTGTATATCTAGGTATAATGACAAAATCTTCAATAACACTTGTTGAACCATAAAAAAGTTGCACGTGTGCCTAAATAATCTCATATTTCCTGGACGGACCCGTGATTGGCCCGTACCGCCTGGCCAATCACAGCTGCCAACGGGAAAAATATGAAGTTATAGTGCCGTAACCATTTTCCCTGCTGGGAAGCCAGAGAGCAGAGTGCAATGCTGAAAGCTTCCCTGGCGCCCTTGTCACCCGTCCTTGCAGCATGACTACAACTTCTAGCATGCTTTTACAGTAAGGACGTGTTGGGAGTTGTAGTCATGCAGTGCGGGCGGGAGATGTTCAGGCATGTGACAAACTTGTCACCTGCCCGACAACTACAACTCCCAGCATGCCCTTACAGTAAGGACATGTGTGGTGTCCCAGTACAGGTACATTGTGTCAAGGTATTGTAGGCCCTGTCAGATTGAGACCTCCAGTGTCCTGGGGCTCCCCTGCAGGGACTCAACCATTTCTAGTGTGTATTTACACTGTTATAACTTAGCAATCCGTTATTAGGTGTCTGTAGCTTTAAGTATGTTACCTAGCACCCTCATGCTTAGTCAGGGTATGTGAGAGTGGAGGACTGAGGGCTAGACTAAACTTTTGTGTAAGGTTTTATATCATGTTATTACTTGTATGTAACTTTATTGTTAATCCTAAAGGGGATACAGAAAACTCTATGATCCACAGCTGCTTGGCCAATGGGCTTTAGTTTAGCCTTCCCTTATAAGGGGTGGCATTTCCTGTGTAGAGCAGTTCAGGTGGAGTTCTAGAGAGTTCAGAGTTCAGGTGTGGAGAGAACTGAGTGGAGAGGAGTGCAGGAGTTCAGGAGTGCAGGAGTTCAGCAGAGAAGTTGAGTTCAGAGTGAAGAAACAGCAACTCATTTCGGTTCAGAGTACAGAGTGGAGAAATAGCAAGCCTTTACTTCAGCCTTGATCGGAGAATTCCTAAAGGACAATTCATTATCTTCCGGCGAAAAGCCGCAAATCTACCAACACTTCAGTAAGTGACTTTAATCTCAAGCCTAATATAGCGCAGACCTAAAATTCCTAGTCCGGCCGTAAGAGCCAAGCATATATGCAATATCAAGTCTACTGCAAGCTGTGTGGTCCTCTAGAGACTGTCTGTTAACCCTTTGGGAGACTTTGGTTGAGCGCTGTGGAGATTGTACCACCTATCTTCAAGTTATTAAAGCCTCCGTTTAACTGCAATCTATTGTGGAGTCCATTCTTTCCTTGCTAGCCTGTGGGGAGACGGCGTTCCCCGGACCTGTAGTACCCCGGGAGATACCAAGACTACAGTGGCGTCACGTGACATTAAGGGTTAATACCATCCGACCCTGGGTTCATAACCCACCCAAGAACCAAGTGGCTAACCCCAGCATAGTGGCGGTCGTGAGTTTACTCATGGTCACCACACATGCTGCGACGGAGGTGGGAGACAAGCACATCTCCCGCCCGCGTGGCATGACATGCTGGAAGTTGCAGTCATGCGGCATGAGCTGGAGCTGTGCAGGAGGGTGACAAGGCTGCACGACTAGAACTGCCAGCATGTCCTTACTGTAAGTGTAACAAGAATTTTTTTTTCTTATTTATTTTCTCACAAATTCTGGGAGATGCTGGGAGTTTTAGTCGTGCGGTGCAGGCAGGAGATGTGTGGGCGGGTGACAAGCTTGTCACCTGCCCCACAACTACAACTCCCAGCATGCCCTTACAGTAAGGACATGTTGGGAGTTGTAGTCGTACAGCGGAGGCAGGAGACAAGCACATCTCCCTCCCGTGTCACATGACATGCTGGAAGTTGTAGTCATGCAGCACGAGCAGGAGATGTGCAGGCGGGTGACAAGCTCATCACCTTCCCCCGCTGCACTACTACAACTGCCAGCATGTCCTTACTGTAAGTGTAACGAGAAGTTTTTGTTTTTTTTCTCATTTATTTTCTCACAATTTCTGACAAATGAAAGTAAAGCAGCAGAAGAAGCTGAGGTTTGGCTGCTGTACATCATTTACATCAGGCTCTAAATGATAGTTGGCAATATAATCCAGCGCACAGTGCAGGACACACAGCACATACAGCTGGAAGAATAATCCATTATAAGTGGTCAGGGGCCCCTTATAGACCTAGGAATGAAGGGCCCGCACTGCCTGAAAACTGTGTGGGTTGCTCATTTTGAGTGTAAGGAGTCTGGATAGCGGCGCTATGAAGAGGAAAACTATGGAGTCTAGTGGGATAGAGGAGGAGAGAAGATGGCCAGAATGGAGTCTGGGAGGCGTAACATCGGAGCGGTGAAGAAGAGAAGACAGCTGAGGGCAAGAAGACAACAACAGCTGAACCATCCACAGTTCACCTTCGACAAAGACGGGGACTGCATTATGACAGACGTCAGTCCTGATC
This sequence comes from Hyla sarda, assembly GCF_029499605.1. NCBI lineage: Eukaryota > Metazoa > Chordata > Amphibia > Anura > Hylidae > Hyla > Hyla sarda. The sequence goes on along the minus strand of NW_026607618.1, from coordinate 580,353 downwards.
CTGAGCAGTTCACGTATGAGCCAGATGGGTCCTGTGTGATGAGGGATGTCTCTTCATCCTGAGGAAGCTGTATCTTTTTGTTTTTTTTGTTTCATGAGAGTTTTTGGCTCCATAATAAGGTATTGTCATTTTCTATTTTTCTTTTTTTATTTACTGTCAAATTCTGAAAATTTTGACTTGAAGACTTATTTGTCCATTGTTTTCTAGGTCATCATAACATCTATAGGGGAACTCTAATACCATCACTGTTGTTTCCCAATAATATCTATACCACCTCAGGCTCCAAATGACATCCATACCACCTGAGGATCCCAATGACATCTATACCACCTGAGGCTCCCAATGACATCTATACCACCTGAGGCTCCCAATGACATCTATACCACCTGAGGCTCCCAATGACATCTATACCACCTGAGGCTCTCAATGACATCTATACCACCTGAGGCTCCCAATGACATCTATACCATCTGAGAATCCCAATGACATCCATACCACCTGAGGCTCCCAATGACATCTATACCACCTGAGGCTCCCAATAACATCTATACCTTCTGAGGCTCCCAATGACATCTATACCACCTGAGGCTCTTGACATCTGAGGATCTCATGAAAATTCATCGGGTGTCCTGGCTCCATATAACACAAGATTTTACTTTGGGATAAACTTTACCTCATCCAGAATTGTGCAGGAGAGGACGTCCATCTAACACCTTCCATACTCTTCATAGCAATGTGCAACCAAGCAAACTATCTTCTCAGAAAGTTTCAGCATATTTAAACCAAATACTTATTTTATAATAAATATTGTTTTCTATATTTTAATGTATTTTTTATTTATCCACTATAAGTATATACTTTGGTGTACAGCAGGTTTGGGTTGGGGGTAGGGGGGGGGGTGTGCAGGTCGTCTTTCTGTTTTCTTACTCTGCCTGATCTATTACATTTTGTTGTTGCTCATAGCAACCAGTCAGAGCTCAGCATTTTTACAATGTAATTTATAGAAATAAAGCTGAGCTCCCAGGCAAATATTGTGGGGTGTTCCCTGTCTGCAGTAGGTGGTATCTACCAAACATGGTCCAACAGAAGAACAACTGGAGAACTAGCAACAGGGTCATGGGCACCCAAGGCTCATTGACGCATATGAGGAGCAAAGAAGATTCCACAGAAGAGGAAATAAGATTAAAAGGGTCCGGGACTATGATAATGATATCTTTAGGATAGGCCATCAATATCCTCCCAGTAGGGGTCCGACCAACAGCACCTCCACAAACATCATTGTCCCCTTCACAGGTTACCAAGCACAACAGCTTATATTTGCCATTGGCTGTGCCTGGTATTACACCTATTTACCAGCCTTTGGCTGTCTGGCCATGCTGGGATTTGAAGTTTTGCAACATCTGGAGGGCCACAGTTTGGACACCACTATACAGTGGTCTCCAAACTGTGGCCCTTCCAGATGTTGCAAAACTACAACTCTCAGCATGCCCAGACAGTCCAGGCGTGCTAGAAGTTATAGTTCTGTAACATCTGGCCCTTCAGATGTTGCTGAACTACAACTCCCAGCATGCCTGGGCATCCTTGCAGTTGAAGTTTTGCAACATCTGGAGGGCTACAGTTTGAAGACCACTGCACAGTGGTCCCCAAACTGTTCTCCTCCAGTTGTTGCATAACTACAACTCCCAACATGACCTTCGGCTGTCTGGTAATGCTGGGAGTTCTAGTTTTGCAACAACTGGAGGCACACTGGTTGGGAAACACTGAGTTAAGCAACAAACTCTCAGTGTTTTGCAGCCAGTGTGCCTCCAGCTGTTGCATAACTACAACCCCCAGCATGCACGGACAGCCGAAGGGCATGCTGAGATTTGTAGTAGTATGCCTCCAGCTGTTGCATAACTACAAGTCCCAGCATGCCCTTCTACTGTCACTGCATGCTGAGAGTTGTAGTTGTATCAACAGCTGAAGGCAACATTGGAAAAGGGTTGGGAAACATTGTTTCCTAACTCAGTGTTTCCCAAGCCGTGTGCCTCCAGCTGTTGCAAAACTATAACTCCTAGCATTCACTGACAGACCATGCAATGCTGGGAGTTGTAGTTTTGCAACAGCTGAAGGCAGACGGGTTGGGAAGCACTTAGTTAAGTAACAAACTCTGTGTTTTGCAACCAGCAGGCTTACAAAAAATTTTATGCCGATCTGAATGAGCAATCAAAAAGGTAGTACATGGGATGGGCCACCCTCCCCTTTGGCATCAGACTTGTATTAAATGAGCATATTAGCAAAAACAAAAGGACATGAAAGGGTTAATCAAATTACTAAGTTTGTTGCTGAGCTTTCTCATAGGGCCAGTGGTGTTGCTGGGCAGATCTGGAGCAGAATCCGATTGGCTATCTCCAGCCACGGCGGGAACTATGAAATCTATTTAAGAAGCTGCTGGACTGAGCGGGCTGCTAGTCTGAAGAAACACCTGAAGTAAAGACATCGTGTAGGGTTTCGTCATTATGCTGCGGGCGTCTGAGGAACATTTACCGGCCGGAGCCGGTACTTTTATTAATGACTTATACCTGTTATTACTGTATAAAGTAGCCGGATCGGGAGGAGAAGCTTGGCTCCGCCACTGTCTGGAAGAAGCTGTTCCGGAGGCCAGAGTAGAAGGGGCGCTGCTGCCATCACCTCCGTTGATCCCTCCACAGATGTCCGCGCCTACTGGAAGTCGGACCACAACAGTGGAAGCGGAGTTACGTGAGGACGCTGTGTCAGAGTCTACGTCAGCCGGACACGCCACCGTGGGTCGCCAGAACAGCCGCGCAGGTCTCTAAGATGCTCGAGCCGGACGAAAAGGAAAAGCTACTCTCCAGAATCCGCCAGCGCTAGCTAGGCATCCAGCAAGTAGACTCCCGATCATCGAGGTCCGGATCTCAAGGGAGAAAAGAAGAAGCAGGCCCAGCGACTTCGGTGAGTCCATCCATTGGTGAGTATGATGCCGCTCATTCTTTCCAATTTAACAGGGATTTAGCCAGGTGGACAAGCTCCGCTCCTGGGCAGAGCATCCTTGCTGGGGTGGTGGCTTTCTTCAATAAGATCGCTGCCATGCCAGCTAGGGAGAAGCCTATGCCCCCCCTCCCCTCCCCCAGCTGTACCCAGTGCAGCTTGGACTCCTCCACTCAGCAATTTAGTGAATAGATTGGCTAATATTGAAGCTCCTAATGTGTCATCCCAAGGGAGCAGTACCCCTAATTCATTGGAAGCCACCCCTACTGTGGGTAATAATAATGTGCAGGAGGTTCGCTCAGTTATAGCTCCTGTCATCACCAATCAGGGCTCTGAAGGTGTAGCAGCAGATCTACATCCTCTCCCCTCCTCGTCTGTGCCAGGTGTCTGTATGAAGGAAGCAATGACATGTGGTTTATCACCTCTGGGCTTCCACCTGTATCCAACAAGTATCGCCACGAATGTTCTCATTGCGGGGGAAATCATGCAGTCATCAAATGCTTCAAGAAAATCAATTTGTCGACCCAGAACACCCCTTTCCAGCAGGGAGGCGCTTTCAAGGAGCTTGGACTCCGGTGAATTTCGAAAACATATTACCATTTCTAAGCAGGTTCCCAGACTCTCAGAAAGCTAATTTATTAATAGAAGGATTTTCCATTGGTTTCTTTGTACCTGGATTTGCTGGAGAGGAGTGTATCTGGGTAGACAACCTGAAATCTGTTGCGCAACATATGGACATAGAGACAAAATTAAGAAAGAAGTAGAGGAAGGTAGAGTAGAAGGCCCGTTTGATTCCCCCCCTTTCAAGAATTTCAGACTATCACCTCTGCATATTATACCTAAAAAAGAACCGGGTGCCTTCAGGCTAATTCACCATATCTTACCAGGAAAAAAATCATCCCTGAATGACTCAGTAAATATTGACAACCTTCCGGTGGAATATGCGTCATTTGACTCCGCCTGGGCCAAACTGAGAAAAATAGGCCAAAGAGCTTTGATGGCCAAGGCGGACATCAAATCAGCATTTAGATTATTGCCAGTAAGAGAGTCAGGGTTTAAGTCCCTTGGTTTTCAATTTGATAACAAATTCTACAAAGCTCTCCCAATGGGTTTTACGCTTTCTTGTTATTACTTTGAAGCATTTTCTTCCTTTTTAGTATAGTCTGTTAGGCAAGTGTATCCAGGGGGTGAGAGAGTTCACTATTTAGATGATTTCTTGTTCTTAGGTCCTTAAGGTAGTGATGATATCCACAGTTTGTTCAAAGCTTTTATGGAAATATGTAGTAAGTTTGGCGTGCCTTTAGCGTTAGAAAAGACGGTTTTGCCTTGTCAGAGGTTAAAATTCTTAGGTATTGAAATTGATACTTTGTATATGTTATTCCCTCTACCACAGGAAAAAAATATCAGACATGTTACTTAGTATAAATAGTTTAATGGTTAAAAAGAAGGCTACCCTTAGGGTATGCCCCCAAGCAACCAAGGAAGGTATACAGTGTCCAACCCACTTGTGGGATCTGGGTTGGGATTAATACAACAGTACGCAGGAAAATCAGTCTCAGACAAAACTTACATGGAATATTGTAAGTTTTGGTCAGAGTGGTGCTCATTCTCCAGAGGCAAAGGTTACTCAAATTCTAATACAGATATTAATTGTGCGCTGAATTTTCTGTCAACATTGTTATTTAAAAAACTATCACCTAGTTACTGTTACGCCGAGCGCTCCGGGTCCCCGCTCCTCCCCGGAGCGCTCGCTTCACTCCCTCCGCTGCAGCGCTCCGGTCACGTCCTCTGACCCGGGGCGCTGCGATCCTGCTGCCAGCCGGGATGCGATTCGCGATGCGGGTAGCGCCCGCTCGCGATGCGCACCCCGGCTCCCCTACCTGACTCGCTCCCCGTCTGTTCTGTCCCGGCGCGCGCGGCCCCGCTCCCTAGGGCGCGCGCGCGCCGGGTCTCTGCGATTTAAAGGGCCACTGCGCCGCTGATTGGCGCAGTGGTTCCAATTAGGGTTTTCACCTGTGCACTTCCTTATATTACCTCACTTCCCTTGCACTCCCTTGCCGGATCTTGTTGCCTTAGTGCCAGTGAAAGCGTTCCTTGTGTGTTCCTTGCCTGTGTTTCCAGACCTTCTGCCGTTGCCCCTGACTACGATCCTTGCTGCCTGCCCCGACCTTCTGCTACGTCCGACCTTGCTTCTGCCTACTCCCTTGTACCGCGCCTATCTTCAGCAGCCAGAGAGGTGAGCCGTTGCTAGTGGATACGACCTGGTCACTACCGCCGCAGCAAGACCATCCCGCTTTGCGGCGGGCTCTGGTGAAAACCAGTAGTGGCTTAGAACCGGTCCACTAGCACGGTCCACGCCAATCCCTCTCTGGCACAGAGGGTCCACTACCTGCCAGCCGGCATCGTGACAGTTACGTGTTTAGTTTCTTAGATGGTATATCCTTTTTTCAGAAATGGATGGGGATACAGCATATTAATTCATTCTACCAAGTAAAACAATAATGAAGGGTTACCGTAGCACAAGGTCCTGCAAGGATCAGAGACCCCCCCGATAGTTTTCTCTATGCTTGTAAAACTGAGGAAGACCTGTCCCTTAGTTTGCTCAAATAGTAATGAATCTGTTCTGTTTCAAACAACATTTGTTCTAGCTTTTTTGGGGGCCCTTAGAGTGGGAGAGTTCACGGCCTCTAACAGACAGTCATCTTCGCCATTATCGGTAGACAACATTTGTATTTCGGCCTCTAACTTAGTTGTCAATATTAAAAGATCTAAAACTGACCCCCTTGGGAAGGGTAAAAAATTGCATATCTTTCGCCTTCTTGGTAACAGTTTATGCCCAGTTAAAATGATAGAGGATTGCGCCCCGCTATCTCTTCACACCTATCTATACATGGGATGGCTCAGTACTTACCACTTTTCAATTTAAATATATATTTAAAAAAATTTGCAAATCAGTTGGGTATTGGTAACTCAGGTGTTAGCCCCCATTCCTTCAGAATTGGGGCTGCAACTGAAGCTGCATTATCTCGTATGTCAGCAGATGATAAGAAAAAATTGGGCAGATGGCAATCTGACAGATACAAAATATATATCCGCCCTGAACTGCTAATTGAATAACAACTGACAATTATTAGTCAACCACAATTATTTGGATTTTGGGACACTCCTTCGTCCATTGGGCCAGGAGACAAGCTGCAGTCAGGCCGTATGGTTTAAACCTGTTTCCCTGTTAACCTCTTTAGGACATAGGACGTTCTCTAACATCCCCGCTACGTGGGCTTTAATGCCCAAGGACATTAGAGAACGTCCTGTTGTATTTCCGGTCTCTGCCGCTCGCCGGGCAGAGATCGGAACTGGTTGCCTGCTGAAATCCTTCAGCAGGCATCCAGGGCAAACGCCGAGGGGGGCCATGTAGGGAAATCGCCCTTGCGATCTGCGGCGATACCGGGCTGATCGGGTCTCTGGGACCCGACCGCCCGGTAATTTTGCATGATCCCGATTGTCACAGACAGCCAGGAACATGCTAAAGTATAGGAGTGAGGTGGCAAGCCTGCCACCTCCTCCTATCCCCTGCGATCCGTCGGTTAGCTAACCGACCAATCGCAGGGGGGGGGGGGGCGGTTACTTCCTCCCGCCCTGCCCGATCCCTGGAAGTCTGGAGAGGACGGGAGGAAGACCGGAGGACGCGGCGGGGGACGGGGGAGTGCTGGGGCTCGGCCCCGGTACTTACCTTGTCCCTGAAGACCCGGATCCCGGCGATGAAGGCGGCGACAGGTGAGTTCCTCTTCAGCCGTGGTCTGGCCCTTTACAGCAATGCACGTCGCCGTAAAGCGACATGCATTGCTGTAATGGGACCCTGTATACTACAACTCCCAGCATGCCCAGCCAGCCCTTGGTGTCTGGGCATGCTGGGAGTTGCAGTTTTGCAACATCTGGAGGTCCATGCTGGGAGTTGTAGTTCTGTAACATCTGGCCCTTCAGATGTTGCAGAACTACAACTCCTAGCATGCCTGGACAGTTTTGGCATACTGGGAGTTGTAGTTTTTCAACATCTGGAAGGGCACAGATTGGGAACCACTGTATTAGTGGTCTGCAAACTGTAGTCCTCCAGATGTTGCAAAACTACAACTCCAAGCATGCTGGGAGTTGTAGTTCTCTGGCTCTAAAGATGTTGTCGAACTACTACTTCCAGCATGCCTGAGAATGTTTGGGAGTAGTGGTTTTGCAACAACTGGAGGCACACTGGTTGGGAAACATTGTCTATTTCCTAACTCAGTGTTTCCCAACCCGTGTGCCTCCAGCTGTTGCAAAACTATAACTACCAGCATGCACTGATAGACTGTGCATGCTGGGAGTTGTAGTTTTGCAACAGCTGGAGGTTCCCCCCCCCCTCCTGTGAATTCACATGGGCAGGGGGCTTACAGTGAGTATCAGGCTGCAAGTTTGCGATGCAGCAAATTTTGCCCGGCAACTCAAATTCGCAGCGGGAAACTCGCTGTAATCACCCGCCCGTGTGACTGTACCCTAAAAACACTACACTACACTACCACAAAATAAAGTAAAAAGTAAAAAAAATACTACATAAACACATACCCCTACACAGCCCCCCTCCCCTCCCCAATAAAAATGAAAAACGTCTGGTACGCCACTGTTTCCAAAATGGAGCCTCTAGCTGTTGCAAAACAACAACTCCCAGTATTGCCGGACAGCCGTTGACTGTCCAAGCATGCTGGGAGTTTTGCAACAGCTGGAGGCGCCCTGGTTGGGAATCGCTGGCGTAGAATACCCCTATGTCCACCCATATGCAATTCCTAATTTAGGCCTCAAATGCACATGGCGCTCTCACTTCAGAGCCCTGTCCTATTTCAAGGCAACAGTTTAGGGTCACATATGGGGTATCGCCATACCCGGGAGAAATTGTGTTTCAAATTTTGTGGGGGGTTTTCTCCTTTAACCCCTTATGAAAAGGTGAAGTTGGGGTCTACAACAGCATGTTAGTGTAAAAAAATAATTTTTTTACACTAACACGCTAGTGTTGCCCTATACTGTTCATTTTGACAAGGGGTAAAAGGGGAAAAAAGCCCCCCCAAAATGTGTAATGCAATTTCTCCCAACTACGGAGATACCCATATGTGGGCGCAAAGTGCTCTGGGGGTGCACAACAAGGCCCAGAAGGGAGAGTGCACCATGTACATTTGAGGTGATTTGCACAGGAGTGGCTGATTGTTACAGCGGTTTTGACAAACGCAAAAAAAAAAAACACATGTGACCCCATTTTGGAAACTACACCCCTCACGGAATGTAGTGAGGGGTACAGTGATCATTTACACCCCACTGGTGTCTGACAGATCTTTGGAACAGTGGGCTGTGCAAATTAAAATTTTTGTACATCCCACTGTTCCAAAGATCTGACAGACACCAGTGGGGGGGTAAATGCTCACTGTACCCCTTGTTACGTTCCTCAAGGGGTCTAATTTCCAAAATGGTATGCCATGTGGGGGTTATTTTGCTGTCCTGGCACCATAGGGGCTTCCTAAATGCGACATGCCCCCCTAGCAAAATTTGCTCTCCAAAAGCCAAATATGACTCCTTCTCTTCTGAGCATTGTAGTTCGCCCGTAGTGCACTTCAGGTCCACTTATGGGGTACCTTCATACTCAGAAGAGATGGGGTTACAAATTTTGGGGGGTCTTTTCTGCTATTAACCCTTGCAAAAATGTGAAATTTGGGGGGAAACACAAATTTTTGTGAAAAACAAAAACTTTTTTTTTTACATATGCAAAAGTTGTTGGCTTAATTATTAGATTTCTGCTTGAGTAAAGCTTCTATATGGCTGAATCCGGATGTGTTGATTTTACACTTAGGCGGAAATGATAAAGGAAAAATGAACACATCCCTATTATTTCAAAGTTTTAAGCAGACAATATTTGCAATTAAAGACACTTTTCCCTCAGCCGAAATGGTGTTTTCTGAGATAGTCCCGAGACTTGCATTGGCATAGAAAAAGGAACAATTTAGATATAGAATTCGCAAGCGTCTGAACAGAAACATGGAGAATTTTATGAAATCAGTTGGGGTTTTTTCTTACAGACATGTAGATCTGGAAGGTTTTATTCCAGCTTTATGCAGGTTGGACAATGTACATTTGTCTATGATTGGTGTTGACATTTTTAACACGGGACTTCAAAATATTATTGAAGTCCCGTTCTACTCACCCTCCTCCGGTGTCTGTCTCGTCCCGGCGCACGGCCCCGCTCCCTAGGGCGTGCGCGCGACGGCTTTCTAAGATTTAAAGGGCCAGCGCACCGCTAATTGGTGCCTGGCCCAATCTGTTCAATCACTTCCCTACACTATATTAACCCACTTCCCCTTCCTGTCCCTGCCGGATCTTGTTGCCTTGTGCCCTGAGAAAACGTTATAGTGTGTTCCTTAGCCTGTGTACCCAGACCTTCTGCTGTTGCCCCTGACTATGAACCTTGCTGCCTGCCCTGACCTTCTGCTACGTCTGACCTCGCCTCTGACTAGTCCTTGTGCACCGCGCCAGTCTCAGCTGTCAGAGAGGTCGAGTTGCTACTGGGGAACACGACCTGGTAGTGACCGCCGCAGCAAGTCCATCCCGCTTTGCGGCGGGCTCTGGTGAACACCAGTAACTGCTTACAACCGATTCCCCAGTACGACCCACGTCATCGCCTCTCTGGTATAGAGGATCCACCTCCAGTGTCCTCATCAGCCGATAGTCCGGACCCTGACAGTAGATCCGGCCATGGATCCCGCTAAGGTGCTGCTGCAAAGCCTCGCTGACCTCACCTCCGTGGTTGCCCAGCAGTCCCAGCAGATTGCCCAACAAGGACAACAGCTGTCGCAGTTGACCGCCATGATTCAACAGCTTCTGCCTCCACAGCCTCAACCATCTCCTCCGCCAGCTCCAGCATCTCCTCCTCTCCGAGCTGCCGTTACCTCTGCCAGAGTCCGCCTGTCTCTCCCGGATAAGTTTGACGGGAACTCTAAGAAGTGCTGGGGATTCCTGACCCAATGTTCCCTGCACCTGGAGATGTTGTCAGACCAATTCCCCACAGAACGGTCTAAGGTGGTGTTCTTGGTCAGTTTACTTTCTGGGAAGGCCTTGGCCTGGGCCACGCCGCTCTGGGACCACAACGATTCTGCCACTGCCTCCATCCTGTCCTTCTTTTCTGAAATCCGCAGTGTCTTTGAGGAACCTGCCCGTGCCTCATGCGCGGAAACTGCCTTGCTGAACTTTGTCCAAGGAGACTCAACAGTGGGCGAATATGCTATACAATTCCGTACTTTGGCCTCTGTGTTGGCCTGGAACAATGAGGCTCTCTGCGCGATCTTTAAAAAAGGTTTATCCAGCCACATTAAGGATTGTCTGGCCGCACGAGAGATACCCTCCACTCTGACTGCACTAATCCAGTTGGCTACCCGCATTGATATGCGCTACATTGAAAGACGTCAGGAGCTCCGCCAGGAGAAAGATCTTGTTCGCACCAGGCGATACCCATGCCTGGCTCCTTTCTTCCAGCACCCTTTGCAGCCTGTTACTGTGCCTCCCGCTGAGGAGGCCATGCAAGTGGACCGGTCTCGCCTGACCCAGCAAGAGAGGACTCGCCGGAGGAACGAGAACTTATGCTTATACTGTGCGAGCTCTGAACATTTCCTAAAGGACTGTTCCCTTTGTCCTCAGCGTCAGGGAAACGCTCGCACCTAGTGAACGTGGGAGAGGCGTCACTGGGTGTAAATTCTTCCTCTCCACGCCTGACTATTCCAGTGCGGATTTCTCCAGCTGGACTCTTGGACTCTGGTTCAGCAGGAAACTTCATTAAATCCTCCTTCATCAACCGGTTTAACATCCCTGTTATCTGTCTCGTTAAACCTTTCTTTATTTCTTTGGTTAACGGAGAAAAACTGAATTGCACCGTGCGCTTCCGCACAGAACCCGTGTACATGACTGGGGGTTCTCCACAAAGAAACTATTGAATATTTTTCTGCCAAACTGTACCTCTGACATCCTTCTAGGCTTACCCTGGCTCCAGCATCACTGGGGACTTTAAATCCAGGGGCTCTTCCTGCCACACATGCTGCCTTAAGTCGGTACCTACTAGCCAAGTCTCCATCGCTTTTCCATTGCTCGGCCTTCCTAAGGCCTATCAGGACTTTTCTGATGTCTTTTGCAAGAAACAAGCAGAGACCTTACCATCACATAGGCCCTACGATTGTCCTATTGACTTGCTCCCAGGTACCACACCGCCCCGTGGCAGGATTTACCCTCTCTCCGCTCCAGAAACTAAAGCCATGACGGAGTACATTCAGGAGAATCTCAAAAAAGGTTTCATCAGGAAGTCTTCTTCTCCTGCCAGAGCAGGATTCTTCTTTGTTTCCAAGAAGGACGGGTCACTACGCCCTTGTATTGACTACCTCGGCCTCAATAAAATAACTGTAAAGAACCGCTACCCTCTGCCTCTCATCTCGGAACTCTTTGACCGGCTGCGCGGAGCAAAGATTTTTACTAATCTTGACCTCAGGGGTGCGTATAACCTCATCAGAATTCGTGAAGGAGATGAGTGGAAAACCGCTTTTAACTCCAGAGATGGTCACTTCGAATACCTCCTCATGCCATTTGGTCTTTGCAACGCCCCTGCAGTCTTCCAAGACTATGTCAATTAAACCTTCCGGGACTTATTGTATACCTGCGTAGTGGTCTATCTTGATGACATACTAATCTTCTCCTCCAACCTAGAGGAACACCGCCTCCATGTTTGTCAAGTGCTCCAGCACCTCCGTTTTAACCATCTCTACCCCAAAATTGAAAAATGCCTCTTTGAACGCAGCTATCTTCCTTTCCTGGGATACCTGGTCTCAGGACAAGGTCTTCAAATGGACCCCGACAAGCTCTCCGCGGTCTTGGATTGGCCACGCCCCTCGGGACTTCGCTCTATCCAGCGCTTCCTCGGATTCGCGAATTACTACCGTCAGTTTATCCCCCACTTCTCCACTATCATGGCTCCTATCGTGGCACTGACAAAGAAAGATGTGAATCCGAGATCCTGGCCTCCCCAAGCGGAAGAAGCTTTTACTCGCCTTAAGGCCGCTTTCGCCTCCGCCCCAGTCTTGACTAGGCCCAATCCCCTGAAGCTATTCTTCCTTGAGGTAGATGCCTCTTCGGTAGGAGCCGGAGCGGTTCTTCTTCAAAAAACCGCTAAGGGAAAAAATGTCACTTGCATTTTTTTCTCTAAAACTTTTTCTCCTACGCTATTGGAGACCGTGAATTGGTGGCCATTAACCCCTTAACGACGCAGGACATATATTTACGTCCTGCGCCGGATCCTGCGATATGAAGCGGCGATTTGTGGTATTAACCCTTTAGAAGCGGCGGTCAAAGCTGACCGCCGCTTCTAAAGCGAAACTGAAAGTGACCCGGCTGCCCAGTCGGGCTGTTCGGGACCGCCGCGGTGAAATCGCGGCATCCCGAACAGCTGACCGGACACCTCCGCGGTGTCCGATCGGCGAATGACTGCTCCGTGCCTGAGATCCAGGCAGGAGCAGTCAAGCGCCGATAACACTGATCACAGGCGTGTTAATACACGCCTGTGATCTGTGTAGAAGATCAGTGTGTGCAGTGTTATAGGTCCCTATGGGACCTATAACACTGCAAAAAAAATGTAAAAAAAAAGTGTTAATAAAGGTCATTTAACCCCTTCCCTAATAAAAGTTTGAATCACCCCCCTTTTCCCATAAAAAAATAAAACAGTGTAAAATAAAAAATAAACATATGTGGTATCGCCGCGTGCGTAAATGTCCGAACTATAAAAATATATCATTAATTAAACCGCACGGTCAATGGCATGCGCGCAAAAAAATTTCAAAGTCCAAAAAAGCGTATTTTGGTCACTTTTTATACCATTAAAAAATGAATAAAAACTGATCAAAAAGTCCGATCAAAACAAAAATCATACCAATAAAAACTTCAGATCACGGCGCAAAAAATGAGTCCTCATACCACCCTGTACATGGAAAAATAACAAAGTTATAGGGGTCAGAAGATGACATTTTTAAACGTATAAATTTTCCTGCATGTAGTTATGATTTTTTCCGGAAGTGCGACAAAATCAAACCTATATAAGTAGGGTATCATTTTAACCGTATGGACCTACAGAATAATGATAAGGCATCATTTTTACCGAAATATGCACTGCGTAGAAACGGAAGCCCCCAAAAGTTACAAAATGGCGTTTTTTCTTCGATTTTGTCGCACAATGATTTTTTTTTCTGTTTCTTCGTGATATTTTGGGTAAAATTACTGATGTCACTGCAAAGTAGAATTGGTGACGCAAAAAATAAGCCATAATATGGATTTTATGGTGGAAAATTGAAAGGGTTATGAGGAAAAAACGAAAGTGGAAAAACCCTGAGTCCTTAAGGGGTTAATTAATTTATTGGTTTACTTATTAAGTTAATAATTCCCCTCAATAAACGGGCGTAGCCTTTTACCCCAACAATGGTTATCTCTTTTATTTAAAGGGGTGGTGGGGGAGGGGTATGGTAGTCCTTAGCCCATGTCAAGGCCCAGGGAGGTAATGGAGGGGCCACATGGCATGGGCCACCCTCTATTCCCCTTTGGTATCACGACTACAACTTTCAGCATGCTTTTACAGTAAGGACATGCTGGGAGTTGTAGTCATGTAGTGCGGGCTGGAGGTGTGCAGACGTGTGATAAGCTTGTCACATGCCCCACAACTACAACTCCCAGCATGCCCTTACAGTAAGGACCTGCTGTGACGGAGGTGGGAGACAAGCACATCTCCCGCCAGCGAGGCATGACATGCTGGAAGTTGCAGTCATGAAGCACGAGCGGGAGATGTGCAGGCGGGTGACAAGGCTGCAGGACTACAACTGCCAGCATGTCCTTACTGTAAGTGTAACAAGAAGTTTTAGTATTTTTTCTTATTTATTTTCTCACAAATCCTGACAAATGAAAGTAAAGCATCAGAAGAAGCTGAGGTTTGGCTGCTGTAGATCATTTACATCAGGCTCTAAATGATAGTTGGTAATAATGGGGGAGATTTATCAAATCCAGTGCAGAGGAAAGGAGGAGCAGTTGCCCATAGCAACCAATCAGATCACTTCTTTCATTTAAAAAAAAGCCTCTGATATATAAAAGAAGTGATCTGATTGGTTGCTATGGGCAACTGGTCAACTATTCGTCTGCACAGTTTTTGATAAATCTCCCCTATAATCCAGCGCACAGTGCAGGACACACAGCACATACAGCTGGAAGAATAATCCATTATAAGTGATCAGGGGCCCCTTATAAACCTAGGAATGAAGGGCCCGCACTGCCTGAAAACTGTGTGGGTTGCTCATTTTGAGTGTAAGGAGTCTGGATAGCGGCGCTATGAAGAGGAAAACTATGGAGTCTAGTGGGATAGAGGAGGAGAGAAGATGGCGAGAATGGAGTCTGGGAGGCGTAACATCGGAGCGGTGAAGAAGAGAATACAGCTGAGGGCGAGAAGACAACAACAGCAGAACCATCCACAGTTCACCTTCGACAAAGACGGGGACTGCATTATGACGGACGTCAGTCCTGATCCTGAGCAGTTCACGTATGAGCCAGATGGGTCCTGTGTGATGAGGGATGTCTCTTCATCCTGAGGAAGCTGTATCTTTTTTTTTTGTTTGTTTCATGAGAGTTTTTGGCTCCATAATAAGGTATTGTCATTTTCTATTTTTCTTTTTTATTTACTGTCACATTCTGAAAATTTTGGCTTGAAGTCTTATTTGTCCATTGTTTTCTAGGTCATCATAACATCTATAGGGGAACTCTAATACCATCACTGTAGTTTCCCAATAACATATATACCACCTGAGACTCCCCATGACATCTATATCATCTGAGGTTCCTGACATCTGAGGATCTCATGAAGATTCATCGTGTGTCCTGGCTCCATATTAGACAAGATTCCAGTTTGGGATAAACTTTACCTCATCCAGAATTGAGCAGGAGAGGACGCCCGTCTGACACCTTCCAGATGGGCGTCCTCGCCCAAGCATTCTATTTAAACCAAATACTTATTTTATAATAAATATTTTTTTCTGTATTTTAATGTATTTTTATTTATCCACTATAAGTACCGTATTTTTCGTCCTATAGGACGCACCGGCGTATAAGACGCACCCAATTTTTAGGGTCAAAATCTAAAAAAATTTAGATTTTGAACCCAATAGTGGTCTTCAACCTGCGGACCTCCTGATGTTGCAAAACTACAACTCCCAGCATGCCCGGACAGCCGTTGGCTGTCCGAGCATGCTGGGAGTTGTAGTTTTGCAACATCTGGAGGTCCGCAGATTGAAGACCACTGCATAGGAGGTAGTACTCACGTGTCCCCGCCGCTCTGGACCCGTCACCGCTGCCCTGGATGTCGCTCCATCGCTGTCGCCGTGTCCCCGTCGCTCCGGAACGTCTCTGCTGCCGGCCGGGTATCCTCGCTCTCCGTCGTCGCCATCACGTTGTTACGCACGCCGACGCACGTACGCAACGACGTGATGACGAGGAAGGAGAGCGCCGGCCATACAGGGGATCCCTGAACGAAGAAGATACCGAGGAGGCAGGTAAGGTCCCCCCCGGTGTCCTGTAAGAACTAACCCGGCTATTCAGTCGGGCTGTTCGGGACCGCTGCGGTGAAATCAGAACAGCCCGAACAGCCCGACTGAACAGCCAGGTTAGTGTCACTTTCCCTTCAGACGCAGCGGTCAGCTTTGATCGCCGCATCTGAAGGGTTAATACAGGGCATCACCGCGATCGGTGATGTCCTGTATTAGCCACGGGTCCCGGCCGTTGATGGCCGCAGGGACCGCTGCGATAGGGGTGTATTCGCCGTATAAGACGCGCCGACTTTTTCCCCCCAGTTTTGGGGAAGAAAAAGTGCGTCTTATACGGCGAAAAATATGGTATATACTTTGGTGTACAGCAGGTTTGGGTTGGGGGTAGGGGGGGTGTGCAGGTCGTCTTTCTGTTTTCTTACTCTGCCTGATCTATTAAATTGGTCTTGTTGTTGCCCATAGCAACCAGTCAGAGCTCAGCATTTTTTCAATGTAATTTATAGAAATAAAGCTGAGCTCCCAGGCAAATATTGTGGGGTGTTCCCTGTCTGCAGTGGGTGATATCTACCAAACATGGTCCAACAGAAGAACAGCTGGAGAACTAGCAACAGGGTCATGGGCACCCAAGGCTCATTGACGCATATGAGGAGCAAAGAAGATTCCACAGAAGAGGAAAAAAGATTAAAAGGGTCTTCCGGGACTATGATAATGATGAGGGGAATTTATCAAAGCTGGTAAGGGACTTTTTTTGCTTATTCCATGCACATATATTGTCGCATGTGCGCCAAAGCAACTTTTTGAAGGCAGTGGCTGATAAGCAACTTTTGTTACAAACCCTAGGTAAGCAAGTTTTCAATATTTCCCTTTGCAGTAGTAGGAATTTATTATAGCGACATTTGCAAAAAAGTCGCACGGAAGTAAAAAATATCGCACAGCAAAGCAAATAAAATCCTGTCTTTTGAAACTTGCTTGGTGAGGTGATTTTCAATGTTTGACTTTCGTGCCCAAAATTTACCACTGCCGTGCAACATTTTGATAAATTTTGAGCAAGAAAGAAAAACCAAAGCAATAAAGAAACTACTTATATAATGACTTTCTGAAGTAACCTTTGATGAATTCCCCCCGATATCTTTAGGATAGGCCATCAATATCTTATCAGTAGGGGTCGGACCAATAGTATCCCCTTCAAAGGTTACCAAGCACAACAGCTTATATTTGCCATTGGCTGTGCCTGGTATTACACCTATTTACCAGCCTTTGGCTGTCTGGCCATGCTGGGATTTGAAGTTTTGCAACATCTGGAGGGCCACAGTTTGGACACCACTATGCAGTGGTCTCCAAACTGTAGCCCTTCCAGATGTTGCAAAACTACAACTCTCAGCATGCTCAGAAAGTCCAGGCATGCTAGGAGATGTAGTTTTGTAATATCTGGCCCTTCAGATGTTTCTGAACTAAAACTCCCTGCATGTCAGAAAGCCCTGGAGGGGACAGAATGGGAACGGAGGGGCCCCATGACAGGGGTATTATGCGGGAAGGTAGGGGTTAAATGTGAGGAGTTTAGAGGAGGGAGCTAGGGAAGTGCAGGCTTTTAGTGAGGGAGTAGGGAGGAGTTAAGGAGGGTATATAGGAGAGGGCATTTGTGCGGGGGCCACAATCTGCGTGGCTGAAGAAGTGTCCCTACCTGTGCCATGGCAGACATGGAGGCGATTCTGCGGCGCGTGCGGGATGAGGTCCTCCGGTGCGGCTCCCAGTGGCTGGAGGACACGCTCCCATCCCTCACCGCCTCTCCGGTGCTTTCGGCGGGGGAGTCCGGGCCCCGTTCTAGCGGCCGGCGCTCTCGCCCGCCGGAGCGCCTGTCACCAGCAGCTTCCCCTATTCCCAGGCGCCGACGGGTGAGTCCTTCTCCGGCCGCTTCCTGCCGTGGGTCCGGAGCGTCGGGCGGGGGGCGGTCCGGGCAGGCACCCCTCGGTCGGCCTGTTGTGAGGAGCGGTGCGGGGCGTGCTGTCGGCGCGTCCCAGGGCTTCGGTGAGGGACCGCCGCGTGGTGCGGCCCGCTCAGGAGGGCGGGCCCGGCGGAGATCCGGAGCTGCTGTTTCCTCTGCCCCTCAGTCGGGGGGGCAGTCTCCTGCAGGCCTGGTTGCTGCCCGGGCCGTGATTCATGTTGCGCCCTCTGCTTCCTCTTCCAGGGGGAGCAGGAGGGCTGGTTCTGCAGTGTCCCCTGCTGCTGCTGCCGGCAGGGGGGCGGTGCTTCTGGGAGGAGACGAGATCGAGGCTGCTCTCAGTGAGGTCAGTGAGGATGATCTGCTGCTGCTGGCTGGAGAATCTACAGAGACCCTGGACCCGCTGTCTTGTCCCCTGCTCCCCTCCGGGGTTGTAGCGGGTGTTGGCGTCAGCGGGGTTCGGCCGCCACCACTGTCCGTCCAAGCCGCTGGTGGGGCGAATTCTGCTGCTGCGGAGTCGTCGGACGGGGTCCCCCCGGTCCTTTCCTTGGACGATGTGTCTGTCACCCGCGATGTCCGGAGTCGCCCTTCTTCTGGAGTTACGGCCGCTGGTTCCGAGCCGGTGAGGTCGGGTGAGTCTACCACTGTCTCCAGTCTGGGGGGTTTTGGGGGGGAGGGGGTGGTCGATTTACAATTGTTTTTTAATGGCTTGCATGCTTTACTGCGGGGGAGTGGTCTGGGGGCGGGGGGTTCCCAGGTGTCTCCGGTACCTGTTTGGGGGGCTGGGGGGTGCAGCAGGCTGGGGGGGGGTGCTGGGGTGTCGGGTCCGGTTGGGGGGACTGGGTCGGGCTCGTCGATGGGGGCCCCGGTAGTGGCGGCGTCGGGCTCTGGGGGAGGGGTCCGGCTCGCGGATGCGGCGAGGGGGGAGATTTATGTTTGTTTTGAGGGCCCATTGGGCGCTCATCTCAAGGCGGAGGTCCGGGAAAAAATTTGGAAGCGGGAGTATGTCGACATTTTTTCGCTCCTGCTGCTGGATAAGTTCAACTTGGACAGGGTCCGGCCGGACGAGTCTAAGCGGTTGGAAAAGGTGGAGGAGGAGGAGCGTCGGCGGTATTGGCTGATACCGCGGACGTTCTCCAATTGGCTTCAGGCCTTCGCCATTTTGGCTAGCGTGGTGGGTGAGAGGGCGCCGGAGTCCTGTTCCGGTCTCTTCTGCTACATGGATGCGGTGGGGAGGCGTATTGGATTTATGGGGGCTCGGCGTGGCTTCGGTACGACGAGCAGTTCCGGCAACGCATGGCGGTGCGTCCGGATTTGCGTTGGGAGCATAAGGATATCGGTTTGTGGATGCGGCTGATGGCGGCTCCTCGTAGCGGGACTGGGCCGCAGTCCTTTCGGGACGGTGTCGGGGGTTCCGGTTTGGGGTCAGGGCGGTCCGGGGGGGCCGGGCGTGGGGTTTGTTGGCAGTTCAACGAAGGGAGCTGCAAGTTCGGGGCGGATTTCTGGTTCAAGCACGAATGTTCCGGTTGCGGGGGTGGGGGACACGGTTTGTCACGCTGTTTCTGGCGGGGGAAGGGTAAGCCGGGTGAGGCTGACCAGAAGAGGGGTGACGCCGGTACGGGTGGAAAGGATGTTGCCTTTCCTCGCGCTTTACCCAAATAGGGAGGCGGCGAAGCTGTTGCGCTTGGGTTTTGCGGAGGGTTTTCGGATCCCTTTTTCCGGGTCGGCGGGTTCGGGGGGGCTGGTGCGGAATTTGGTTTCTGCACGGGCCCGTCCGGAGCTGGTGGAAGAAAAGCTTTTGCGCGAGGTGGAGCTGGGGAGGATGGCTGGTCCCTTTGCTGGCCCTCCTATTGAGGGATTGCGGGTGTCGCCTTTGGGCCTAGTGCCCAAAAAGGAGCCTGGCAAGTTTCGCCTCATTCACCATCTCTCTCACCCTGAAGGGGGATCGGTGAATGACGGCATTGACCCGGTTTTGTGTGCGGTGTCGTACACTTCTTTCGACGCTGCGTTGGTGTGGGTGCGGCGTTTTGGGCAGGGGGCTTTATTGGCGAAAACTGACATAGAGGCAGCTTTTTGCCTGCTGCCTGTTCATCCTGACAGTTTTTACTTGTTGGGTTGTTGTTTGGGTGATAGTTTTTTCGTTGACCTTTGTTTGCCCATGGGTTGTTCTATCTCGTGTGCATTTTTTGAAAAGTTTAGTTCGTTTTTAGAGTGGGTGGTGCGGCGGGAGTCCCAGTTGGACTCGGTGTTGCACTACTTGGATGACTTTCTTTTTTTGGGCCCGGCTGGGTCTCGGGTCTGTGCGGTGCTGTTGCAGGAGATGGAGCGGGTCGCAACATGGTTTGGTGTCCCGTTGGCACCGGACAAGACGGAGGGCCCGTCTACGGCGGTTAAGTTTCTGGGGATCATTATTGATACCGTGGCGATGGAGTGTCGGTTGCCGGATGAGAAGCTGAGTGAGCTGAAAGAGGAGGTCGATAGGGCATGCAGGGTTAAGAAATTGCAGTTGTGGGAGGTCCAGTCACTACTGGGTCGTCTCAATTTCGCCTGCAGGATCATGCCTATGGGGAGGGTTTTTTGCCGGCGGCTGGCGGCGGCTACTGCGGGGGTTTCGCGGCCTACCCACTATGTCAGGTTGTCGGCAGACTTGAGGGCGGACTTGCGGGTTTGGCAGGAGTTTTTGGGCAGGTACAACGGTCGGTCAGTGGTGATGGGTTGCCCGGTTTCTAATTGGGATTTGGAGTTGTTTACCGACGCGGCGGGCGGTTGCGGTTTTGGGGCCTATTTGCAGGGTCAATGGTGTGTGGGTCAGTGGCAGGAGGTCTGGCGGGTGGCGGGTTTGACGCGGAACTTGGCTTTGCTTGAATTGTTTCCGATTGTGGTGGCGCTGGAGGTGTGGGGGGACTTGTTTCGCAATAGGAGGGTCTGCTTTCATTGCGATAACATGGGGGTGGTACAGGCTATCAATAATCAGACGGCGAATTCTCCGCCGGTTGTTACGCTGCTGCGTCACCTGGTGCTATGGGGTTTGGAGCTTAATTCGCATGTTGTCGCTTTGCATGTGCCGGGGGTGGTTAACTCAGGGCACCGGAGGCCGAGGAGCAGGGGATCCCTTGTCCGGAGTGGCTGTGGAGGCTGGTTTAGCTGTGGCGATGGGCCTTGTGGGACGGTCTGTGACCAGGTCAACGTGGGAGTCTTATAGTCGGTGGTGGGCAGATTGGGAGTTGTTGCTTCGGCAGCTTTCCATTACGGGCGCCCCTTCGGAATGGGAGGCGGCTCTTTTATTTTATGTGGGCAGGGCTTTTTATGAGCGGGTGTCCCCGTCGGGTCTGGGTCGCTGGATGGCGGCTCTGGCTTTTTGGTTCAAGGTCCGGGGAGTGCCGCATGGGACGAAGTCTTTTTTGGTGCGGCAGGCGGTGCGGGGGTTTCGTAAGGGGGCTAGTTCTAGGGATTTGCGCAAACCGGTGACATTTTCGTTGTTGTTGCGCTTGGGTTCTTTATTGGCTGGGGTGTGTTTTTCGGTATATGAGCTATGTTTGTTCCGTTTGGCTTTTGCGTTGGCGTTTTTCGGGGCTTTTTGTATATCGGAGTTGGTGTCTCCTAGTCGTTGTCGGGCCGGGGGGCTTCTTTTTTCGGATGTGGTTTTGGTGGAGGGGGTTTTGCAGTGCCGCGTTCGGCGGTCAAAGACGGATCAGATGGGTCGGGGGGCGGTGGTGCGTTTGGCGCGCCTGGGGAGTTCGGAGATGTGCCCGGTGGCTTGTTACTCCGCGTTTTTGGCTTTGCGGGTGGGGATTGTGGGTCCGTTGCTGGTCCATGCTGACGGGGGTTTTCTGTCTCGTTTTCAGTTTGTGGGGGTTTTCCGTAAGTGTTTGCGCGTGGCGGGATTCGTGGCAGATGACTACAGTTCTCAGTCCTTCCGGATAGGTGCGGCGACCGAGGCGTCTCGGTGGGGCCTGGGACCGGAAATGGTTAAGCAGATTTGGAGGTGGGAATCTGAGAGGTATAGGCTGTACGTTCGTCCTCATTTGTTGTGATGTGCGTGTGTTTGCGCCTATGGGTTGTACTGTATTCTTTTCTTTTGTCGTTTCAGGTGGAGAGGCTGGGCTTGTCTGGATTGTTGGCCATTCGTATGTGACGCGAGGGGCAGTAAGGGCGGGGGTTTGGCCGGCGGGCAGACAGTTGGGATTGGACGGTTTGGTGGCCCAGGTTCGCTGGTTGGGAAAGGGGGGCATGAGGTGGTCAGAACTGTTGTCCAGGGTCCAGTTCTTTGTTCAGCTGGACCGGTCCCCAGATATCTTAGTGGTCCATTTAGGTGGGAATGATTTGGGAGTGCGCAGGTCTCGGGATTTGATCAGGGACATTAAACTGGACCTGTTGCGTTTGTGGTCCTCTTTCCCGGATTTGGTCCTGGTGTGGTCCGAGATGGTTGCCAGGCAGAAATGGAGGCAGGCTCGGTCGGTGGTAGCGATCACCAAGGCGAGGATTAAGGTGAATAAGGCGGTGAGTAAGTTCGTGGCCAGGAATGGTGGTTTGGTGGCGCGGCACCGGGATTTGGAGGAAGGGGGTGCGGATTTTGTGGCCTCGGATGGTATTCATCTTAATGGGATGGGTATGGATTTGTGGCTTCTTGAGTTGAAGGAGACGGTGGAGAGGGCATTGAGGCTGTGGAGGAACGGGGACAAGTAAGGGGTGACTTGTCCCCGTTGTGGCGGGGTCAGGAGAGGAATCTGGGGAGGCACCAGTGGATGGGCATGGTATGTTGGATGGTGTGGAGGTGGGCTGGGAGCGGTTCCCAGCCAGAAGGTGGAATTCAGGTTGGTGGGCTTCACAAAATGGTGCTCCTGTGCAGGTGAGCTACGGCTAGGAGCAAGTGAAGATCCCATCACCTGTGGTCTGGTAACGGTGCCCCTCAGGTTCTTCTCCTGCGCTAATAGACATCCTAATGTTAGGACAGGTTATATTGTTATGTATGACGTTCATACGTCGGTTTACAATGTTGTAATTGATTATTTATGTTATTTAATAAATGGGCTGCTGTGGCCTTTGTTTAACCAACACATGTCTTATGTCATTTATGGGAGGGAATAAGCTAAAATTAAGTTAAAGGTGTTAAATGATAGATGATCTGGTGGGGGTCATAGCAGCTATAATATCCCCTAGTCATGGTAAGTCTGGGCATGCATGGAATTGAAGTTTTGCAACATCTGGAGGGCTACAGTTTGGAGGCCACTGCACAGTGGTCGTCAAACTGTTCTCCAGTTGTTGCATAACTACAACTCCCAATATGCCCTTCGGCTGTCTGGGCATGCTGGGAGTTGTAGTTTTGCAACAACTGGAGGCACGCTGGTTGGGAAACACTGAGTTAAGCAACAAACTCTCAGTGTTTTGCAGCCAGTGTGCCTCCAGCTGTAGCATAACTACAACCCTCAGCATGCACAGACAGGCAAAGGGCATGCTGAGATTTGTAGTAGTATGCCTCCAGCTGTTGCATAACTACAAGTCCCAGCATGCCCTTCTGCTGTCACTGCATGCTGAGAGTTGTAGTTTTTGCAACAGCTGAAGACAACAATGGGAAAGGGTTGGGAAACATTGTCTGTTTCCTAACTCAGTGTTTCCCAACCCGTGTGCCTCCAACTGTTGCAAAACTATAACTCCTAGCATGCAGTGACAGACCATGCTGGGAGTTGTAGTTTTGCAACAGCTGGAGGCACACAGCTTGGGAAACACAGAGTTCAATAACAAACCAGCAGGCTTACAAAAAGTTTATTGCCGATCCGAATGAGCAATCAAAAAGGTAGTGGATGGCTGCCAAACCTTCCTATGACGGTTGGCTGGAAAGACGTGATAATTTAAAGAGGTCCCACTTTGAGGCCTCCCTATTTTTGTTTGGCAATAAACCTGGTCGCTTGTTAGCGAGATGCCCCAAAAGAGCATTCCCCCATTCCCAATATCCCAGCTCTGAAGGATTCCAAGAATGTCAAGGCCCAGGGAGGTAATGGAGGGGCCACATGGGATGGGCCACCCTCCCCTTTGGCATCAGACTTGTATTAGATGAGCATATTGGCAAAAACTATAAGGACATGAAAGGGTTAATCAAATTACTAAGTTTGTTGCTGAGCTTTCTCATAGGGCCGGTGGTGTTGCTGGGCAGATCTGGAGCAGAATCCGATTGGCTATCTCCAGCCACGGCGGGAACTATGAAATCTATTTAAGAAGCTGCTGGACTGAGGGCGCTGCTAGTCTGAAGAAACACCTGAAGTAAAGACATCGTGCCCGTCCCTCCCTCCCTGTCACTGTCTGTTTAACCCCTTAAGGACCCGGGGTTTTACCGTTTTTGCATTTTCGTTTTTCCTCCTTACCTTCAAAAAATCATAACTCTTTCAATTTTGCACCTATAAATCCATATGATAGCTTATTGTCTGCACCACCAATTCTACTATGTAATGACTTCAGTCATTCTACCCAAAAATCTATGGCGAAATGGAAAAAAAAACTCATTTCGAGACAAAATTGGAGACAAAAAAACGTAATGTTTTAATTTTTGGGGGCTTCCGTTTCTACACAGTACATTTATTGGTAAAAATGACACCTCTTTATTTTGTAGGTCCATAAGATTAAAATGATACCCTACTTATATAGGATTGATTTTGGCGTACTTCTGGAAAAAATCATAACTACATGCAGGAATTTATACGTTTAAAATTGTTATCTTCTGACCCCTATAACTTTTTTATTTTTCCGCGTTTGGGGCGGTATGAGGGCTCATGTTTGTGCCGTGATCTGACATTTTTAGCAGTACCATTTTTGTATTCATAGGACTTATTGGTGCGCATACGCCATTGACCGTGCGGTTTAATTAACGATATATTTTTATAATTCGAATATTTCCGCATGTGGTGATACCACATATGTTTATTTTTATTTGCACAATTTTTTTTTTTTTATTAAGGGAAAAGGGGGGTAATTCAAAATTTTATTAGTGAAGGGGTTAAATGATCTTTATTCACTTTTTTTTTGCAATGTTAAAGCTCCCATAGGGGGCTATAACACTGCACACACTGATCTTTTACATTGATCAGTGGTTTCTCATAGGAAACCACTGATCGATTATTCTGCCGCTTGACTACTCATGCCTGGATCTCAGGCACTGAGCAGTCATTCGGCGATCGTACACCAGGAGGCAAGGTAAGGGGCCTTCCTGCTGTGTCACAGCTGTTCGGGATTTCGCCGCGGCCATCCCGAACAGCACCCTGAGCTAACCGGCAACGATTTACTTTCACTTTAGAACGGGAGTGGACTCATGACGTACCGATACGTCATGGGTCTTGTAAGGGTTAAGATGGGGATCACCATTAAGGTGGACAGTTGTGTGTTTTTACATAAGGGGGTGTCACCCAGAGTTTTCTAGGTGGACAGCTGTGGTTTGAGTGAGTATACACTGGTGGATATATGTTTGATTATAACTGGTTATTTATTTATTAATTCATTTATTGGTCTATTTATTAATAAAGTTAATGATTACTGAAATCCTCTCACACTACTTCCGTGATCTTTATGAAGATTCCCCAGAAGTGAGGGTGGATACCGGGCCTTTGCTCTCCCCAGGATCTCTACCCTCTCTTACAGCAGAGGAGAGGGATCTCTTGGGACAATCGATTCAGAAGGAGAAATTGGACAGGGTGATTCGGGGTTTGCAAGCCAGCAAGGCATCCGGCCTGGACGGGTTTTCTGGGGATTTCTATAAAATCCTCTCATCTGAGATCTCTCCTAACCTGCTTGCCCTGTTCAATTGGTACATGACTGGCACTTCTATTCCAGCCCCTTCTAATACTGCTTACATCAAAGTCCTGCCCAAACCGGGGGAAAGACCTTTTAACATATCTTATCATATCTCTGATCAACGTAGATCTTTAATTAGTCTCTAAAATCTTAGCCGATAGATTGCCAACCATTATGCCACAGTTGATTTCCCCAGTTCAGGTGGGATTTATAAAAGGGAGGTCTGCGGTGTCCCATATTAGCACGGCCCTGTCTGTTCTGGATGATGTCCATCTGAACCCCCACGACCATCCCACAGCGGCAACATTATCCATCGACGCTGAAAAAGTGTTCGACCATGTCCGCAAGGGGGTGGGTATGGGAGGTAATCCGTATGACGGGCTTTGGGGGACCCTTTTTTGACATATCTAAAAACTGTGAGACTGTTCAAAACTCGCTATTTTAATATCGGGACAATAAACTGGGCATGACGGATTTGACAGTTCCCATATTAGATGGCTGGGCCAAGGTATGAAAAGCTGTGGTGAATGAGGGGTGGAGGGAGACTCAATTCCGTATCCTTCATCCCGCAACGTATGGTTTTACCCTCCCTAGAACACCTGACCGAACGGACAGACTGGAACACTGCCCGAACTGTGGCACCCTACGCACTGACTTACTTCATGGGCTTCTGACATGCGTCAATCCCACAGCTTTTGGTTTGACCTATTTCTTCTTCTTTTCTGCACCCTCAAGGTTACTCTGCCAGTTTCTCCATCACTTGTTGTCCTTCACATTGCTCCTGAGAATGTGTCGCTTACTCTGCTCTTACATATCATCCTGCTGGTGGCCAAGTGTTGCCTATTGGCCCACTGGCTAACAGCACAAATGCCATCCTCCTCGGAAGTTATTGCCCAGGTTAAGTGATCCATGTCTCTTTACTTTTATGTTGGCATTCCTGACTGACGCTGAATTAAAGGGGTATTCCAGGAATTATTATTTTATTTTTTTTAGATCAACTGGCTCTAGAAAGTTAAACAGATTTGTAAGTTACTTCTATTAAAAAATCTTAATACTTATTATACAATAATTTTACAATAATTATCAGCTGCTAGAGTTGAGTTTTTCTTATTTGTCTGGCAACAGTACTGGCAATGTTATGCAGTTATAGGATTTGTTGCAACATTTACTCCCAGAGAGCACCAGCTTTAACCTATGACCCACAGCTTGACCAATGGGCTATAATCCAGCCCCCTCACTATATAAAGGGGCAGCCATCTTAATTCTCTCTCTTTGAGTTATGTGCTCATAGCTGTAACATCCAAGTCTTTGCTGAAGCAGCTACCAGAGGCCTTAGAGACAAGTGATCAGCATCTGGAGTACCACAAAGCTACAACTCTCCAGTAAGTCTACAAGTCTATGTCTGCTGTCACTGAAGTTAGTCAAGTCCTGCACATAGTACAAGTCAAGTCTAGTTACAAGTCAAGTTTATTCCTCCATTATTAAGTATTGGTCCAGCAAGCTGCGAGGTCCTCTGGGTACTGGCCACCTCTCTAGGAATTCTGGCCATAGCTGTGAAGATAATTACACCTGTCTTCTATTCAGTAAAGCCTCTGTTTACCATCAACTGGTTGTGGACTCTTTATTCACTACTAGCCTGTCGGATAGCGGAGAATCCGGGCATGTGCTGTTCCGGAACTCATAAATCACACTGGCGTCATGAACACATAGGGGTTAATATCATCGGACCCCCGGGTTTAATAACATTTAATCCCACCACTCTCACCGCAACACCTGCGGTCCCTCCATTCACCGCAGTGGTGCACCACATTGGTACGAATTGGGGCCGTTCTTTGCTATAATCAGCTCTGCCAATGCGAGGATGGATAGGGGGGGTTGAGTGGGTGGGGAGGGGATCAGTGTTGAGAATTTGTTGAGGTTGGGGTCGTTCTGTTACCTAGGGATCCTACTATGTTTTCCTACTGAATATCTGTTATGCTTCCCTTTTGCATTAAGGCCTGTATAGGGTATGCCCCGTTTGCGTATGTATAATATTCACAAAATGTTAATAAAAATCTGTTTAAAAAAAATGTATAAGGGAAATTTATTAAGAGATTTAGGGATTTCTTTTTGCTTACAATAGGGCGAGCCTAGTGTATTATATAGAGCTCATAAATGCAGTGTTTTTTTTCTAAATAAGACTGTGCACAAGATACTTTACTATAATAAGTTCATCTATCTGCTTTATATGCTATACAATTACTTTTATATGTTTTATACAAAACTTTGTATATCTTTGTGTGGTGTCCCGGTACCGTATTGCATACCGTACCTTGGTTGGGGGTCCCCAAAGTCAGAGTTCCTAGGAACTTTGGGGGTCCGCTTCTCTAGTCATCCCCTAGTCACCCCTCATCTAGTTAATATGGTGTTAAATTGAGTGTGTAAATACTGTAGATAATATGTTATTACCTGCATAACGTCGTAGGGCCTTCGGGTCATGTGCTGGGGCTTCAGAACTCTATGGTAGGTAAAAGGACCTTTGGTGGTTCTTGGGTCATGTGATTACCCATAATACTTTGTAACGGTGAATGACAGATTTATGGACCAATCCTAAAACGGCCAGCCCCTGCCCATATAAGGGAGCTGCGTCCAATAATCTCTCTCTTTCCTCGTGGGCTGCTGATGAGAAAAGATCTGCGCAGCTGTCATCGGCAATTACTGGGCCAAAGCCTTGCGGGATCACTGGACCTAAACAAAACCCCTAAATCCAGCAGATCTTACAAAATCCTACTAAGCTAAAGAACTTAAAAAATTCCCAACCATACGTCAATCTCTGTTAAGATGTATATAGACTTTGTTATAAGGACTGTTCCTGTTATTCCATGTTACAGAAAATCTTCTGTAATGTTTCCGAAAGTTTTCAGCAAAGCTCTGGTTGTGGACATTCTGTTATTCTACCACTCCCTATCGCTTTTGGGAATGGTGGCGATAAGCCAAGCTATACAGTATTAACCCTCACTCTGGCTTCACGACTGACAAGAGTTAATCACCCTTGATATACCGCATAGCAACACCCCAACTGCCATAACCCCCCCAAGGCACCACATTTGTATAATGACAAAATCTTCAATAACATTTGTTGAACTATTACAAAGTCGCACGTGTTCCTAAGTAATTTCATATTTCCTGGGCGGATCCCTGATTGGCCCGTACCGCCTGGCCAATCACAGCTGCCAACGGGAAAAATATGAATTTACAGTGTCGTAACCATTTTCCCCTGTGGGAAGCCAGGGAGCGGAGCGCAATGCTGAAAGCTTCCCTGCCTCCCTTTTCACTGCCCTTGCAGCACGACTACAACTTCCAGTATGCTTTTACAGTAAGGACATGCTGGGAGTTTTAGTCGTGCGGTGCGGGCAGGAGATGTGCGGGCAGGTGACAAGCTTGTCACCTGCCCCACAACTACAACTCCCAGTAGGTCCTCACAGTAAGGACATGGTAGTTGTAGTCGTCATAGGCGTGCGCACGGGGTGTGCCGGTTGTGCAAAGGCACACCCTAATCACCGCGGCCGTGGCCCGCTGCTGCAGGACTTTTTTTTAAAATGCATTTTTTTTAAATTTGCGGCTCCGGCCCCTCTATTCCCCGTCCTCTGGCCGCTCTATCCCCCTTCCTCCGGCCGCTCTATCCCCCGTCCTCCGGCCGCTCTATCCCCCCTTCCTCCGGCCGCTCTATCCCCCGTCCTCCGGCCGCTCTATTCCCCGTCCTCCGGCCGCTCTATCCCCCGTCCTCCGGCCGCTCTATCCCCCCTTCCTCTGGCCGCTCTATCCCCGTCCTCTGGCCGCTCTATCCCCCGTCCTCTGGCCTCTCTATCCCCCGTCCTCCGGCCGCTCTATCCCCCGTCCTCCGGCCGCTCTATCCCCCGTCCTCCGGCCGCTCTATCCCCCCTTCCTCCGGCCGCTCTATCCCCTTCCTCCGGGCCGCTCTATCCCCCGTCCTCCGGCCGCTCTATCCCCCCTTCCTCTGGGCCACTCTTTTCCCCTTCCTCCGGGCCGCTCCTCCCCCTTCCCCGGCCGTGCACACTGCTGCGCTAACTGCAGACGCAGGGGCTGCCCCGCAGCTGCGCACGTCTCCTTCCACCTCCTGGGATGATCCTGGCCGCAACTCCTGGCACCGAGTGTCCATTCCTCGGCATGAGGAAGAAGTGGGCGATGGTGCAAAGTGTTCAGCAGATGGGATTGGACGTGCCCGGCCTCTGACCCCAACATGGCTGCCGCAGGTGAGAAAAGTGCACAGACCGAGGACGGGAGGGGGGTGGGATGTATGATGTGTGTAATATGTATGTATGGTGTGTATTATGTATGTATGGTGTGTAATATGTATGTATGGTGTGTATTATATGTATGTATGATGTGTGTAATATGTATGTATGGTATGTATTATATGTATGTATGATGTGTGTAATAGGTATGTATGATGTGTGTAATATGTATGTATGGTGTGTATTATATGTATGTATGGTGTGTGTAATATGTATGTATGATTTGTGTAATATGTATGTATGTATGGTGTGTGTTATGTATGTATGTATGTCTGGTGTGTGTAATATGTATGTATGGTGTGTATTATATGTATGTATGGTGTGTATTATGTATGTATGTATGATGTGTGTAATATGTATGTATGGTGTGTATTATATGTATGTATGGTGTGTGTAATATGTATGTATGATTTGTGTAATATGTATGTATGGTGTGTGTTATGTATGTATGTATGTCTGGTGTGTGTAATATGTATGTATGGTGTGTATTATATGTATGTATGGTGTGTATTATGTATGTATGTCTGGTGTGTTTAATATGTATGTATGGTGTGTATTACGTGTATGTATAGTGTGTAATATGTATGTATGGTGTGTATTATATGTATGCATGATGTGTGTAATAGGTATGTATGATGTGTGTAATATGTATGTATGGTGTGTAATATGTATGTATGGTGTGTGTAATATGTATGTATGATTTGTGTAATATGTATGTATGGTGTGTGTATTATGTATGTATGTATGTATGTATGATGTGTGTAATATGTATGTATGGTGTGTATTATGTATGTATGTATGTCTGGTGTGTGTAATATGTATGTATGGTGTGTATAACATGTATGTATAGTGTGTAATATGTATGTATGGTGTGTATTATATGTATGTATGGTGTGTGTGTAATATGTATGTATGGTGTGTATTATGTATGTATGGTGTGTGTGTAATATGTATGTATGGTGTGTGTTATGTATGTATGTATGATGTGTGTAATATGTATGTATGTGTGTATTACATGTATGTATGGTGTGTATTACATGTATGTATGGTGTGTAATATGTATGTATGGTGTGTATTATATGTATGTATGGTGTGTAATATGTATGTATGGTGTGTAATATGTATGTATGGTGTGTATTATGTATGTATGTATGTATGGAGTGTGTAATATGTATGTATGGTGTGTATTATGTATGTATGTATGGAGTGGGTAATATGTATATATGGTGTGTATTATATGTATGTATGGTGTGTATTATGTATGTATGTATGGTGTGTATTATGTATGTATGTATGGTGTGTGTAATATGTATGTATGGTGTGTGTAATATGTATGTATGTATGTATGGTGTGTATTATATGTATGTATGGTGTGTATTATGTATGTATGTATGTATGTATGTATGGAGTGTGTAATATGTATGTATGGTGTGTATTATATGTATGTATGGTGTGTATTATGTATGTATGTATGGAGTAGGTAATATGTATGTATGGTGTGTATTATATGTATGTATGGTGTGTATTATATGTATGTATGGTGTGTATTATGTATGTATGTATGGTGTGTGTAATATGTATGTATGGTGTGTATTATGTATGTATGTATGTATGGAGTGTGTAATATGTATGTATGGTGTGTATTATATGTATGTATGGTGTGTATTATATATGTATGTATGTATGGAGTGTGTAATATGTATGTATGGTGTGTATTATGTATGTATGTATGGAGTGGGTAATATGTATGTATGGTGTGTATTATATGTATGTATGGTGTGTATTATGTATGTATGTATGGAGTGGGTAATATGTATGTATGGTGTGTATTATATGTATGTATGGTGTGTATTATTTATGTATGTATGGTGTGTGTAATATGTATGTATGGTGTGTGTAATATGTATGTATGGTGTGTATTATGTATGTATGGTGTGTATTATGTATGTATGTATGTATGGTGTGTATTATGTATGTATGTATGGAGTGGGTAATATGTATGTATGGTGTGTATTATATGTATGTATGGTGTGTATTATGTATGTATGTATGGAGTGGGTAATATGTATGTATGGTGTGTATTATATGTATGTATGGTGTGTATTATGTATGTATGTATGGTGTGTGTAATATGTATGTATGGTGTGTGTAATCAGGGCCGGATTAACGTAGGGGCGGATGGAGCTGCCGCTCCAGGCCCCTACATGAAAATAGGCCCAGTGGCCTGCACAGACGGCCCGCATAGGCCGCCCGGCACCCACGATAAATATGATAGCAGAAAAAGAGGGCCGGCCCTGCTTCTTACTTAGGGCGCTGGGTCACTGCAGGCCGCTGCAGAACTGTTTTCTTTTTATACATAGTTAGCCTCCGGCCCTTTAAGGTGAGTGCAGGGGCCGTGGCCGCAATGCAGCTCTGAGAAGAGAGCCAAGGGATGCTCCTCCCCCTCCCCCCACACTCCTCTGTGTACAGGCTGCAGCCCTATTGGAGCAGGCAGGTGCTTTGCTTCCTGTTCCATTGCTGACTACATCACCCGCCCGCGCCGAAGGGGAACAGGAAGACTTCCCCTGCCCACCGCTGTGGCCCCTCATACAACAGGTAATTTTCCGGGAGGAAAAGGTTGAGGGGCAAATTGCTGTTTGGGGGGTCAGTGGGAGTTAAATGGGCAATTTCTTAATGTTTCCTGGCCAGGGGGCCTCCAGCAGTTTTAAAAATACAACTCCCAGCATGCCTTTGGCTGTCCAGACATGCTGGGAGTTGTAGTTTTGCAACACTTTATCTATCTATATCCTATCTATCTATCTATCTATCTATCTATCTCTCATATCTATCTCCATCTCATATCTATCTCATATCTATCTATCTATCTATCTATCTCATATCTATCTATCTATCTCATATCTATCTATCTATCTATCTATCTATCTATCTCATATCTATCTATCTCATATCTATCTATCTCATATCTATCTATCTCATATCTATCTATCTCATATCTATCTATCTCATATCTATCTATCTATCTATCTCATATCTATCTATATCCTATCTATCTATCTATCTCATATCTGTCTCCATCTCATATCTATCTCATATCTATCTATCTCATATCTATCTATCTCATATCTATCTATCTATCTATCTCATATCTTTCTATCTCATATCTATCTATCTCATATCTATCTATCTATCTATCTCATATCTATCTATCTATCTATCTATCTATCTCTCTCATATCTATCTATATATATCTATCTATATATCTCATTTCTATCTTATATCTCAGTGTTTGCTGACCATGTTGCCTCCAGCTGTTGCAAAACTATAACTCCCAGCATGCGTTTGGCTGTCCAGGCATGCTGAAAGTTATAGTTTAGCAACAGCTGGAGGCACCCGGGTTAGGAAACACTGATCTATCTATGTATCTAATATCTATATTATATCTGTGTTTCCAATATACCATTGTACCCAATATACCAGTGTACCCAGTGTACCCAATATACTAGTGTACCCAATATACCAGTGTACCCAGTGATACAATGTACCCAATATACCAGTGTACCCAGTCATCCAGTGTACCCAATATACCAGTGCACCCAGTGATAGTGTACCCAATATACCAGTGTACCCAATATACCAGTGTACCCAATATACCAGTATACCCAATATACCAGTGTACCCAGTGATACAATGTACCCAATATACCAGTGCACCCAGTGATAGTGTACCCAATATACCAGTATACCCAATATACCAGTGTACCCAGTGATACAATGTACCCAATATACCAGTGCACCCAGTGATACAATGTACACAATATACCAGTGTACCCAATATACCAGTGTACCCAGTGATACAATGTACCCAATATACCAGTGTACCCAATATACCAGTGTACCCAGTGATACAGTGTACTCTCCCCAGGGCACCGGCTGCTCTTCTGCCCCACATAGTGGATAGTCCTGATGGGCAGGGGCATATACTGTCACTGGGGTCCGGGTATATACTGTCACTTGGGTCCGGGTATATACTGTCACTGGGGTCCGGGTATATAATGTCACTGTTGTCCGGGTATATACTGTCACTGGGGTCCGGGTATATACTGTCACTGGGATCCGGGTATATACTGTCACTGGGGTCTGGGTATATACTGTCACTGGGGTCCGGGTATATACTGTCACTGGGGTCCGGGTATATACTGTCACTGGGGTCCGGGTATATACTGTCGATGGGGTCCGGGTATATACTGTCGATGGGGTCCGGGTATATACTGTCACTGGGGTCTGGGTATATACTGTCACTGGGGTCTGGGTATATACTGTCACTGGGGTCCGGGTATATACTGTCACTGGGGTCCGGGTATATACTGTCACTGGGGTCCGGGTATATACTGTCACTGGGATCCGGGTATATACTGTCACTGGGGTCCGGGTATATACTGTCACTGGGGTCCGGGTATATACTGTCACTGGGGTCCGGGTATATACTGTCACTGGGGTCCGGGTATATACTGTCACTGGGGTCCGGGTATATACTGTCACTGGGGTCCGGGTATATACTGTCACTGGGGTCCGGGTATATACTGTCACTGGGGTCCGGGTATATACTGTCACTGGGCTCCGGGTATATACTGTCACTGGGCTCCGGGTATATACTGTCACTGGGCTCCGGGTATATACTGTCACTGGGGTCCGGGTACATACTGTCACTGGGGTCCGGGTATATTCCTCTTTCCTTCCTCATTAAACTAAAGGGCTCCTGTTTTTCTTGTCCTGGGTTTTCAAATATTTTTTTTTTATAGATAATGTGGAAGTTAGTAGGCAGGGGGGGGGGGCCTTGAGTTGTGTAAGGGGCCCCAACATTTCTGATGAACAATTATAAAAAGAAAAGAAAAGAGGTGCGCTCCTGGTGTAATACTGCGGGATGAACAAGAAGGTGTATGGATAAATTGCACCTTACCGTGTGGTGTTGTACTAAGAGTACAACACCTGGGATGGCATATAAACTCGCTCAGGTCGGTGACAGGTGGCAGCCTCGGTATCCGATTCCCGTAACTTCTCAGTCCGGTGTAGAAAGTATTGAAAGAGCAAAATGTGAGAGACTATCCGATGGCGCCTTCCTGAATTCAGGTAGGCGCCATCGGATAGTCTCTCACCTTTTGCTCTTTCAAAACCAACATTTCTGATGGCAGCCCTGGTCTTGTATATAATCACTTATATGGTATACACACCCTGTGTACAGCTGGTAACTTTCGCTATATGGGCACTGTGTGTGGGGGAATACTAGTCTGTGTATAGTGGTTTTATTCAGTACAGTATGGCGGTATTATCAAGTTATTGTGTGATGGTATATATTTCCTCCTTGTATACTGGTATTATTGTGTGGTGTATATATTTCCTCCTTGTATACTGGTATTATTGTGTGGTGGTATATATTTCCTCCTTGTATACTGGTATTATTGTGTGATGCTATATATTTCCTCCTTGTATACTGGTATTATTGTGTGATGGTATATATTTCCTCCTTGTATACTGGTATTATTATGTGATGGTATATATTTCCTCCTTGTATACTGGTATTATTATGTGATGGTATATATTTCCTCCTTGTATACTGGTATTATTATGTGATGGTATATATTTCCTCCTTGTATACTGGTATTATTGTGTGATGGTATATATTTCCTCCTTGTATACTGGTATTATTGTGTGATGGTATATATTTCCTCCTTGTATACTGGTATTATTGTGTGATGTATATATTTCCTCCTTGTATACTGGTATTATTGTGTGATGGTATATATTTCCT
The DNA here is from genome assembly GCF_029499605.1 of Hyla sarda. Taxonomy (NCBI): domain Eukaryota; kingdom Metazoa; phylum Chordata; class Amphibia; order Anura; family Hylidae; genus Hyla; species Hyla sarda. Next base: position 544,933 of record NW_026607618.1, on the reverse strand, counting down.
CCTTGTATACTGGTATTATTGTGTGGTGGTATATATTTCCTCCTTGTATACTGGTATTATTATGTGATGGTATATATTTCCTCCTTGTATACTGGTATTCTTGGTCATGGAAAATTATCTTACCTATGTTAACTTGTTATATATTTTCTTTTATTTTGTGTGTAGGTTGAGGCATTAGGAGGCATTTGGATGGGATAGAGGCGTGGCAGAGATGTGGCCATGGGCGGAGCCTCACAGGGGGCCCTTACTTTATTTGGTCCGAGGGCCCTGAGTGTTGTCAGTCCGCCCCTGTCTGGGTGGTCACATGGGCTGGGTAACCTCCTGACCAGCGGGACTCACGTCACGGTATCGTAGGACGCTCCTCCCCCCTGTCAGACAGAGGATGGTATGTGCTGCTTTCCTGCCTGGCCCACGCCCGTCAAAAAATGTGAAAGTGGCTGAGGTCCCGCCGGCGGTCATTGTTCTCTGCCTCTGAAGTCCCCCAAAAAGGTACCACCACCAGTCATGAACTGACTTGCCATTCAGGTACATAGAAAAGCTAAGTGACAATTTCTCTCCTAGCTTTTCCATGCTCCTGAATGGCATGCTTGCCTATAAAAGCTCAGTTTTTATAGGCAGACATGCCATTCAGGAGCATGGAAAACTAGGTGAGAAATTGTCACTTAGCTTTTCTGTGTTCCTGAATGGCAATGGTGCTTATCATAGCTCAGCTATCATAGATAGATTTACCTATAACCTTTAGTCATATCTGTCTATTCTATGGTAAGCAGATATGCCATTCAGGAGCCCAGAAAAGCTAGGTGATAATTTCTCACCTAGCTTTTTAATTCTCCTGAATGGCATATCTGCTTATAATAGCTCAGCTATTTTAGACAGATTTGACTAAAAGCTATAGGTAAATCCTATAATAACTGAGCTATTATAAGCAGATATGCCATTCAGAAGCATGAAAAATCTAGGCGAGAAATTGTCACCCAGCTTTTCTGTGCTCCTTAGTGCCATTTCTGCTTATATTAGTTAAGCTAATATAGACAGATTTGCCTATAATTTATAGTAAGTTATCCTTATAGGCTATAAGCAGCAATGGCATTCAGGAGCACAGAAAAGCTAGGTGATAAGTTCTCACCTAGCTTTTTTATACTCCTGAATGGCATATCTGCTTATAATAGCACAGCTATTATAGACAGATTGGCCTAGAAGTTATAGACAGGTGTGCTTGACCCCTTCCTGCGAAAAAAAGTAATAATAAAATTTTATTAACCCTTTCCCTAATAAAAGTTGAATGACCTCCCTTTTCTAATTTTTAAAATAAAAATTTGTTATCCCAAAAAAAAAAAAAAAAAGTGATATCGCTGCTTATAATGTTGAGTAATCTGCATGGCCAATGGCCCAATTTGGGCATTGTTGTAATCGTATGGACCTACAAAATAAAGCTAATGGGAGAGACTTATCAAAACCTGTGTAGAGTAGTGGTGCAGTTGCCCATAGCAACCAATCAGATCGCTTCTTTCATTTTTTAAAAAGCCTCTGAAAAATGAAAGAAGCCATCTGATTGGTTGCTATGGGAAACTGCACAACTCTTCTTCACAGGTTTTGATAAATCTCCCCCAATGTGGGACTGTTTGCAAAAAGTGCACTGTGTAGAAAGCCCCCAAAATTGCATTTTTATTCAAGTTTGTCCCACAAATATTTGTTTGTTTGTCATTGCAAAGTATAATTGGTGACGCAAAAAAACAAGCCCTTATATGAGTCTGTAGGACGAAAAGTAAGAGTTATGTCTAGAGATGAGCGAATCGGAGCTGACGATCCAGAATTCATTACGAATTTCAGAAAATATACAATTTGCAACGAATGCGAATATCGCTGTGATTCTATTGCGCAAATCACTTCATTAAACTCCATTTACTGTGGTGCAGGCTCCAGGGCATCTAAAATGGCGGATCCACATGTCAGTACATGGGGCAAGGAATGCTGGGAAGGCGGGAAGAGAAGTAGGCGGGATGACCCTGAATCACATGCAGCATGCAGCCTATCAGCAGCCAGTCACCCCTGTGATGTCACAGCCCTATATAATCGGCAGCCATCTTGCGGACAGTCACTTCATTATATTACACTGCAGAAGGATCATAGGACGCAGAGCCTGTGTGTAATACAGCAGAGAACAGCGCAGTCCAGCAGCGTTTAACATCCTCCTAGTAACATCAGATAAAAGAAGCGATCTGATTGGTTGCTGTGGGCAACTCAGCAATTTTTGCACACTAACATATATTCATCTATCCTGGTAATTTAATGTGCATAACGTGACGGATGCGATTTATTTGTGTTAAACAAAATTGCTTTGTGTTGCTTTTTCATTTGATATATTTCGATAAAAAGGCCCATCAAAATCTTCAGCACCAGGCCCATGATCCTCTTAATCCGGCCCTGTGTGTAATATGTATGTATGGTGTGTATTATGTATGTATGTATGTATGGTGTGTGTAATATGTATGTATGGTGTGTATTATGTATGTATGTATGGTGTGTGTAATATGTATGTATGGTGTGTGTAATATGTATGTATGGTGCGTGTATTATGTATGTATGTATGTATGTATGGTGTGTGTAATATGTATGTATGGTGTGTGTGTAATATGTATGTATGGTGTGTATTATGTATGTATGGTGTGTATTATATGTATGTATGGTGTGTATTATGTATGTATGTATGGTGTGTGTAATATGTATGTATGGTGCGTGTATTATGTATGTATGTATGTATGGTGTGTGTAATATGTATGTATGGTGTGTGTAATATGTATGTATGGTGTGTGTAATATGTATGTATGGTGTGTGTAATATGTATGTATGGTGTGTGTAATATGTATGTATGGTGTGTGTATTATGTATGTATGGTGTGTGTAATATGTATGTATGGTGTGTGTATTATGTATGTATGGTGTGTGTAATATGTATGTATGGTGTGTGTAATATGTATGTATGGTGTGTGTAATATGTATGTATGGTGTGTGTAATATGTATGGTGTGTGTAATATGTATGTATGGTGTGTGTAATATGTATGTATGGTGTGTGTAATATGTATGTATGGTGTGTGTATTATGTATGTATGTATGTATGTATGGTGTGTGTAATATGTATGTATGGTGTGTGTAATATGTATGTATGGTGTGTGTAATAGACTTGTGCACTAGAAAAATTTTCGTTTAATTTCGTTTCGTTTTTTCGTTTTGGAAAAAAAATTCGGTTCGGCAATATTTTCGGTTTAGATTTTTCGGATACATTCGGTATTCGGGTATTCGTGTTATTTTTTTTGGATACATTCGGTATTCGGGTACATTCGGTAAATCTTTTTAGTCTTTTTTTGGACTTTAGCGATCCTAATAAATAATGGAGATACCTTTTTTATTAAAATGTCGCAGGGTATCATAAAAAAATCATAATAAAAAAGATACAGTGGTGATGGAAAAAATTGTATCTAATGAAATGTATCTTTTTTATTATGAAATGTTTATTCATTTTTAAACAGGGATCAATTTATGTGAGCGGGTAAAGCACTAAAAATGTAGCCGACAATAATAAAAATGTAGTGTGTGCGTGTTTTTCACTTTTTTTAAAAACATTTTTTAGGTAGTACTACTACTCCCAGCATGGAACACACTCTTCCATGATGGGAGTAGTAGTTACCTGTACTAATTGACAGATCGCAGGGGTCCCTTGCGATCCTCTTGTACAGATGTGGCGGCTGCTCTTCTATGGTCCCCTGCACTCACGTATATATACACATATTCATATTTCCCGCAGAGCTGTGATTGGCCAGATGGTTCCAGCCAATCACAGCTCTCTGTGAGAAATAGGAATATGTGTATATATATGGCCGTGCAGGGGTCCATAGGAGAGCGGCCGCCGCATTCATACATTATACTGGAGGATCGCAGCGGGCGTCAGGAGTGATACCCGCAGTGATCTTCCCTTTACTACAAGTACTACCACTCCCAACATGGAGTACACTCTGCTCCATGCTGGGAGCTGTAGTACCTGCATTAATAGACAGATCGCAGCGGGTGTCAGAAGTTACACTCGCTGCCATATGTCTATTAATGCAGGTACTACAGCTCCCAGCATGGAGCAGAGTGTGCTCCATGTTGGGAGTATTAGTACCTGCAGTAAGGGACAGATCCCAGCGGACGTCACTTCTCCTGACACCCGCTGCATCGTCCTTATGTGAATGTCGGGATCAGCTGTTCTCAGGGCTACAGAGCCGGGAGAACAGCTGACGCTGAGCCGTAGGTATACATCGTATATCTACTGCCCAGCAAGAACTTACAGTGAGCCTGCAATGTGTATATACAGTATACACATTGCTGGCTCACTTAACCCCTTGCTGAGCTGTGCGCTATGCGCAAGCCCAGCAAGGGAAGAGTTAACTTACACTGCTGGACAGTGTAGGTTAACCCTTTGGGCGGTATATACTTTATACAGCTATCTATAGATAGCTGTATACAGAAGACGAAGTCCAGCTTACTTCCCTCGAGTCCCGGGCTGGGTTCGTGTAGCTCCGCCCCCTAGTGATGACATCATTAGGGGGCGGAGCTACAGAAGGGAACAAGACTAGTTAATCTGAAGCTCTGTTCACATTGTACGTTTTGTATAATGTGAACAGACCCTTCTGGCAGTGTCTACCCAGACAGGGAGACTCCAGCTGTTGCTAAACTACAACTCCCAGCATGCCCAGACAGCCAAAGGCTGTCTGGGCATGCTGGGAGTTGTAGTTTTGCACCAATTGGTGGCTCCCTGTTTGGGTAGACATTGCATCATGGGATCCGTGTATGATGAGGATTACTGCGGATTCGATGGATTACGGCGGATTATTTATTTTTTCCTTTAATAAAATGGTTAACGAGGGCTGTGGGGGAGTGTTTTTTTAAATAAAATAATTTTTCCAATGTGTTGTGTTTTTTTTTAATTTTTATTGAATTTTCAGGGTTAGTAGCGGAAGCTGTCTTATTGACGGAATCCATTACTAGGCCAGGGCTTAGTGCTAGCCCCAAAAACAGCTAGCGCTAACCCCCAATTATTACCCCGGTACCCACCGCCACAGGGGTGCCGGGAAGAGCCGGTACCAACAGGCCCGGAGCGTCAAAAATGGCACTCCTGGACCTAGGCGGTAACAGGCTGGCGTTATTTAGGCTGGGGAGGGCCAGTAACAATGGTCCTCACCCACCCTGGTAACGTCAGGCTGTTGCTGTTTGGTTGGTATTGTGCTGAGAATGAAAATTCGGGGAACCTTATGCGTTTTTTTTTTTTATTTAAATAAAAAAAATAAATAAAAAAAACGCATAGGGATCCCCGTATTTTCATTCTCAGCACAATACCAACCAAACAGCAACAGCCTGACGTTACCAGGGTGGGCGAGGACCATTGTTACTGGCCCTCCCCAGCCTAAATAACGCCAGCCTGTTACCGCCTAGGCCCAGGAGCGCCATTTTGACGCTCCGGGCCTGTTGGTACCGGCTCTTCCCGGCACCCCTGTGGCGGTGGGTACCGGGGTAATAATTGGGGGTTAGCGCTAGCTGTTTTTGGGGCTAGCACTAAGCCCTGGCCTAGTAATGGATTCCGTCAATAAGACAGCTTCCACTACTAACCCTGAAAATTCAATAAAAATAAAAAAAAACACAACACATTGGAAAAATTATTTTATTTAAAAAAACACTCCCCCCACAGCCCTCGTTAACCATTTTATTAAAGGAAAAAATAAATAATCCGCCGTAATCCATCGAATCCGCAGTAATCCTCTGCATACACGGATCTGAAACGAGAAGAAAAAAACACAAAAAATTGGTTATGACATTTTTGGCGCAGTCCGCTGGGGAGAGCACCCATGATGCAATGTCTACCCAAACAGGGAGCCACCAATTGGTGCAAAACTACAACTCCCAGCATGCCCAGACAGCCTTTTGCTGTCTGGGCATGCTGGGAGTTGTAGTTTAGCAACAGCTGGAGTCTCTCTGTCTGGGTAGACACTGCCAGAAGGGTCTGTTCACATTATACAAAACGTACAATGTGAAAAGAGCTTCAGATTAACTAGCCTTGTTCCCTTCTGTAGCTCCGCCCCCCAATGACGTCATCACTAGGGGGCGGAGCTACACGAACCCAGCCCGGGACTCAGGGAAGTAAGCTGGACTTCGTCTTCTGTATACACTGTATACAGCTATCTATAGATAGCTGTATATTGTGTATACCGCCCAAAGGGTTAACTTACACTGTCCAGCAGTGTAAGTTAACTCTTCCCTTGCTGGGCTTGCGCATAGCGCACAGCTCAGCAAGGGGTTAAGTGAGCCAGCAATGTGTATACTGTATACACATTGCAGGCTCACTGTAAGTTCTTGCTGGGCAGTAGATATACGATGTATACCTACGGCTCAGCGTCAGCTGTTCTCCCGGCTCTGTAGCCCTGAGAACAGCTGATCCCGACATTCACATAAGGACGATCGCAGCGGGTGTCAGGAGGAGTGACATCCCTGGGATCTGTCCCTTACTACAAGTACTACCACTCCCAACATGGAGTACACTCTGCTTCATGCTGGGAGCTGTAGTACCTGCATTAATAGACATATGGCAGCGAGTGTAACTTCTGACACCCGCTGCGATCTGTCTATTAATACAGGTACTACAGTTCCCAGCATGGAGCAGAGTGTATTCCATGTTGGGAGTAGTAGTACTTGTAGTAAAGGAAATATCACTGCGGGTATCACTCCTGACACCCGCTGCGATCCTCCAGTATAATGTATGAATGCGGCGGCCGCTCTTCTATGGTCCCCTGCATGGCCGTATATATACACATATTCCTATTTCTCACAGAGAGCTGTGATTGGCTGGAACCATCTGGCCAATCACAGCTCTGCGGGAAATATGAATATGTGTATATATACGTGAGTGCAGGGGACCATAGAAGAGCAGCCGCCGCATCTATACATTATACAAGAGGATCGCAAGGGACCCCTGCGATCTGTCAATTAGTACAGGTAACTACTACTCCCATCATGGAAGAGTGTGTTCCATGCTGGGAGTAGTAGTACTACCTAAGAAATGTTTTTAAAAAAAGTGAAAAACACGCACACACTACATTTTTGCTATTGTCTGCTACATTTTTAGTGCTTTACCCGCTCACATAAATTGATCCCTGTTTAAAAATGAATAAACATTTCATAATAAAAAAGATACATTTCATTAGATACAATTTTTTCCATCACCACTGTATCTTTTTTATTATGATTTTTTTATGATACCCTACGAAATTTTAATAAAAAAGGTATCTCCATAACTTTTTAGGATCGCTAAAGTCCAAAAAAGAATAAAAAGATTTACCGAATGTACCCGAATACCGAATGTATCCGAAAAATCTAACTATCTGTATCCTTTTTATTAACTTTGTTATCAGAATTAATTCTTCACGTCGTTTATGGATAACGAATGCATTCGTTATTTACAGGTCGGGAAATAACGAATGTATTCGTTACTTTGCTATTCGTATTATCGTGGCTATTCGGGAATGTTCAAAATATGTTTTCGTGCATTCGGATGGGTCCGAATGCACGAAAACGGTAAAATTAGTTAATTTAGACATTCGTGCCGAACCGAATTGCACATGTCTAGTGTGTAATATGTATGTATGATGTGTGTAATATGTATGTATGGTGTGTGTAATATGTATGTATGGTGTGTGTAATATGTATGTATGGTGTGTGTAATATGTATGTATGGTGTGTGTAATATGTATGTATGGTGTGTGTAATATGTATGTATGGTGTGTGTAATATGTATGTATGGTGTGTGTAATATGTATGTATTGTGTGTGTAATATGTATGTATGGTGTGTGTAATATGTATGTATGGTGTGTGTAATATGTATGTATGGTGTGTGTATTATGTATGTATGGTGTGTGTATTATGTATGTATGGAGTGTGTAATATGTATGTATGGTGTGTGTAATATGTATGTATGGTGTGTGTAATATGTATGTATGGTGTGTGTGTAATATGTATGTATGGTGTGTATTATGTATGTATGTATGTATGGTGTGTGTAATATGTATGTATGGTGTGTGTAATATGTATGTATGGTGTGTGTAATATGTATGTATGGTGTGTGTATTATGTATGTATGGTGTGTGTAATATGTATGTATGGAGTGTGTAATATGTATGTATGGTGTGTGTAATATGTATGTATGGTGTGTGTAATATGTATGTATGGTGTGTGTATTATGTATGTATGGAGTGTGTAATATGTATGTATGGAGTGTGTAATATGTATGTATGGTGTGTGTAATATGTATGTATGGTGTGTGTAATATGTATGTATGGTGTGTGTAATATGTATGTATGGTGTGTGTAATATGTATGTATGGTGTGTGTAATATGTATGTATGGTGTGTGTAATATGTATGTATGGTGTGTGTATTATGTATGTATGGAGTGTGTAATATGTATGTATGGTGTGTGTAATATGTATGTATGGTGTGTGTATTATGTATGTATGTATGGTGTGTGTAATATGTATGTATGGTGTGTGTAATATGTATGTATGGTGTGTGTAATATGTATGTATGGTGTGTGTAATATGTATGTATGGTGTGTGTAATATGTATGTATGGTGTGTGTAATATGTATGTATGGTGTGTGTAATATGTATGTATGGTGTGTGTATTATGTATGTATGGTGTGTGTATTATGTATGTATGGTGTGTATTATATGTATGTATGGTGTGTGTGTAATATGTATGTATGGTGTGTATTATGGATGTATGATGTGTGCATGTGTATAGTATGTATGTATTATATATGTATGATGTGTGCATGTGTATATTATGTATGTATTATATATGTATGATGTTTGTATTTATGCATTATGTATGTATAATATATATATATATATATATATATATATATATATATATGTACGTATAATGCATAAATACAAACATCATACATATATAATACATACATAAAACATACATATGCACACCATACATAATACATACACAAATCCATTATTTATACATACACATCATACATAAATACATCATACATACACACATCATATATACAGTACATACATACCATATATATATATATGTTATGTATGTACTGTATGTTATGTATGTATGATGTATATGTGTATATGTATATATTATGGATTTGTGTATGTATTATGGTGTACGTATGTATGTATGTATGATGCATGCATTATCTATGTATGATGTATGCATGTATTATATATGTATGATGTTTGTATGTATGCATATAGTATGTATGTGCATGTATGACGTATGTATATATGTATTATGAATCAGAACAAAAGAAAAAAGAAAGTTTCCTCCAGCTCTTCCAAGGATAACGGTGCTTGTAGTATTAAACCATCAAACCTTTAATCTGTATGCATTAAAAATAGAAAAAGGTGACATCATAAAAGAAAAGTGAAACTCCAGTGCGTTTTGGGCTACATATAGCCATGATTAACCCCTTAAGGACTCAGGGTTTTTCAGTTTTTGCACTTTTGTTTTTTCCTCCTTACCTTTTAAAAATCATAACCCTTTCAATTTTCCACCTAAAAATCCATATTATGGCTTATTTTTTGCGTCGCCAATTCTACTTTGCAGTGACATTAGTCATTTTACCCAAAAATGCACGGCGAAACGGAAAAAAAAATCATTGTGTGACAAAATCGAAAAAAAAACGCCATTTTGTAAATTTTGGGGGCTTTCGTTTCTACGCAGTGCATATTTCGGTAAAAATTACACCTTATCTTTATTCTGTAGGTCCATACGGTTAAAATGATACTCTACTTATATAGGTTTGATTTTGTCGCACTTCTGGAAAAAATCATAACTACATGCAGGAAAATTTATACGTTTAAAAATGTCATGTTCCGACCCCTATAACTTTTTTTATTTTTCCTTGTATGGGGTGGTATGAGGACTCATTTTTTGCGCCGTGATCTGAAGTTTTTATCGATATGATTTTTGTTTTGATCGGACTTTTTGATCACTTTTTATTCATTTTTTAATGATATAAAAAGTGACCAAAATACGCTTTTTTGGACTTTGGAATTTTTTTGCGCGTACGCCATTGACCGTACGGCTTAATTAATGATATATTTTTATAGTTCGGACATTTATGCACGCGGCGATACCACATATGTTTATTTTTTATTTTTTTTACACTGTTTTATTTTTTTTATGGGAAAAGGGGGGTGATTCAAACTTTTATTAGGGAAGGGGTTAAATGACCTTTATTAACACTTTTTTTTTACATTTTTTTTGCAGTGTTATAGGTCCCATAGGGACCTATAACACTGCACACACTGATCTCCTATGCTGATCATTGGCGTGTATTAACACGCCTGTGATCAGCATTATCGGCGCTTGACTGCTCCTGCCTGGATCTCAGGCACGGAGCAGTCATTCGTCGATCGGACACCGGGGAGGCAGGTAAGAGCCCTCCCGGTGTCCGATCAGCTGTTCGGGACGCCGCGATTTCACCGCGGCGGTCCCGAACAGCCCGACTGAGCAGCCGGGTCACTTTCACTTTCACTTTAGAAGCGGCGGTCAGCTTTGACCGCCGCTTCTAAAGGGTTAATACCGCACATCGCCGCGATCGGCGATGTGTGGTATTAGCCGCGGGTCCCGGCCGTTGATTAGCGCCGGGACCGACGCGATATGATGCGGGATCGCGGCGCGATCCCGCTTCATATCGCGGGAGCCGGCGCAGGACGTAAATATACGTCCTGCGTCGTTAAGGGGTTAAGAGCGACATTTTGCTCAAAACGTGTTGGAGTTTCGCTTCTCTTTTATGATTGATGTTCACCTTTTTTCTATTTTTAATGCATACAGATTAAAGGTTTGATGTTTTAAAACTACAAGCACCTTGAAAGAGGCAACTTTCTTTTTTCCTTTGTTCTGATACACGGGACACGGCCCACTCTCTACAGTCCATGCTCTTCTACCAGCAAATATACTAAAAACTACTACAGCACCGACCCGTTTTTTTTTAAATGTATTATGTATGTATTTTATATTATGTATGTATTATGTGCCCAATCCCCCACACAGCACCCATAGCACCCCTCAAACACACACACAGCACCCCCCACACACACACCAACCTCACACACACAGCACCTCACACACAGCACCACACACACACACACAGCACCCCCACACACAGCACCTCACACACACAGCACCCCCCACACACACACCAACCTCACACACACAGCACCTCACACACACAGCACCCCCACACAGCACCTCACATACAGCACCTCACACACAGCACCTCACACACAGCACCACACACACACACACACACACACACAGCACCCCCACACACAGCACCTCACACACAGCACCTCACACACAGCACCTCACACACAGCACCTCACACACAGCACCTCACACACAGCACCACACACACACACACAGCACCCCCACACACAGCACCTCACACACACAGCACCCCCCACACACACACCAACCTCACACACACAGCACCTCACACACACAGCACCCCCACACAGCACCTCACATACAGCACCTCACACACAGCACCTCACACACAGCACCACACACACACACACACACAGCACCCCCACACACAGCACCTCACACACAGCACCTCACACACAGCACCTCACACACACACACAGCACCCCCACACACAGCACCTCACACACACAGCACCTCACACACACACACACACACACACACAGCACCTCACACACAGCACCCCCACACACACAGCACCCCCACACACACAGCACCTCACACACACAGCACCTCACACACACACAGCACCTCACACACACACACACACACAGCACCCCCACACACACAGCACCTCACACAAACACAGCACCTCACACACACACAGCACCTCACACACACACACAGCACCTCACACACACACACACACACACAGCACCTCACACACACACAGCACCTCACACACACACAGCACCTCACACACACACAGCACCTCACACACACACAGCACCTCACACACACAGCACCTCACACACAGCACCACACACACACAGCACCTCACACACACAGCACCTCACACACACACAGCACCTCACACACACAGCACCTCACACACAGCACCACACACACACACACACAGCACCTCACACACAGCACCACACACACACACACACAGCACCTCACACACACAGCACCTCACACACAGCACCTCACACACACACACAGCACCTCACACACACAGCACCTCACACACAGCACCTCACACACACACACAGCACCTCACACACACAGCACCTCACACACACACACAGCACCTCACACACAGCACCTCACACACACACAGCACCCCCACACACACACCAACCTCACACACACACAGCACCTCACACACACACACAGCACCCCCACACACACAGCACCTCACACACACACAGCACCTCACACACACACAGCACCTCACACACACACAGCACCTCACACACACAGCACCTCACACACACACACAGCACCTCACACACACAGCACCTCACACACACACACAGCACCTCACACACACACACAGCACCTCACACACAGCACCTCACACACACACAGCACCCCCACACACACAGCACCTCACACACACACAGCACCCCCACACACACAGCACCTCACACACACACAGCACCTCACACACACAGCACCTCACACACACAGAGCACCTCTCACACACACAGCACCTCTCACACACACAGCACCACACACACACAGCACCACACACACACAGCACCACACACACACAGCACCACACACACACACAGCACCTCACACACACACAGCACCTCACACACACACAACACCTCACACACACAGCACCTCACACACACACAGCACCTCACACACACACACAGCACCTCACACACACAGCACCTCACACACAGCACCCCCACACACACACAGCACCTCACACACACACACACAGCACCTCACACACACACACAGCACCCCCACACACAGCACCCCCACACACAGCACCTCACACACACAGCACCTCACACACACAGCACCTCACACACCACCTCACACACACACAGCACCTCACACACACACAGCACCTCACACACACACAGCACCTCACACACACACAGCACCTCACACACACACAGCACCTCACACACACACATCACCTCACACACACACATCACCTCACACACACACAGCACCTCACACACACACACACAGCACCTCACACACACACAGCACCCCCACACACAGCACCTCACACACACAGCACCTCACACACACACAGCACCTCACACACACACACACAGCACCTCACACACACACACACACAGCACCCCCACACACAGCACCTCACACACACAGCACCTCACACACACACACAGCACCTCACACACACCACCTCACACACACACACAGCACCTCACACACACAGCACCCCCACATACAGCACCTCACACACACAGCACCCCCACACACAGCACCCCCACATACAGCACCTCACACACACACACACACAGCACGAACACACAGCACCTCACACACACACAGCACCTCACACACACACACAGCACCTCACACACACACACAGCACCTCACACACACAGCACCTCACACACACACTCACCACCTCACACACAGCACCTCACACACACAGCCCCCCCCCCCCCCACACACACACACACGCACCCACACACACAGCACCCACACACACACAGCACCTCACACACACACAGCACCTCACACACACACAGCACCTCACACACACAGCACCCCCACACACAGCACCTCACACACACACACACACACACACACACAGCACCCTCACACACAGCACCTTTAGACACACAGCACCCCTCAAACACCCACATACAGCACCCCTCAAACACACATCCCCTCTCACACACAGCACCTCACACACACAGCACCACCCCTCAAACACAGTACCTCACACACACAGCACCCCCCAAACACACACACATCACCCCCACACTCAGCACCTCAGACACATAGCACCCCTCAGGCAGATACACAGCACCCCTCAAACACACATCACCTCTCACACACATCACCTCACACACACACACACACATCACCCCCACACTCAGCACCTCAGACACATAGCACCCCTCAGGCAGATACACAGCACCCCTCAAACACACATCACCTCTCACACACATCACCCCTCAAAAACACACAGCACCCCACAGACACACACAGCACCCCTCAAACATACATCACCCCTCAAACATACATCACCCCACACACATCGGTATTCTGATTTAATTGATGTGCTGGCACTTTGAAGGAAAAAAAGTTGGCGTGCGTTACGGTTTGGGCACTCGGGCTCAAAAAGGTTCACCATCACTGGTCTATTATATGTAGGCTCACAGCTCAGGACTACATCCCCATCATGTGTGATTGTCTATTATATGTAGGCTGCATATAATAGACAGTCACAATCATACATGATGGGGATGTAGTCCTGAGCTGTGAGCCTGGGCATGTGTGGTGTGGTCAGGGCATACTGGGAGTTGCATGCTGGGAGTTGCAGTTACTACTGTAACGCCCAGCATGCCCTGATAGTATCAGGGTATGCTGGGCATTACAGTTAGTATTAACTGCAACTCCCAGCATGCCCTCATACAATCTCGGTCTGCTCTGCAGCTGTCCCAAAATTAGTTTTGGGTCAGCGGCAAAACCATAGGCTGTATCAGCCTGATACAGTCTATGCTTTTGCAGCTGACCCAAAACTACAACTCCCATTATGTTTCACTATACCCCTGAGTCCTGTGGAAGCAATGCATTAATTTTGGGAAAGCTGCAGAGCAGACCAAGATTGCATCAGGGCATGCTGGGAGTTGCAGTTACTATTTGTAATGCCCAGCATGCCCTGATACAGCTTATGGTTTTGCAGCTGACCCAAAACTACAACTCCCATTATGTTGCACTATACTATAATATAGGTTATATGGTGCTACGTGCTGGGGGGATCCCGTGATCCAGATTCCAGCCTTTATCTCTGCAGCTGACCCAAAACTACAGCTCCCCCCAGCATGTAGCACCATATAACTTATACTATAGTGCAACATAATGGGAGTTGTAGTTTTGGTCACCATATATTGTATCAGGGCATGCTGGGAATTGTAGTTGGTAACTGCAAATCCCAGCATTGCATTCCTTGAAGGAATGCAATGCTGGGAGGGGCAGTTACCAACTACAATTCCCAGCATGTCCTGATACAATCTATGATGACCAAAACTACAACTCCACACATCTTGCACTATATAGGAGTACAATTTAGATTATGGTGCAACATGCTGGGAGTCCTAGTTTTGGGTCAGCTGCAGACCCAAAACTACAACGTGCCTGCTGCTCCAAGCTTGCTGGGTGCCGCATCACTTTTTCAACTAATCTGGTGCAAAAAAAAATTCAATTTGGAATATTCTCCCCTCTGTGCCCCCATCTTATAGTAAACGTGTTCTTCTGTTTGCCAAGTAAAGAAAAACATGAGTTTTACCATTCAACTTACAATTTTTTTTCAAATCCACATCAAATGCCTCCCTATAAACACAGCAAACATACACACAAGTGGGAGGTCTAGTCAGGGCTGGTGCATGGATTTTTGACACTCTAGGCAAAACCTAATTTTGACAACCCTTTGGCTCCGCCCATTGAACCCCTTTGGCAAATATAAGATCAGGGGTAGAATTAGTCCCGTAAGCCTCATGGTAAATTCTAGACTTGTCCTCCTCCCTACAATTATAACTATACTGCACCTAATGTGGGGGAACTATATTGCACCTAATGTGGGGGAACTATACTGCCAACCTAATGTGGGGGAACTCTACTACTAAGCTAATGTGGGGGAACTATACTGCCAGCCTAATGTGGGGGAACTATACTGCACCTTATGTGGGGGAACTATACTGCCAACCTAATGTAGGGGAAATATATTTCCATCCTAATGTGGGAGATTTATACTGCCAACCTAATGTGGGGGAACTATACTGCCAACCTAATGTAGGGGAAATATATTTCCATCCTAATGTGGGAGATTTATACTGCCAACCTAATGTGGGGGAACTATACTGCCAACCTAATGTAGGGGAAAAATATTTCCATCCTAATGTGGGAGATTTATACTGCCAACCTAATGTGGGGGAACTATACAAAAATATAAAATTGTACTATTCTGATCCCTATAGCACTTTTATTTTTCTGTATATGGGGATGTATAAGGGTCATTTTTAGCGCTGTGATTTGTAGTTTTTATTGATACCATTTTTTTTTGCTTTTTAGATATTTTTTATGGTATTTGAAGTGACCAAAAATGTGCTAATCTGATTAGTGCACTATTATGACTTTTGGGACCCCACTTCTGATTGCCCATGGCCATGCTAAGCCTAAAACTGGCCCTGGATCCAATCCTCCTACACTATGCAAGCAGGAGTGTGGGTGTGTGTATATGTATGTGTATATATATATATATATATATATATATATATATATACATAAACACAAACACACGCGTGTGCGGAGTGAGTTTGTGCTTTAGGGTGCACACCCTAATGCAATAGGCTGCGCACGCCTATGGTATTCGTACAGCGGAGGCAGGAGACAAGCACATCTCCCTCCCGTGTCACATGACATGCTGGAAGTTGTAGTCATGCGGCATGAGCAGGAGATGTGCAGGCGGGTGACAAGCTTATCACCTTCCCCCGCTGCACGACTACAACTGCCAGCATGTCCTTACTGTAAGTGTAACGAGAAGTTTTTGTTTTTTTCTTATTTATTTTCTGACAATTTCTGACAAATGAAAGTAAAGCAGCAGAAGAAGCTGAGGTTTGGCTGCTGTACATCATTTACATCAGGCTCTAAATGATAGTTGGCAATAATATAATCCAGCGCACAGTGCAGGACACACAGCACATACAGCTGGAAAATAATCCATTATAAGTGATCAGGGGCCCCTTATAGACCTAGGAATGAAGGGCCCCGTCCAATATGGAAATTTAGTTACCATAAATTCATATTACATATACACACATACACATTCATGATTTCAACTAGAGGCATAACACAGCCAGTAATGTCATGTTATGTCACACATGTGATGTCATAATGAAGCATCGTGGTAAAAGGGCCCGCGCTGCCTGAAAACTGTGTGGGTTGCTCATTTTGAGTGTAAGGAGTCTGGATAGCGGCGCTATGAAGAGAAAAATGATGGAGTCTTGTGGGAGTGAGAGAGGCGGCGAAAAGATGGCGAGAATGGAGTCTGGGAGGCGTAACATCGGAGCGGTGAAGAAGAGAATACAGCTGAGGGCGAGAAGACTGCAACAGCTGAACCATCCACAGTTCACCTTCGACAAAGACGGGGACTGCATTATGACGGACGTCAGTCCTGATCCTGAGCAGTTCACGTATGAGCCAGATGGGTCCTGTGTGATGAGGGATGTCTCTTGAGCCTGAGGAAGCTGTATCTCCATTTTTTTTTTTTTTTTTTTTAACATCTATTGGGAACTCAATTACCATCACTAGAGTTTCCCAATAACATCTATAACATCTGAGGCTCCTGACATCTAAACCATCTGAGGTTCCTGACATCTAAGGTTCCTGACATCTCTACAATCTGATGTTCCTGACATCTGAGGTTCCTGACATCTCTACAATCTGAGGTTCCTGACATCTGAGGCTCCTGACATCTCTACAATCTGAGGCTCCTGACATCTAAACTATCTGAGGTTCCTGACATCTGAGGTTCCTGACATCTATATCATCTGAGGTTCCTGACATCTGATGTTCCTGACATCTATATCATCTGAGGTTCCTGACATCTGAGGTTCCTGACATCTGAGGTTCCTGACATCTGAGGTTCCTGACATCTGAGGTTCCTGACATCTGATGTTCCTGACATCTATACCATCTGAGGTTCCTGACATCTGAGGCTCCTGACATCTATACCATCTGAGGTTCCTGACATCTGAAGATCTCATGAAGACTCATCGGGTGTCCTGGCTCCATATAACACAAGATTCCAGTTTGGGATAAACGTTACCTCATCCAGGTGGATCGTGCTGGCTCAGCTCACGAGGTATGTACTCTCACTTTGTGCCTGCTCTCACTTTCCTATCCTCTTTCCTATACCCTTGTCCTCCCGCTATTCTTTTGTCCTCATCTCTCCTGTCCTGCTCGGTTCCTCTTTCTCCCTCTCGGTATATCCGGACTGACCACAGAGCCCTGCTATATTACCCTTCCTGACTCTTCTTCCAATTGCCTCCTGAAAGCTTACGCTGCCAGTAGTATGTCGGCATACGTTTGGATAATATTTTAGTTGTTTTTGTTGCCGCTATAGATTATCCACTAATGGCTCTCATACCTATTTACGATATGTTTCAGGAAGGATCACCTTCGTTTGTATGGAGAGCCGGCTCTGCCTATGTTTCTTCTACTTACTGTATACTGGTGTTCAGATGTTACCTCATCCAAACTTTACCTCATCCAGAATTGTGCAGGAGAGGACGCCCATCTGACACCTTCCATACTCTTCATAGCAATGTGCAACCAAGCAAACTATCTTCTCAGAAAGTTTCAGCATATTTAAACCAAATATTTATTTTGTAATAAATATTGTTTTCTATATTTTAATGTATTTTTTTATTTATCCACTATAAGTATATACTTTGGTGTACAGCAGGTTTGGGTTGGGGGTAGGGGGGGGTGGTGTTCAGGTCGTCTTTCTGTTTTCTTACTTTGCCTGATCTATTACATTTTGTTGTTGCCCACAGCAACCAGTCAGAGCTCAGCATTTTTTCAATGCAATTTATAGAAATAAAGCTGAGCTCCCAGACAAATATTGTGGGGTGTTCCCTGTCTGCAGTGGGTGGTATCTACCAAACATGGTCCAACAGAAGAACAACTGGAGAACTAGCAACAGGGTCATGGTCACCCAAGGCTCATTGACTCATATGAGGAGCAAAGAAGATTCCACAGAAGAGGAAAAAAGATTAAAAGGGTCCGGGACTATGATAATGATATCTTTAGGATAGGCCATCAATATCCTCCCAGTAGGGGTCCGACCAACAGCACCTCCACAATTTTTCTGTATATGGGGATGTATGAGGGTCATTTTTAGCGCTGTGATTTGTAGTTTTTATCGGTACCATTTTTTTTTCTTTTTAGATATTTTTTATGGTATTTGAAGTGACCAAAAATGTGCTAATCTGATTAGTGCACTATTATGACTTTTGGGACCCCACTTCTGATTGCCCATGGCCATGCTAAGCCTAAAACCGGCCCTGGATCCAATCCTCCTACACTATGCAAGCAGGAGTGTGGATGTGTGTATATGTATGTGTATATATATATATATATATATATATATATATATATATATATATACATAAACACACACACACGCGTGTGCGGAGTGAGTTTGTGCTTTAGGGTGCACACCCTAATGCAATAGGCTGCGCACGCCTATGGTATTCGTACAGCGGAGGCAGGAGACAAGCACATCTCCCTCCCGTGTCACATGACATGCTGGAAGTTGTAGTCATGCGGCATGAGCAGGAGATGTGCAGGCGGGTGACAAGCTTATCACCTTCCCCCGCTGCACGACTACAACTGCCAGCATGTCCTTACTGTAAGTGTAACGAGAAGTTTTTGTTTTTTTCTTATTTATTTTCTGACAATTTCTGACAAATGAAAGTAAAGCAGCAGAAGAAGCTGAGGTTTGGCTGCTGTAGATCATTTACATCAGGCTCTAAATGATAGTTGGCAATATAATCCAGCGCACAGTGCAGGACACACAGCACATACAGCTGGAAGAATAATCCATTATAAGTGATCAGGGGCCCCTTATAGACCTAGGAATGAAGGGCCCCGTCCAATATGGAAATTTAGTTACCATAAATTCATATTACATATACACACATACACATTCATGATTTCAACTAGAGGCCTAACACAGCCAGTAATGTCATGTTATGTCACACATGTGATGTCATAATGAAGCATCGTGGTAAAAGGGCCCGCGCTGCCTGAAAACTGTGTGGGTTGCTCATTTTGAGTGTGAGGAGTTGGATAGGCGCTATGAAGAGAAAAATGATGGAGTCTTGTGGGAGTCAGAGAGGAGGAGAGAAGATGGCGAGAATGGAGTCTGGGAGGCGTAACATCGGAGCGGTGAAGAAGAGAATACAGCTGAGGGCGAGAAGACAACAACAGCTGAACCATCCACAGTTCACCTTCGACAAAGACGGGGACTGCATTATGACGGACGTCAGTCCTGATCCTGAGCAGTTCACGTATGAGCCAGATGGGTCCTGTGTGATGAGGGATGTCTCTCGATCCTGATGAAGCTGTATCTCCATTTTTTTTTTTTTTTTTTTGTAACATCTATTGGGAACTCAATTACCATCACTAGAGTTTCCCAATAACATCTATAACATCTGAGGCTCCTGACATCTGAGGCTCCTGACATCTGAGGCTCCTGACATCTAAACCATCTGAGGCTCCTGACATCTATACCATCTGAGGCTCCTGACATCTGAGGTTCCTGATATCTGAGGCTCCTGACATCTATATCATCTGAGGTTCCTGACATCTATACCATCTGAGGTTCCTGACATCTGAGGCTCCTGACATCTATATCATCTGAGGTTCCTGACATCTGAGGTTCCTGACATCTATACCATCTGAGGTTCCTGACATCTGAGGATCTCATGAAGACTCATCGGGTGTCCTGGCTCCATATAACACAAGATTCCAGTTTGGGATAAACGTTACCTCATCCAGGTGGATCGTGCTGGCTCAGCTCACGAGGTATGTACTCTCACTTTGTGCCTGCTCTCACTTTCCTATCCTCTTTCCTATACCCTTGTCCTCCCGCTATTCTTTTGTCCTCATCTCTCCTGTCCTGCTCGGTTCCTCTTTCTCCCTCTTGGTATATCCGGACTGACCACAGAGCCCTGCTATATTACCCTTCCTGACTCTTCTTCCAATTGCCTCCTGAAAGCTTACGCTGCCAGTAGTATGTCGGCATACGTTTGGATAATATTTTAGTTGTTTTTGTTGCCGCTATAGATTATCCACTAATGGCTCTCATACCTATTTACGATATGTTTCAGGAAGGATCACCTTCGTTTGTATGGAGAGCCTGCTCTGCCTATGTTTCTTCTACTTACTGTATACTGGTGTTCAGATGTTACCTCATCCAAACTTTACCTCATCCAGAATTGTGCAGGAGAGGACGCCCATCTGACACCTTCCATACTCTTCATAGCAATGTGCAACCAAGCAAACTATCTTCTCAGAAAGTTTCAGCATATTTAAACCAAATATTTATTTTATAATAAATATTGTTTTCTATATTTTAATGTATTTTTTTTATTTATCCACTATAAGTATATACTTTGGTGTACAGCAGGTTTGGGTTGGGGGTAGGGGGTGGTGTGCAGGTCGTCTTTCTGTTTTCTTACTCTGCCTGATCTATTACATTTTGTTGTTGCCCATAGCAACCAGTCAGAGCTCAGCATTTTTTCAATGCAATTTATAGAAATAAAGCTGAGCTCCCAGGCAAATATTGTGGGGTGTTCCCTGTCTGCAGTGGGTGGTATCTACCAAACATGGTCCAACAGAAGAACAACTGGAGAACTAGCAACAGGGTCATGGGCACCCAAGGCTCATTGACGCATATGAGGAGCAAAGAAGATTCCAAAGAAGAGAAAAAAGATTAAAAGGGTCCGGGACTATGATAATGATATCTTTAGGATAGGCCATCAATATCCTCCCAGTAGGGGTCCGACCAACAACACCTCCACAATTTTTCTGTATATGGGGATGTATGAGGGTCATTTTTAGCGCTGTGATTTGTAGTTTTTATCGGTACCATTTTTTTTTCTTTTTAGATATTTTTTATGGTATTTGAAGTGACCAAAAATGTGCTAATCTGATTAGTGCACTATTATGACTTTTGGGACCCCACTTCTGATTGCCCATGGCCATGCTAAGCCTAAAACCGGCCCTGGATCCAATCCTCCTACACTATGCAAGCAGGAGTGTGGGTGTGTGTATATGTATGTGTATATATATATATATATATATATATATACACATAAACACACACACACGCGTGTGCGGAGTGAGTTTGTGCTTTAGGGTGCACACCCTAATGCAATAGGCTGCGCACGCCTATGGTATTCGTACAGCGGAGGCAGGAGACAAGCACATCTCCCTCCCGTGTCACATGACATGCTGGAAGTTGTAGTCATGCGGCACGAGCAGGAGATGTGCAGGCGGGTGACAAGCTTATCACCTTCCCCCGCTGCACTACTACAACTGCCAGCATGTCCTTACTGTAAGTGTAACGAGAAGTTTTTGTTTTTTTCTTATTTATTTTCTCACACTTTCTGACAAATGAAAGTAAAGCAGCAGAAGAAGCTGAGGTTTGGCTGCTGTACATCATTTACATCAGGCTCTAAATGATAGTTGGCAATAATATAATCCAGCGCACAGTGCAGGACACACAGCACATACAGCTGGAAAATAATCCATTATAAGTGATCAGGGGCCCCTTATAGACCTAGGAATGAAGGGCCCCGTCCAATATGGAAATTTAGTTACCATAAATTCATATTACATATACACACATACACATTCATGATTTCAACTAGAGGCCTAACACAGCCAGTAATGTCATGTTATGTCACACATGTGATGTCATAATGAAGCATCGTGGTAAAAGGGCCCGCGCTGCCTGAAAACTGTGTGGGTTGCTCATTTTGAGTGTGAGGAGTTGGATAGGCGCTATGAAGAGAAGAATGATGGAGTCTTGTGGGAGTGAGAGAGGCGGGGAGAAGATGGCCAGGATGGAGTCTGGGAGGTGTACCATCGGAGCAGTGAAGAAGAGAATACAGCTGAGGGCGAGAAGACAACAACAGCTGAACCATCCACAGTTCACCTTCGACAAAGACGGGGACTGCATTATGACGGACGTCAGTCCTGATCCTGAGCAGTTCACGTATGAGCCAGATGGGTCCTGTGTGATGAGGGATGTCTCTTGAGCCTGAGGAAGCTGTATCTCCATTTTTTTTTTTTTTTTAACATCTATTGGGAACTCAAATACCATCACTAGAGTTTCCCAATAACATCTATAACATCTGAGGCTCCTGACATCTAAACCATCTGAGGCTCCTGACATCTAAACCATCTGAGGTTCCTGACATCTAAGGTTCCTGACATCTCTACAATCTGAGGTTCCTGACATCTGAGGTTCCTGACATCTCTACAATCTGAGGTTCCTGACATCTGAGGTTCCTGACATCTGAGGCTCCTGACATCTGAGGCTCCTGACATCTCTACAATCTGAGGCTCCTGAAATCTATATAATCTGAGGCTCCTGACATCTAAACTATCTGAGGTTCCTGACATCTGAGGTTCCTGACATCTATATCATCTGAGGTTCCTGACATCTGATGTTCCTGACATCTATATCATCTGAGGTTCCTGACATCTGAGGTTCCTGACATCTGAGGTTCCTGACATCTGAGGTTCCTGACATCTATACCATCTGAGGTTCCTGACATCTGAGGCTCCTGACATCTATACCATCTGAGGTTCCTCACATCTGAGGCTCCTGACATCTATACCATCTGAGGTTCCTGACATCTGAAGATCTCATGAAGACTCATCGGGTGTCCTGGCTCCATATAACACAAGATTCCAGTTTGGGATAAACGTTACCTCATCCAGGTGGATCGTTCTGGCTCAGCTCACGAGGTATGTACTCTCACTTTGTGCCTGCTCTCACTTTCCTATCCACTTTCCTATACCCTTGTCCTCCCGCTATTCTTTTGTCCTCATCTCTCCTGTCCTGCTCGGTTCCTCTTTCTCCCTCTCGGTATATCCGGACTGACCACAGAGCCCTGCTATATTACCCTTCCTGACTCTTCTTCCAATTGCCTCCTGAAAGCTTACGCTGCCAGTAGTATGTCGGCATACGTTTGGATAATATTTTAGTTGTTTTTGTTGCCGCTATAGATTATCCACTAATGGCTCTCATACCTATTTACGATATATTTCAGGAAGGATCACCTTCGTTTGTATGGAGAGCCTGTTCTGCCTATGTTTCTTCTACTTACTGTATACTGGTGTTCAGATGTTACCTCATCCAAACTTTACCTCATCCAGAATTGTGCAGGAGAGGACGCCCATCTGACACCTTCCATACTCTTCATAGCAATGTGCAACCAAGCAAACTATCTTCTCAGAAAGTTTCAGCATATTTAAACCAAATATTTATTTTATAATAAATATTGTTTTCTATATTTTAATGTATTTTTTATTTATTCACTATAAGTATTTACTTTGGTGTACAGCAGGTTTGGGTTGGGGGTAGGGGGGTGGTGGTGTGCAGGTCGTCTTTCTGTTTTCTTACTCTGCCTGATCTATTACATTTTGTTGTTGCCCATAGCAACCAGTCAGAGCTCAGCATTTTTACAATGTAATTTATAGAAATAAAGCTGAGCTCCCAGGCAAATATTGTGGGGTGTTCCCTGTCTGCAGTGGGTGGTATCTACCAAACATGGTCCAACAGAAGAACAACTGGAGAACTAGCAACAGGGTCATGGGCACCCAAGGCTCATTGACGCATATGAGGAGCAAAGAAGATTCCACAGAAGAGGAAAAAAGATTAAAAGGGTCCGGGACTATGATAATGATATCTTTAGGATAGGCCATCAATATCCTCCCAGTAGGGGTCCGACCAACAGCACCTCCACAATTTTTCTGTATATGGGGATGTATGAGGGTCATTTTTAGCGCTGTGATTTGTAGTTTTTATCGGTACCATTTTTTTTTGCTTTTTAGATATTTTTTATGGTATTTGAAGTGACCAAAAATGTGCTAATCTGATTAGTGCACTATTATGACTTTTCAACTTACAATTTTTTTTCAAATCCACATCAAATGCCTCCCTATAAACACCAGCAAACATACACACAAGTGGGAGGTCTAGTCAGGGCTGGTGCATGGATTTTTGACACTCTAGGCAAAACCTAATTTTGACAACCCTTTGGCTCCGCCCATTGAACTCCTTGGCAAATATAAGATCAGGGGTAGAATTAGTCCCGTAAGCCTCATGGTAAATTCTAGAATTGTCCTCCTCCCTACAATTATAACTATACTGCACCTAATGTGGGGGAACTATATTGCACCTAATGTGGGGGAACTGTACTGCACCTAATGTGGGGGAAACTATACTACTAACCTAATGTTACATAGTTAGTATGGTTGAAAAAAGACATACGTCCATCAAGTCCAACCAGGGGATCTATACTGCCAACCTAATGTGGGGGAACTATACTGCCAACCTAATGTGGGGGAACTGTACTACTAACCTAATGTGGGGGAACTATACTGCCAACCTAATGTGGGGGAACTGTACTACTAACCTAATGTGGGGGAACTATACTGCACCTAATGTGGTGGAACTATACTGCCAACCTAATGTGGGGGAACTCTACTACTAACCTAATGTGGGGGAACTATACTGCCAGCCTAATGTGGGGGAACTATACTGCACCTAATGTGGGGGAACTATACTGCCAACCTAATGTAGGGGAAATATATTTCCATCCTAATGTGGGAGATTTATACTGCCAACCTAATGTGGGGGAACTATACTGCCAACCTAATGTAGGGGAAAAATATTTCCATCCTAATGTGGGAGATTTATACTGCCAACCTAATGTAGGGGAACTATACAAAAATATAAAATTGTACTATTCTGATCCCTATAGCACTTTTATTTTTCTGTATATGGGGATGTATGAGGGTCATTTGTAGCGCTGTGATTTGTAGTTTTTATCGGTACCATTTTTTTTTGCTTTTTAGATATTTTTTATGGTATTTGAAGTGACCAAAAATGTGCTAATCTGATTAGTTCACTATTATGACTTTTGGGACCCCACTTCTGATTTGGCCCATGGCCATGCTAAGCCTAAAACTGGCCCTGGATCCAATCCTCCTACACTATGCAAGCAGGAGTGTGGGTGTGTGTATATGTATGTGTATATATATATATATATATATATATATATATATATATACATAAACACACACACACACGTGCGCGGAGTGAGTTTGTGCTTTAGGGTGCACACCCTAATGCAATAGGCTGCGCACGCCTATGGTATTCGTACAGCGGAGGCAGGAGACAAGCACATATCCCTCCCGTGTCACATGACATGCTGGAAGTTGTAGTCATGCGGCACGAGCAGGAGATGTGCAGGCGGGTGACAAGCTTATCACCTTCCCCCGCTGCACTACTACAACTGCCAGCATGTCCTTACTGTAAGTGTAACGAGAAGTTTTTGTTTTTTTCTTATTTATTTTCTCACAATTTCTGACAAATGAAAGTAAAGCAGCAGAAGAAGCTGAGGTTTGGCTGCTGTACATCATTTACATCAGGCTCTAAATGATAGTTGGCAATAATATAATCCAGCGCACAGTGCAGGACACACAGCACATACAGCTGGAAGAATAATCCATTATAAGTGATCAGGGGCCCCTTATAGACCTAGGAATGAAGGGCCCCGTCCAATATGGAAATTTAGTTACCATAAATTCATATTACATATACACACATACACATTCATGATTTCAACTAGAGGCCTAACACAGCCAGTAATGTCATGTTATGTCACACATGTGATGTCATAATGAAGCATCGTGGTAAAAGGGCCCGCGCTGCCTGAAAACTGTGTGGGTTGCTCATTTTGAGTGTGAGGAGTGTATAGCGGAGCTATGAAGAGAAAAATTATGGAGTCTTGTGGGAGTGAGAGAGGAGGAGAGAAGATGGCGAGAATGGAGTCTGGGAGGCGTAACATCGGAGTGGTGAAGAAGAGAATACAGCTGAGGGCGAGAAGACAACAACAGCTGAACCATCCACAGTTCACCTTCGACAAAGACGGGGACTGCATTATGACGGACGTCAGTCCTGATCCTGAGCAGTTCACGTATGAGCCAGATGGGTCCTGTGTGATGAGGGATGTCTCTTGAGCCTGAGGAAGCTGTATCTCCATTTTTTTTTTTTTAACATCTATTGGGAACTCAAATACCATCACTAGAGTTTCCCAATAACATCTATAACATCTGAGGCTCCTGACATCTAAACCATCTGAGGCTCCTGACATCTAAGGTTCCTGACATCTCTACAATCTGAGGTTCCTGACATCTATATCATCTGAGGCTCCTGACATCTGAGGCTCCTGACATCTGAGGTTCCTGACATCTATACCATCTGAGGTTCCTGACATCTGAGGATCTCATGAAGACTCATCGGGTGTCCTGGCTCCATATAACACAAGATTCCAGTTTGGGATAAACGTTACCTCATCCAGGTGGATCGTGCTGGCTCAGCTCACGAGGTATGTACTCTCACTTTGTGCCTGCTCTCACTTTCCTATCCTCTTTCCTATACCCTTGTCCTCCCGCTATTCTTTTGTCCTCATCTCTCCTGTCCTGCTCGGTTCCTCTTTCTCCCTCTCGGTATATCCGGACTGACCACAGAGCCCTGCTATATTACCCTTCCTGACTCTTCTTCCAATTGCCTCCTGAAAGCTTACGCTGCCAGTAGTATGTCGGCATACGTTTGGATAATATTTTAGTTGTTTTTGTTGCCGCTATAGATTATCCACTAATGGCTCTCATACCTATTTACGATATATTTCAGGAAGGATCACCTTCGTTTGTATGGAGAGCCTGCTCTGCCTATGTTTCTTCTACTTACTGTATACTGGTGTTCAGATGTTACCTCATCCAAACTTTACCTCATCCAGAATTGTGCAGGAGAGGACGCCCATCTGACACCTTCCATACTCTTCATAGCAATGTGCAACCAAGCAAACTATCTTCTCAGAAAGTTTCAGCATATTTAAACCAAATATTTATTTTATAATAAATATTGTTTTCTATATTTTAATGTATTTTTTTATTTATCCACTATAAGTATATACTTTGGTGTACAACAGGTTTGGGTTGGGGGTAGGGGGGTGGTGGTGTGCAGGTCGTCTTTCTGTTTTCTTACTCTGCCTGATCTATTACATTTTGTTGTTGCCCATAGCAACCAGTCAGAGCTCAGCATTTTTACAATGTAATTTATAGAAATAAAGCTGAGCTCCCAGGCAAATATTGTGGGGTGTTCCCTGTCTGCAGTGGGTGGTATCTACCAAACATGGTCCAACAGAAGAACAACTGGAGAACTAGCAACAGGGTCATGGGCACCCAAGGCTCATTGACGCATATGAGGAGCAAAGAAGATTCCACAGAAGAGGAAAAAAGATTAAAAGGGTCCGGGACTATGATAATGATATCTTTAGGATAGGCCATCAATATCCTCCCAGTAGGGGTCCGACCAACAGCACCTCCACAATTTTTCTGTATATGGGGATGTATGAGGGTCATTTTTAGCGCTGTGATTTGTAGTTTTTATCGGTACCATTTTTTTTTCTTTTTAGATATTTTTTATGGTATTTGAAGTGACCAAAAATGTGCTAATCTGATTAGTGCACTATTATGACTTTTGGGACCCCACTTCTGATTGCCCATGGCCATGCTAAGCCTAAAACCGGCCCTGGATCCAATCCTCCTACACTATGCAAGCAGGAGTGTGGGTGTGTGTATATGTATGTGTATATATATATATATATATATATATATATATATATACACATAAACACACACACACACGTGCGCGGAGTGAGTTTGTGCTTTAGGGTGCACACCCTAATGCAATAGGCTGCGCACGCCTATGGTATTCGTACAGCGGAGGCAGGAGACAAGCACATCTCCCTCCCGTGTCACATGACATGCTGGAAGTTGTAGTCATGCGGCACGAGCAGGAGATGTGCAGGCGGGTGACAAGCTTATCACCTTCACCCGCTGCACGACTACAACTGCCAGCATGTCCTTACTGTAAGTGTAACGAGAAGTTTTAGTTTTTTTTAATTTATTTTCTCACAATTTCTGACAAATGAAAGTAAAGCAGCAGAAGAAGCTGAGGTTTGGCTGCTGTACATCATTTACATCAGGCTCTAAATGATAGTTGGCAATATAATCCAGCGCACAGTGCAGGACACACAGCACATACAGCTGGAAGAATAATCCATTATAAGTGATCAGGGGCCCCTTATAGACCTAGGAATGAAGGGCCCCGTCCAATATGGAAATTTAGTTACCATAAATTCATATTACATATACACACATACACATTCATGATTTCAACTAGAGGCATAACACAGCCAGTAATGTCATGTTATGTCACACATGTGATGTCATAATGAAGCATCGTGGTAAAAGGGCCCGCGCTGCCTGAAAACTGTGTGGGTTGCTCATTTTGAGTGTGAGGAGTTGGATAGGCGCTATGAAGAGAAGAATGATGGAGTCTTGTGGGAGTGAGAGAGGCGGGGAGAAGATGGCGAGAATGGAGTCTGGGAGGCGTAACATCGGAGCGGTGAAGAAGAGAATACAGCTGAGGGCGAGAAGACAACAACAGCTGAACCATCCACAGTTCACCTTCGACAAAGACGGGGACTGCATTATGACGGACGTCAGTCCTGATCCTGAGCAGTTCACGTATGAGCCAGATGGGTCCTGTGTGATGAGGGATGTCTCTTGAGCCTGAGGAAGCTGTATCTCCATTTTTTTTTTTTTTTTAACATCTATTGGGAACTCAATTACCATCACTAGAGTTTCCCAATAACATCTATAACATCTGAGGCTCCTGACATCTAAACCATCTGAGGTTCCTGACATCTAAGGTTCCTGACATCTCTACAATCTGAGGTTCCTGACATCTGAGGTTCCTGACATCTCTACAATCTGAGGTTCCTGACATCTGAGGTTCCTGACAACTGAGGCTCCTGACATCTGAGGCTCCTGACATCTCTACAATCTGAGGCTCCTGACATCTATATAATCTGAGGCTCCTGACATCTAAACTATCTGAGGTTCCTGACATCTGAGGTTCCTGACATCTATATCATCTGAGGTTCCTGACATCTGAGGTTCCTGACATCTGAGGTTCCTGACATCTGAGGTTCCTGACATCTGAGGTTCTCATGAAGACTCATCGGGTGTCCTGGCTCCATATAACACAAGATTCCAGTTTGGGATAAACGTTACCTCATCCAGGTGGATCGTGCTGGCACAGCTCACGAGGTATGTACTCTCACTTTGTGCCTGCTCTCACTTTCCTATCCTCTTTCCTATACCCTTGTCCTCCCGCTATTCTTTTGTCCTCATCTCTCCTGTCCTGCTCGGTTCCTCATCTCCCTCTCGGTATATCCGGACTGACCACAGAGCCCTGCTATATTACCCTTCCTGACTCTTCTTCCAATTGCCTCCTGAAAGCTTACGCTGCCAGTAGTATGTCGGCATACGTTTGGATAATATTTTAGTTGTTTTTGTTGCCGCTATAGATTATCCACTAATGGCTCTCATACCTATTTACGATATATTTCAGGAAGGATCACCTTCGTTTGTATGGAGAGCCTGCTCTGCCTATGTTTCTTCTACTTACTGTATACTGGTGTTCAGATGTTACCTCATCCAAACTTTACCTCATCCAGAATTGTGCAGGAGAGGACGCCCATCTGACACCTTCCATACTCTTCATAGCAATGTGCAACCAAGCAAACTATCTTCTCAGAAAGTTTCAGCATATTTAAACCAAATATTTATTTTATAATAAATATTGTTTTCTATATTTTAATGTATTTTTTATTTATCCACTATAAGTATATACTTTGGTGTACAGCAGGTTTGGGTTGGGGGTAGGGGGTGGTGTGCAGGTCGTCTTTCTGTTTTCTTACTTTGCCTGATCTATTACATTTTGTTGTTGCCCATAGCAACCAGTCAGAGCTCAGCATTTTTACAATGTAATTTATAGAAATAAAGCTGAGCTCCCAGACAAATATTGTGAGGTGTTCCCTGTCTGCAGTGGGTGGTATCTACCAAACATGGTCCAACAGAAGAACAACTGGAGAACTAGCAACAGGGTCATGGGCACCCAAGGCTCATTGATGCATATGAGGAGCAAAGAAGATTCCACAGAAGAGGGAAAAAAGATTAAAAGGGTCCGGGACTATGATAATGATATCTTTAGGATAGGCCATCAATATCCTCCCAGTAGGGGTCCGACCAACAGCACCTCCACAATTTTTCTGTATATGGGGATGTATGAGGGTCATTTTTAGCGCTGTGATTTGTATTTTTTATCGGTACCATTTTTTTTTGCTTTTTAGATATTTTTTATGGTATTTGAAGTGACCAAAAATGTGCTAATCTGATTAGTGCACTATTATGACTTTTCAACTTACAATTTTTTTTCAAATCCACATCAAATGCCTCCCTATAAACACCAGCAAACATACACACAAGTGGGAGGTCTAGTCAGGGCTGGTGCATGGATTTTTGACACTCTAGGCAAAACCTAATTTTGACAACCCTTTGGCTCCGCCCATTGAACTCCTTGGCAAATATAAGATCAGGGGTAGAATTAGTCCCGTAAGCCTCATGGTAAATTCTAGAATTGTCCTCCTCCCTACAATTATAACTATACTGCACCTAATGTGGGGGAACTATATTGCACCTAATGTGGGGGAACTGTACTGCACCTAATGTGGGGGAACTATATTGCACCTCATGTGGGGGAACTGTACTGCACCTAATGTGGGGGAAACTATACTACTAACCTAATGTTACATAGTTAGTATGGTTGAAAAAAGACATACGTCCATCAAGTCCAACCAGGGGATCTATACTGCCAACCTAATGTGGGGGAACTATACTGCCAACCTAATGTGGGGGAACTATACTGCCAACCTAATGTGGGGGAACTGTACTACTAACCTAATGTGGGGGAACTATACTGCACCTAATGTGGTGGAACTATACTGCCAACCTAATGTTTGGGAACTCTACTACTAACCTAATGTGGGGGAACTATACTGCCAACCTAATGTAGGGGAAATATATTTCCATCCTAATGTGGGAGATTTATACTGCCAACCTAATGTGGGGGAACTATACTGCCAACCTAATGTAGGGGAAAAATATTTCCATCCTAATGTGGGAGATTTATACTGCCAACCTAATGTGGGGGAACTATACAAAAATATAAAATTGTACTATTCTGATCCCTATAGCACTTTTATTTTTCTGTATATGGGGATGTATGAGGGTCATTTTTAGCGCTGTGATTTGTAGTTTTTATCGGTACCATTTTTTTTTCTTTTTAGATATTTTTTATGGTATTTGAAGTGACCAAAAATGTGCTAATCTGATTAGTGCACTATTATGACTTTTGGGACCCCACTTCTGATTGCCCATGGCCATGCTAAGCCTAAAACTGGCCCTGGATCCAATCCTCCTACACTATGCAAGCAGGAGTGTGGGTGTGTGTATATGTATGTGTGTATATATATATATATATATATATATATATACATAAACACACACACACGCGTGTGCGGAGTGAGTTTGTGCTTTAGGGTGCACACCCTAATGCAATAGGCTGCGCACGCCTATGGTATTCGTACAGCGGAGGCAGGAGACAAGCACATATCCCTCCCGTGTCACATGACATGCTGGAAGTTGTAGTCATGCGGCATGAGCAGGAGATGTGCAGGCGGGTGACAAGCTCATCACCTTCCCCCGCTGCACGACTACAACTGCCAGCATGTCCTTACTGTAAGTGTAACGAGAAGTTTTTGTTTTTTTCTTATTTATTTTCTCACAATTTCTGACAAATGAAAGTAAAGCAGCAGAAGAAGCTGAGGTTTGGCTGCTGTACATCATTTACATCAGGCTCTAAATGATAGTTGGCAATATAATCCAGCGCACAGTGCAGGACACACAGCACATATAGCTGGAAGAATAATCCATTATAAGTGATCAGGGGCCCCTTATAGACCTAGGAATGAAGGGCCCCGTCCAATATGGAAATTTAGTTACCATAAATTCATATTACATATACACACATACACATTCATGATTTCAACTAGAGGCATAACACAGCCAGTAATGTCATGTTATGTCACACATGTGATGTCATAATGAAGCATCGTGGTAAAAGGGCCTGCGCTGCCTGAAAACTGTGTGGGTTGCTCATTTTGAGTGTGAGGAGTCTGAATAGCGGCGCTATGAAGAGAAGAATGATGGAGTCTTGTGGGAGTCAGAGAGGAGGAGAGAAGATGGCCAGAATGGAGTCTGGGAGGCGTAACATCGGAGCGGTGAAGAAGAGAATACAGCTGAGGGCGAGAAGACAACAACAGCTGAACCATCCACAGTTCACCTTCGACAAAGACGGGGACTGCATTATGACGGACGTCAGTCCTGATCCTGAGCAGTTCACGTATGAGCCAGATGGGTCCTGTGTGATGAGGGATGTCTCTCGATCCTGATGAAGCTGTATCTCCATTTTTTTTTTTTTGTTTTTTTTTTGTAACATCTATTGGGAACTCAATTACCATCACTAGAGTTTCCCAATAACATCTATAACATCTGAGGCTCCTGACATCTGAGGCTCCTGACATTTAAACCATCTGAGGTTCCTGACATCTGAGGCTCTTGACATCTATACCATCTGAGGTTCCTGACATCTGAGGCTCCTGACATCTATACCATCTGAGGTTCCTGACATCTGAGGCTCTTGACATCTGAGGCTCCTGACATTTAAACCATCTGAGGCTCCTGACATCTGAGGCTCCTGACATCTATACCATCTGAGGCTCCTGACATCTATACCATCTGAGGCTCCTGACATCTGAGGCTCCTGACATCTATATCATCTGAGGTTCCTGACATCTGAGGTTCTCTGAGGTTCCTGACATCTATACCATCTGAGGTTCCTGACATCTGAGGATCTCATGAAGACTCATCGGGTGTCCTGGCTCCATATAACACAAGATTCCAGTTTGGGATAAACGTTACCTCATCCAGGTGGATCGTGCTGGCTCAGCTCACGAGGTATGTACTCTCACTTTGTGCCTGCTCTCACTTTCCTATCCTCTTTCCTATACCCTTGTCCTCCCGCTATTCTTTTGTCCTCATCTCTCCTGTCCTGCTCGGTTCCTCTTTCTCCCTCTCGGTATATCCGGACTGACCACAGAGCCCTGCTATATTACCCTTCCTGACTCTTCTTCCAATTGCCTCCTGAAAGCTTACGCTGCCAGTAGTATGTCGGCATACGTTTGGATAATATTTTAGTTGTTTTTGTTGCCGCTATAGATTATCCACTAATGGCTCTCATACCTATTTACGATATATTTCAGGAAGGATCACCTTCGTTTGTATGGAGAGCCTGCTCTGCCTATGTTTCTTCTACTTACTGTATACTGGTGTTCAGATGTTACCTCATCCAAACTTTACCTCATCCAGAATTGTGCAGGAGAGGACGCCCATCTGACACCTTCCATACTCTTCATAGCAATGTGCAACCAAGCAAACTATCTTCTCAGAAAGTTTCAGCATATTTAAACCAAATATTTATTTTATAATAAATATTGTTTTCTATATTTTAATGTATTTTTTATTTATCCACTATAAGTATATACTTTGGTGTACAGCAGGTTTTGGTTGGGGGTAGGGGGGGGGGTGCAGGTCGTCTTTCTGTTTTCTTACTTTGCCTGATCTATTACATTTTGTTGTTGCCCATAGCAACCAGTCAGAGCTCAGCATTTTTACAATGTAATTTATAGAAATAAAGCTGAGCTCCCAGACAAATATTGTGGGGTGTTCCCTGTCTGCAGTGGGTGATATCTACCAAACATGGTCCAACAGAAGAACAACTGGAGAACTAGCAACAGGGTCATGGGCACCCAAGGCTCATTGACGCATATGAGGAGCAAAGAAGATTCCACAGAAGAGGAAAAAAGATTAAAAGGGTCTTTCGGGACTATGATAATGATATCTTTAGGATAGGCAATCAATATCTTCCCAGTAGGGGTCCGACCAATAGCACCTCCACAAACATCAGTGTCCCCTTCACAGGTTACCAAGCACAACAGCTTATATTTGCCTTTGGCTGTCTGGCCATGCTGGGATTTGAAGTTTTGCAACATCTGGAGGGCCACAGTTTAGACACCACTATACAGTCGTCTTCAAACTGTGGCCCTTCCAGATGTTGCAAAACTACAACTCTCAGCATGCCCCGACATTCCAGGCATGTTAGGAGTTATAGTTCTGTAACATCTGGCCCTTCAGATGTTGCTGAACTACAACTCCCAGCATGCCTGGGCAGTCTGGGCATGCTTGGAGTTGTAGTTTTGCAACATCTGGAGGGCTACAGTTTGGAGACCACTGCACAGTGGTCTCCAAACTGTTCTCCTCCAGTTGTTGCATAACTACAACTCCCAACATGCCCTTCGGCTGTCTGGTCATGCTGGGAGTTGTAGTTTTGCAACAACTGGAGGCACACTGGTTGGGAAACACTGAGTTAAGCAACAAACTCTCAGTGTTTTGCAGCCAGTGTGCCCCCAGCTGTAGCATAACTACAACCCCCAGCATGCACGGACAGCCGAAGGGCATGCTTAGATTTGTAGTAGTATGCCTCCAGCTGTTGCATAACTACAATTCCCAGCATGCCCTTCTACTGTCACTGCTTGCTGAGAGTTGTAGTTGTATCAACAGCTGAAGGAAACATTGGGAAAGGGTTGGGAAACATTGTCTGTTTCCTAACTCAGTGTTTCCCAAGCCGTGTGCCTCCAGCTGTTGCAAAACTATAACTCCTAGCATTCACTGACAGACCATGCATGCTGGGAGTTGTAGTTTTGCAACAGCTGGAGGCAGAGTGGTTGGGAAACACTTAGTTAAGTAACAAACTCTGTGTTTTGCAACCAGCAGGCTTACAAAAAGTTTAATGCCGATCCGAATGAGCAATCAAAAAGGTAGTACATGGGATGGGCCACCCACCCCTTTGGCATCAGACTTGTATAAGATGAGCATATTAGCAAAAACAAAAGGACATGAAAGGGTTAATCAAATTACTAAGTTTGTTGCTGAGCTTTCTCATAGGGCCAGTGGTATTTGCTTGGCAGATCTGGAGCAGAATCCGATTGGCTATCTCCAGCCACGGCGGGAACTATGAAATCTATTTAAGAAGCTGCTGGACTGAGCGGGCTGCTAGTCTGAAGAAACACCTGAAGTAAAGACATCGTGTAGGGTTTCGTCATTATGCTGCGGGCGTCTGAGGAACATTTACCGGCCGGAGCCGGTACTTTTATTAATGACTTATACCTGTTATTACTGTATAAAGTAGCCGGATCGGGAGGAGAAGCTTGGCTCCGCCGCTGTCTGGAAGAAGCTGTTCCGGAGGCCAGAGTAGAAGGGGCGCTGCTGCCATCACCTCCGTTGATCCCTCCACAGATGTCCGCGCCTACTGGAAGTCGGACCACAACAGTGGAAGCGGAGTTACGTGAGGACGCTGTGTCAGAGTCTACGTCAGCCGGACACGCCACCGTGGGTTGCCAGAACAGCCGCGCCATCTCTAAGATGCTCGAGCCGGACGAAGAGGAAGAGCTACTCTCCAGAATCTGCCAGCGCTAGCTAGGCATCCAGCAAGTAGACTCCCGATCATCGAGGTCCGGATCTCAAAGGACAAGAGAAGAAGCAGGCCCAGCAACTTCGGTGAGGGCATCCATTGGTGAGTATGATGACGCTCATTCTTTCCAATTTAACAGGGATTTAGCCAGGTGGACAAGCTTCGCTCCTGGGCCTAGCATCCTTGCTGGGGTGGCGGCTTTCTTCAATAAGATCGCTGCCATGCCATCGAGGGAGAAGCCTATGCCCCCCCCCCCCCTCCATCAGCTGTATCCAGTGCTGCTTGGACTCCTCCACCCAGCAATTTAGTGAATAGATTGGCTAGTATTGCAGCTCCTAATGTGACATCCCAAGGGAGCAGTACCTCTAATTCATTGGAAGCCCCCCCTACTGTGGGTAATAATAATGTGCAGGAGGTTAGCTCAGTTATAGCTCCTGTCATCACCAATCAGGGCTCTGAAGGTGTAGCAGCAGATCTACATCCTCTCCCCTCCTCGTCTGTGCCAGGTGTCTGTATGAAGGAAGCAATGACTTGTGGTTTATCACCTCTGGGCTTTAGCCTGTATCCACCAAGTATCGCCACAAATGTTCTCATTGCGGGGGAAATCATACAGTCACAAAAATGCTTCAAGAAAATCTAGTTGTCGACCCAGCAGGGAGGCGCTTTCAAGGAGCTTGGACTCCGGTGAATCTCGAAAACATGTTACCATTTCTAAGCAGGTTCCCAGACTCTCAGAAAGCTAATTTATTAATAGAAGGATTTTCCATTGGTTTCTTTGTACCTGGATTTGCTGGAGAGGAGTGTATCTGGGTTGACAACTTGAAATCTGTTGCGCAACATACGGACATAGTTAGAGACAAAATTAAGAAAGAAGTAGAGGAAGGTAGAGTAGAAGGCCCGTTTGATTCCCCCCTTTCAAGAATTTCAGACTATCACATCTGGGTATTATATCTAAAAAAGAACCTTGTGCCTTCAGGCTAATTCACCATTTATCTTACCAGGAAAAAAATCATCCCTGAATGACTCAGTAAATATTGACAAAGTAAAGTTCTTAACTTAATCAGGCTACTGAGGAATGCGACATTAAGTCGTGAAACGCGTCTAGCCTTGTCTTACATCTATTAGCCATCCCTATCTCAAATCTGGTTTTACACCTGTATCAGCCGATACTACCTAGACAGCGCTGTAGGACCCGGACTAGTGGACCACTGTGAATTGGCGCGCCATTCACACGCCACGAGGACGCCGGGCAGCCGCTGCCGATTTCTCCACAGACCGGCCACTGAGCTGTGCGAAGCACGATACTCCTACTTGGTTACGATCTATTACCCAGCGGTTTACATCATCGTAATCGGGATCATCACATCGTCCCAACCACGGCACGAAAAGTACCTCCTTACCCATACCAGGGCAGTGATTGATCCGGTCCGTGCGGGTACTGGGCTCCCACAGTCCCCGGAGCCTGCAACTCTGGAGATACCGTATTTATCGGCGTATAACAGGCACTTTTTAGGCTAAAATTTTTAGCCTAAAGTCTGTGTGAGTGTTATACGCCGATACACCCCCAGGAAAGGCAGGGGGAGAGAGGCCGTCGCTGCCCGCTTCTCTCCCCCTGCCTTTCCTGGGGTCTAGAGCGCTGCTGTCGGCCCTTTTCACCCCCTGGTTGATAGCCAGGGAGAGAGAAGCGGCGCCGACAGCCAGGGGGAGAGAAGGGGCAGCGGCACCCATTGCCGGCGCCGCTGCCCCGTTGCCTCCCCCCATCCCCGGTGGCATAATTACCTGAGTCGGGTCCGCGCTGCTCCAGGCCTCCGTCGTGCGTCCCAGGCGTCATTGATATGCGCTGAACGGCGCGGTGCATGACGTCAGAGCGCCGCGCCGTGCATAGCAACGACGCTGGGGACGCACGACGGAGGCCTGGAGCAGCGCGGACCCGACTCAGGTAATTATGCCACCGGGGATGGGGGGAGGCAACGGGGCAGCGGCGCCGGCAATGGGTGCCGCTGCCCCTTCTCTCCCCCTGGCTGTCGGCGCCGCTTCTCTCCCCCTGGCTATCGGCGCCGGCACCGATAGTCAGGGGGACAGAACGGGCAGCGGCGCCGATAACCAGGGGGTGAGAAGGGCCGACAGCAGCGCTATAGACCCCAGGAAAGGCAGGGGGAGAGAAGCGGGCAGCGACGGCCTCTCTCCCCCTGCCTTTCCTGGGGGTATATCGGGGTATACACGCGCACACACGCACCCTCATTTTATCATGGATATTTGGGTAAAAAACTTTTTTTACCCAAATATCCTTGGTAAAATGAGGGTCCGTGTTATAGGCCGGTGCGTGGTATACCCCGATAAATACGGTATACAGCTGCCGATCATCACGGTGAACAAAATCATAAGGTACTGTGCCTGACCTCACATAAGCAACTGTATCTTGCTATTAATATTGCTATTTCTACAAACATCTGTTGTGGGACACAAGTTGATAACAGTGAGCAATCACAATATATTTTCCGAATGAAACATTGAAACATTTACCACAGCTTAAGGTGACTGTGTTTTACATAGGAGTATCACTGGAGTACACAGTCTCTCCGATCGCCGGATTTTACATTCAATACTGTTGCTATTCACATCACTTGATTAGTTTTTTCGGCTACAAAGGACTATTTTTTTAATTTTTGTATTTTGAGATAGTTGCCATTTTTAATTATTTTATTGGAACATTTATACCGCATGCCTGAGCAAGGGCCCTGCCCAGGCATCAATTAGTATTATTTTTAATAAATGCATATGATTGTTTAAGAATTATCATTTTCTGCAGGCATTTTCATTATTTTTTGTTTTTTTATATCTAACAATTATTAATATTCACATTACTTTCATTCATTTTTTCCAATTATTACTTTGCTCTTATCCATTTTTCTTCGATACTGTGCACCTTCATACTTATTTTTATTTTTTTTTCCCTTTTCCTTTTTCTCTTTTTTCTTTCCATTTTTATTTTTTACTTTTGTTTTTATTTTTATTTCACATATCACTGTACATTTTTTATTCAAAATCACTAATACTTCCCTCTTTTATTC
The DNA here is from genome assembly GCF_029499605.1 of Hyla sarda. NCBI lineage: Eukaryota > Metazoa > Chordata > Amphibia > Anura > Hylidae > Hyla > Hyla sarda. Next base: position 505,217 of record NW_026607618.1, on the reverse strand, counting down.
TTTCCTTCTTTTTTTCACTACTTCTTTTCACTACTTCTTGAGGACTGGTTATATAATTATTTCTTATTATATATTTCTTTTTTTTATTTATTTATTTATTTTTTTAATATTGACAACCTCCCAGTGGAATATGCGTCATTTGACTCCGCCTTGGCCAAACTGAGAAAAATAGGCCAAAGAGCTTTAATGGCGAAGGCGGACATCAAATCAGCATTTAGATTATTGCCAGTAAGAGAGTCTCTTGGTTTTCAATTTGATAACGAATTCTACTTCGACAAAGCTCTCCCAATGGGTTTTACGCTTTCTTGTTATTACTTTGAAGCATTTTCTTCCTTTTTAGTATAGTCTGTTAGGCAAGTGTATCCAGGGGGTGAGATAGTTCACTATTTAGATGATTTCTTGTTCTTAGGTCCTTAAGGTAGTGATGATATCCACAGTTTGTTCAAAGCTTTTATGGAAATATGTAGTAAGTTTGGCGTGCCTTTAGCATTAGAAAAGACGGTTTTGCCTTGTCAGAGGTTAAAATTCTTAGGTATTGAAATTGATACTTTGTATATGTTATTCCCTCTACCACAGGAAAAAATATCAGACATGTTACTTAGTATAAATAGTTTAATGGTTAAAAAGAAGGTTACCCTTAGGGTATGCCCCCAAGCAACCAAGGAAGGTATACAGTGTCCAACCCACTTGTGGGATCTGTGTTGGGATTAATACAACAGTACGCAGGAAAATCAGTCTCAGACAAAACTTACATGGAATATTGTGAATTTTGTGTATTCAGAGTGGTGCTCATTCTCCAAAGGCAAAGGTTACTCAAATTCTAATACAGATATTAATTGTGAGTGAATTTTCTTTCAACATTGTTAGTTAAAAAACTATCACCTAGTTATGTGTTTAGTTTCTTAGATGGTATATCCTTTTTTCAGAAATGGATGGGGATACAGCATATTAATTCATTCTACCAAGTAATACAATAATGAAGGGTTACCGTAGCACAAGGTCCTACAAGGATCAGAGACCCCCCGATAGTTTTCTCTATGCTTGTGAAACTGAGGAAGACCTGTCCCTTAGTTTGCTCAAATAGTTATGAATCTGTTCTCTTCCAAACAACATTTGTTCTAGCTTTTTTGGGGGCTCTTAAGAGTGGGAGAGTTCACGGCCTCTAAAAGACAGTCATCTTCGCCATTATCGGTAGACAACATTTGTATTTCGGCCTCTACTTTAGTTGTCAATATTAAAATATCTAAAACTGACCCCCTTGGGAAGGGTAAAAAATTGCATATCTTTTGCCTTCCTGGTAACAGTTTATGCCCAGTTAAAATGATAGAGGATTTCGCCCCGCTATCTCTTCACACCTATCTATACATGGGATGGCTCAGTACTTACCACTTTTCAATTTAAATATATATTTTTAAAAAATGTGCAAATCAGTTGGGTATTGGTAGGTTAGGTGTTAGCCCCCATTCCTTCAGAATTGGGGCTGCAACTGAAGCTGCATTATCTGGTATGTCAGCAGATGATAACAAAAAATGGGACAGATGGCAATCTGACAGATACAAAATATATATCCGCCCTGAACTGCTAATTGAATAACAACTGGTTCTTTTTCAGGAGAGTCAACCACAAGTATTTGGATTTTGGGACACTTCTTCCTCCATTGGGCCAGGAGACAAGCTGCAGTCAGGCCGTATGGTTTAAACCTGTTTCCCTGTTAATAACGTCTGTGTCTTCTGGGGTGGCAAGCGAGGTTTAAATTGGGATTAATTATTAGATTTCTGCTTGAGTAAAGCTTCTATATGGCTGAATCCGGATGTGTTGATTTTACACTTAGGCGGAAATGATAAAGGAAAAATTAACACATCCCTATTATTTCAAAGTTTTAAGCAGACAATATTAGCAATTAAAGACACTTTTGCCTCAGCCGAAATTGTGTTTTCTGAGATAGTCCTGAGACTTGCATGGGCATCGAAAAAGGAGCAATTTAGATATAGAATTCGCAAGCGTCTGAACGGAAGCATGCAGAAGTTTATAAAATCAGTTGGGGTTTTTTCTTACAGACATGTAGATCTGGAAGGTTTTATTCCAGCTTTATGCAGGTTGGACAATGTACATTTGTCTATGATTGGTGTTGACATTTTTAACACGGGACTTCAAAATATTATTGAGAAGGCCACGGTTGTAACACGGCTTCCCCGGAGCGCTCGCGGCGTTCTGTTAACAGCAGCGCTCTGGTCTCTATCCCTGACCGCGAGCCCTGCTGTGTTTGTGCCGGCGGGGACGCGATCCGCGTGGCGGCTCAGGTCCGCTCGCGGATCACGCCTCGTTCTACTCACCCTCCTCCGGTGTCTGTCTCGTCCCTAGGGAGTGGGGCCGCGCGCACCGGCTTTCTTTTTAAAGGGCCAGTGCACCACTAATTGGTGCCTGGCCCAATCTGTTCAATCACTTCCCTACACTATATTAACCAACTTCCCCTTCCTGTCCCTGCCGGATCTTGTTGCCTTGTTCCCTGAGAAAGCGTTATAGTGTGTTCCCTAGCCTGTGTACCCAGACCTTCAGCTGTTGCCCCTGACTATGAACCTCGCTACCTGCCCTGACCTTCTGCTACGTCTGACCTCGCCTCTGTCTAGTCCTTGTGTACCGCGCCAGTCTCAGCTGTCAGAGAGGTCGAGTCGCTAGTGGGGAACACGACCTGGTAGTTACCGCCGCAGCAAGTCCATCCCGATTTGCGGCGGGCTCTGGTGAACACCAGTAACTGCTTTGAACCGATTCCCCAGTACGACCCGCGTCATCGCCTCTCTGGCACAGAGGATCCACCTCCAGTGTCCTCATCAGCCGCTAGTCCGGACCCTGACAGTAGATCCGGCCATGGATCCAGCTGAGGTGCGGCTGCCAAGCCTCGCTGACCTCACCTCCGTGGTTGCCCAGCAGTCGCAGCAGATTGTCCAACAAGGACAACAGCTGTTGCAGTTGACCGCCATGATTCAACAGCTTCTGCCTCCACAGCCTCAACCATCTCCTCCGCCAGCTCCAGCATCTCCTCCTCTCCGAGCTGCCGCTACTTCTGCCAGAGTCCACCTGTCTCTCCCGGATAAGTTTGACGGGGACTCTAAGAAGTGCCGGGGATTCCTGACCCAATGTTCCCTGCACCTGGAGATGTTGTCAGACCAATTCCCCACAGAACGGTCTAAGGTGGTGTTCGTGGTCAGTTTACTTTCTGGGAAGGCCTTGGCCTGGGCCACGCCGCTCTGGAACCGCAACGATCCTGCCACTGCCTCCGTCCTGTCCTTCTTTTCTGAAGTCCGCAGTGTCTTTGAGGAACCTGCCCGTGACTCATCCGCGGAAACTGCCTTGCTGAACCTTGTCCAGGGAGACTTAACAGTGGGTGAATATGCTATACAATTCCGTACTCTGGCCTCTGAGTTAGCCTGGAACAATGAGGCTCTCTGCGCGACCTTTAGAAAAGGTTTATCCAGCCACAATAAGGATTGTCTGGCCGCACGAGAGATACCCTCCACTCTGACTGAACTAATCCAGTTGGCTACCCGCATTGATATGCGCTACATTGAAAGACGTCAGGAGCTCCGCCAGGAGAAAGATCTTGTTCGCACCAGGCGATACCCACGCCTGGCTCCTCTCTTCCAGCATCCTTTGCAGCCTCTTACTGTGCTTCCCGCTGAGAAGGCCATGCAAGTGGACCAGTCTCGCCTGACCCAGCAAGAGAGGACTCGCCAGAGGAACGAGAACTTATGCTTATACTGTGCGAGCTCTTAACATTTCCTAAATGACTGTTCCCTTCGCCCTCAGCATCACCAAGTGAACGTGGGAGAGGCGTCACTGGGTGTAAATTCTTCCTCTCCACGCCTGACTATTCCAGTGCGGATTTCTCCAGCCGCTAAAGTCTCCTTCTCTGCGGAGGCTTTCTTGGACTCTGGTTCAGCAGGAAACTTCATTAAAGCCTCCTTCATCAACCAGTTTAACATCCCTGTTATCGTCTCGTTAAACCTTTCTTCATTTCTTCGGTTAACGGAGAAAAACTGAATCGCACTGTGCGCTACCGCACAGAACCCGTGCACATGACTGTGGGGTTTCTCCACAAAGAAACTATTGAATTTTTTGCTCTGCCAAACTGTACCTCTGACATCCTTCTAGGCTTACCTTGGCTCCAGCGTCACTCTCCTACCCTCCACTGGACCACTGGGGACATTAAATCCTGGGGCCTTTCCTGCCACACAAGCTGCCTTAAGTCGGTACCTACTAGCCAAGTCTCCATCGCTTCTCCATTGCTCGGCCTTCCTAAGGCCTATCAGGACTTTTCTGACGTCTTTTGCAAGAAACAAGCAGAGACCTTACCACCACATAGGCCCTACGATTGTCCTATTGACTTGCTCCCAGGTACCACACCGCCCCGTGGCAGGATTTACCCTCTCTCCGCTCCAGAAACTAAAGCCATGATGGAGTACATTCAGGAGAATCTCAAAAAAGGTTTCATCAGGAAGTCTTCTTCTCCTGCCGGAGCAGGATTCTTCTTTGTTTCCAAGAAGGACGGGTCACTATGCCCTTGTATTGACTACCTCGGCCTCAATAAAATCACTGTAAAGAACCGCTACCCTCTGCCTCTCATCTCGGAACTCTTTGACCGGCTGCGCGGAGCAAAGATTTTTACTAATCTTGACCTCAGGGGCACGTATAACCTCATCAGAATTCGTGAAGGAGATGAGTGGAAAACCACTTTTAACACCAGAGATGGTCACTTCGAATACCTCGTCATGCCATTTGGTCTTTGCAACGCCCCTGCAGTCTTCCAAGACTTTGTCAATGAAATCTTCCGGGACTTATTGTATACCTGCGTAGTGGTCTATCTTGATGACATACTAATCTTCTCCTCCAACCTAGAGGAACACCGCCTCCATGTTTGTCAAGTGCTCCAGCGCCTCCGTGTTAACCATCTCTACGCCAAAATTGAAAAATGCCTGTTTGAACGCAGCTGTCTTCCTTTCCTGGGATACCTGAACTCAGGACAAGGCCTTCAAATGAACCCCGACAAGCTCTCCGCGGTTTTGGATTGGCCATGCCCCTCGGGACTTCGCTCCATCCAGCGCTTCCTCGGATTCGCAAATTTCTACCGTCAGTTCATCCCCCACTTCTCCACTATCGTGGCTCCTATTGTGGCACTGACAAAAAAAGATGCGAATCCGAGATCCTGGCCTCCCCAAGCGGAAGAAGCTTTTACTCGCCTTAAGGCCGCTTTCTCCTCCGCCCCAGTCTTGACTAGGCTCGATCCCCTGAAGCCATTATTCCTTGAGGTAGATGCCTCTTCGGTAGGAGCCGGAGCGGTTCTTCTTCAAAAAACCGCTAAGGGAAAAAATGTCACTTGCTTTTTTTTCTCAAAAATTTTTCTCCTCCTGAAAGGAACTACGCTATTGGAGACCGTGAATTGCTGGCCATTAAGTTGGCACTAGAGGAGTGGAGACATCTCCTGGAAGGATCCCTTCACCCTATCACCATCTACACTGACCACAAAAATCTGTCCTACCTACAGTCCGCCCAGCGCTTAAATCCTCGCCAGGCCAGGTGGTCGTTGTTCTTTGCCCGCTTCAATTTCCAGTTCCATTTCCGTCCTGCAGACAAAAATGTCAGGGCAGATGCCCTATCTCGTTCCCCCGATGCCACGGAAGCTGAAGCCTCTCCCCAACACATCATTCCCCCTGAGTGTCTGAACTCTGCTGCTCCTGCTTCTCTGGTACCAGTTCCTCCAGGAAAAACTTTTGTCCCCCCCACGTCTTCGCCTCCGGACTCTTAAATGGGGTCATTCCTCCCACTTGGCGGGTCACGCTGGAATCAAGAAATCCATTCAGTTAATTGCCAGACACTACTGGTGGCCTGCCTTTGAAAAAGATGTGACTGAGTTTGAACGCTCCTGTACTGTCTGTGCATGTGACAAGACTCCTCGCCAGAGGCCTACGGGTCTTCTCCTTCCTCTGCTGGTGCCCGAACAACCTTGGTCACACATAGTGATGGACTTCGTCACTGACCTTCCTGCATCCCATGGCAACACTGTCATTTGGGTGGTCATTGATCGATTCTCCAAAATGGCCCATTTTGTTCCGCTTCCTGGTCTCCCTTCTGCGCCACAGTTGGCAAAGCAATTCTTTTTGCACATTTTTGGTCTCCACGGACTGCCTACGCATATCGTCTCTGATAGAGGCGTTCAATTCATCTCGAAATTCTGGAGAGCACTCTACAGCCAACTGAAGATTAAATAGAATTTTTCCTCCGCCTATCACCCGCAGTCCAATGGTCAAGTGGAGAGAGTGAACCAGATCCTTGGTGACTACCTGCAACATTTTGTCTCCTCCCGCCACGATGATTGGGTCGACCTGTTACCCTGGGCTGAATTCTCGTACAATTTCAAAAACTCTGAGTCTTCCGCCAAGTCTCCATTCTTTGTGGTGTACGGCCGTCACCCGCTTCCCCTCCTCCCCATTCCCAATTCATCTGGAGTTCCTGCCTTGGATGAATTGACAGAGGACTTTTCCTCGATTTGGAAAGAGACTCAAAAGTCGCTCTCACTAGCCTCCTCTCGAATGAAGAAACATGCGGATAAGAACAGAAGAATTTCTCCTGTCTTTGCCCCTGGTAACAAAGTGTGGCTCTCTGCCAAATATATATTCGGTTTCGTGTCCCTAGCTACAAGCTGGGTCCACATTACCTCGGGCCATTTAAAGTCAAAAGTCAAATCAACTCTGTCTCCTAGAAGCTCAATCTTCCTCCTTCTCTTCGTATTCCTAACTCCTTTCATGTTTCCCTTCTCAAACCTCTCATTCTTAACCGCTTTTCCCCCAAGGTCACCGTTCCTGCTCCTGTCACTGGGTCCTCTGACGTCTTCTCGGTAAAAGAAATCCTCACCTCCAAGGTTGTCAGAGGTAAAAAAAAAAATATTGTTGACTGGGAGAATTGTGGCCCCGAGGAGAGGGCTTGGGAGCCCTAGGACAATATCCTCGACAAGGAGCTCATCCATAGGTTCCTGGGCTCCAAAAAGAGGGGGAGACCTAAGGGAGGGGGTACTGTAACGCCGATCGCTCCGGGCCCCGCGGCTTCCCTGGAGCGCTCGCGGCGTTCTGTTAACAGCAGCGCTCCGGTCTCTATCCCTGACCGCGAGCGCTGCTGTGTTCGTGCCGGCGGGGACGCGATCCGCGTGGTGGCTCAGGTTTCTAAGATTTAAAGTGCCAGCACACCGCTAATTGGTGCCTGGCCCAATCTGTTCAATCACTTCCCTACACTATATTAACCCACGTCCCCTTCCTGTCCTTGCCGGATCTTGTTGCCTTGTGCCCTGAGAAAGCGTTATAGTGTGTTCCCTAGCCTGTGTACCCAGACCTTCTGCTGTTGCCCCTGACTACGAACCTCACTGCCTGCCCTGACCTTCTGCTACGTCTGACCTCGCCTCTGTCTAGTCCTTGTGTAACGCGCCAGTCTCAGCTGTCAGAGAGATCGAGTCGCTACTGGGGAACATGACCTGGTAATTACCGCCGCAGCAAGTCCATCCCGCTTTGCGGCGGGCTCTGGTGAACACTAGTAACTGCTTAGAACCAATTCCCCAGTACGACCCGCGTCATCGCCTCTCTGGTACAGAGGATCCACCTCCAGTGTCCTCATCAGCCGCTAGTCCGGACCCTGACAACGGTTTTGGGGTAGGCATGCAGGCATGCGTGTGGGGGTGTCACCCAGGGTGTCTGGGTGGACAGCTATGGTTTGAGTGAGTATACACTGGTAGTTATATGTTTGATTATGGTTTTTAACTAGTTATTTATTTATTAATTTATTTATTGGTTTACTTATTAAGTTAATGATTACCCTCAATAAAGAGATGTAGCCTTTTACCCCAACAGTGGTTATGTCTTTTATTTAAAGGGGTGGTGGGGGAGGGGTATGGTAGCCCTTAGCCCATGTCAAGGCCACCCTCTATTCTCCTTTGGTATCACGACTACAACTTTCAGCATGCTTTTACAGTAAGGACATGCTGGGAGTTGTAGTCATGTAGTGCGGGCGGGAGGTGTGCAGGCGTGTGATAAACTTGTCACCTGCCCCACAACTACAACTCCCAGCATGCCCTTACAGTAAGGACATGCTGCGACGGAGGTGGGAGACAAGCACATCTCCTGCCAGCGTGGCATGACATGCTGGAAGTTGCAGTCATGAGGCAAGAGCGGGAGATGTGCAGGCGGGGGCAAGGCTGCACGACTACAACTGCCAGCATGTCCTTACTGTAAGTGTAACAAGAAGTTTTAGTATTTTTTCTTATTTATTTTCTCACAAATCCTGACAAATGAAAGTAAAGCATCAGAAGAAGCTGAGGTTTGGCTGCTGTACATCATTTACATCAGGCTCTAAATGATAGTTGGTAATAATGGGGGAGATTTATCAAATCCAGTGCAGAGGAAAGGTGGAGCAGTTGCCCATAGCAACCAATCAGATCGCTTCTTTCATTTAAAAAAAAGCCTCTGATAAATAAAAGAAGTGATCTGATTGGTTGCTATGGGCAACTGGTCAACTATTTGTCTGCACAGTTTTTGATAAATCTCGCCCTATAATCCAGCGCACAGTGCAGGACACACAGCACATACAGCTGGAAGAATAATCCATTATAAGTGATCAGGGGCCCCTTATAGACCTAGGAATGAAGGGCCCGCACTGCCTGAAAACTGTGTGGGTTGCTCATTTTGAGTGTAAGGAGTCTGGATAGCGGCGCTATGAAGAGGAAAACTATGGAGTCTAGTGGGATAGAGGAGGAGAGAAGATGGCGAGAATGGAGTCTGGGAGGCGTAACATCGGAGCGGTGAAGAAGAGAAGACAGCTGAGGGCGAGAAGACAACAACAGCAGAACCATCCACAGTTCACCTTCGACAAAGACGGGGACTGCATTATGACGGACGTCAGTCCTGATCCTGAGCAGTTCACGTATGAGCCAGATGGGTCCTGTGTGATGAGGGATGTCTCTTGAGCCTGAGGAAGCTGTATCTTTTTTTTTGTTTGTTTCATGAGAGTTTTTGGCTCCATAATAAGGTATTGTCATTTTCTATTTTTCTTTTTTATTTACTGTCACATTCTGAAAATTTGTCCATTGTTTTCTAGGCCATCATAACATCTATAGGGGAACTCTAATACCATCACTGTAGTTTCCCAATAACATCTATATCATCTGAGGCTCCAAATGACATCTATACCATCTGAGGCTCCAAATGACATCTATACCATGTGAGGCTCCCAATGACATCTATACCATCTGAGGTTCCTGACATCTGAGGATCTCATGAAGACTCATCGGGTGTCCTGGCTCCATATTAGACAAGATTCCAGTTTGGGATAAACTTTACCTCATCCAGAATTGAGAGGACGCCCATCTGACACCTTCCATACTCTTCATAGCAATGTGCAACCAAGCATCCTATCTTCTCAGAAAGTTTCAGCATATTTAAACCAAATACTTATTTTATAATAAATATTTTTTTCTATATTTTAATTTTTTTTTTCCACTATAAGTATATACTTTGGTGTACAGCAGGTATGGGTTGGGGGTAGGAGGTGGTGAAGTGTGCAGGTCGTCTTTCTGTTTTCTTACTCTGCCTGATCTATTAAATTGGTCTTGTTGTTGCCCATAGCAACCAGTCAGAGCTCAGCATTTTTACAATGTAATTTATAGAAATAAAGCAGAGCTCCCAGGCAAATATTGTGGGGTGTTCCCTGTCTGCAGTGGGTGATATCTACCAAACATGGTCCAACAGAAGAACAGCTGGAGAACTAGCAACAGGGTCATGGGCACCCAAGGCTCATTGACGCATATGAGGAGCAAAGAAGATTCCACAGAAGAGGAAAAAAGATTAAAAGGGTCCGGGACTATGATAATGATGAGGGGAATTTATCAAAGCTGGTAAGGGACTTTTTTTGCTTATTCTATGGGCATATATTGTCGCATGTGCGCCAAAGCAACTTTCCGTGCAACTTTTTGAAGGCAGTGGCTGATAAGCAACTTTTGTTACAAACCCTAGGTAAGCAAGTTTTCAATATTTCCCTTTGCAGTAGTAGGAATTTATTATAGCGACGTTTGCAAAAAAGTCGCACGGAAGTAAAAAATACCGCACAGCAAAGCAAATAAAATCCTGTCTTTTGAAACTTGCTTGGGGAGGTGATTTTCAATGTTTGACTTTCGTGCGCAAAATTTACCACTGCCGTGCAACATTTTGATAAATTTTGAGCAAGAAAGAAAAACCAAAGCAATAAAGAAAATACTTTTAACATATCTTATCATATCTCTGATCAACGTAGATCTTTAATTAGTCTCTAAAATCTTAGCCGATAGATTGCCAACCATTATGACACGGTTGATTTCCCCAGTTCAGGTGGGATTTATAAAAGGGAGGTCTGCGGTGTCCCATATTAGCATGGTCCTGTCTGTTCTGGATGATGTCCATCTGAACCCCCACGACCATCCCACAGCGGCAATGTTATCCATCGACGCTGAAAAAGTGTTTGACCATGTCCGCAAGGGGGTGGGTATGGGAGGTAATGCGTATGACGGGCTTTGGAGGACCCTTTTTTGACATATCTAAAAACTGTGAGACTGTTCAAAACTCGCTATTTTAATATCGGGACAATAAACTGGGCATGACGGATTTGACAGTTCCCATATTAGATGGCTGGGCCAAGGTATGAAAAGCTGTGGTGAATGAGGGGTGGAGGGAGACTCAATTCCTTCATCCCGCAACGTATGGTTTTACCCTCCCTAGAACACCTGACCGAACGGACAGACTGGAACACTGCCCGAACTGTGGCACCCTACGCACTGACCTACTTCATGGGGTTGTGACATGCGCCAAATCCCACAGCTTTTGGTTTGACCTATTTCTTCTTCTTTCCTGCACCCTCAAGGTTACTCTGCCAGTTTCTCCATCACTTGTTGTCCTTCACATTCCTCCTGAGAATGTGTCGCTTACTCTGCTCTTACATATCATCCTGCTGGTGGCCAAGCATTGCCTATTGGCCCACTGGCTAACAGCACAAATGCCATCCTCCTCGGAAGTTATTGCCCAGGTTAAGTGATCCATGTCTCTTTACTTTTATGTTGGCATTCTTGACTGATGCTGAATCAAAGGGGTATTCCAGGAATTATTATTTTATTTTTTTTAGATCAACTGGCTCTAGAAAGTTAAACAGATTTGTAAGTTACTTCTATTAAAAAATCTTAATACTTATTATACAATAATTATACAATAATTATCAGCTGCTAGAGTTGAGTTGTTCTTATCTGTCTGACAACAGTACTCTCTGCTGACATCTCTGCTTGTCTCGGGAACTGCACAGAGTAGAAGAGGTTTGCTATAGGGAGTTGCTTCTACTACAGTTCCCGAGACAGGTATCATCAGAGAGCACTTAGACAGAAAAGAACAACTCAACTTCAGCAGCTCATAAGTACTGAAAGGATTAAGATTTTTTTAATAGAAGTAATATACAAATCTATTTCGCTTTCTGGAGCCAGTTGATATATATAAAATGTTTTTTCCTGGATAACCCCTTTAACATCTTTGTTGCAGCCATTCACTTCCAGGTTCTGGTACCTCACATGGGCCGTATCAGGGTCTCTGGGTATATTGAGGGTACTCTCCTCTCCTTAGATCGGGAGAGGTCTTCTAACCATAGAGCATTCTGCTCTTGTACAATTGCTGCACCTGAGGTGACCTCAGGTATTCCCTTTCCTTTATTTCTATACCTCCACTGGAAATGCCGATTTATTTCATTTTGTTATTGTGATGTCCCACTACCTGTAGGCCCTGTCAGGTGGGGTCCCTCAGTGACCTGGGGCTCCCCGGCAGGGACTCCCCTTGTTCTCTTGTTAATTTAATAAATGTAGATTATGCACCTTTAAGAGCTGATTCTAATGTCTAGATAGTATACAGGACCTGTGGAGGACTCAAGAACCTGTGAGTAATCTTGTCACATGTTATGTTATGCAGTTATAGGATTTGTTGCAACATTTTTTTTTTTATTTAACTGTTTATTTATCGTTTTATCAATACAATTTTCAATTCAGTAAAATAGAAAAATAAAAATAACAAAGAAAGAAAAATCTTGCAGCAGCAAGAATAGAGTTCATTGTCAAAGCGTATATGCAATATTGTAACAAGAACCCTACAACTAGGTAGCTTGACATTTACTCCCAGAGAGTGTTGAGAATTTGTTGGGGGTGGGGTCGTTCTGTTACCTAGGGATCCTACTATGTTTTCCTACTGAATATCTGTTATGCTTCCCTTTTGCATTAAGGCCTGTATAGGGTATGCCCCGTTTGCGTATGTATAATATTCACAAAATGTTAATAAAAATCTGTTTAAAAAAAATGTATAAGGGAAATTTATTAAGAGATTTAGGGATTTCTTTTTGCTTACAATAGGGCGATCCTAGTGTATTATATAGAGCTCATAAATGCAGTGTTTTTTTTCTAAATAAGACTGTGTACAAGATACTTTACTATAATAAGTTCATCTATCTGCTTTATATGCTATACAATTACTTTTATATGTTTTATACAAAACTTTGTATATCTTTGTGTGGTGTCCCGGTACCGTATTGCATACCGTACCTTGGTTGGGGGTCCCCAAAGTCAGAGTTCCTAGGAACTTTGGGGGTCCGCTTCTCTAGTCATCCCCTAGTCACCCCTCATCTAGTTAATATGGTGTTAAATTAAGTGTGTAAATACTGTATATAATATGTTATTACCTGCATAACGTCGTAGGGCCTTCGGGTCATGTGCCGGGGCTTCAGAACTCTATGGTAGGTAAAAGGACCTTTGGTGGTTCATGGGTCATGTGATTACCCATAATACTTTGTAACAGTGAATGACAGATGTATGGACCAGTCCTAAAACGGCCAGCCCCTGCCCATATAAGGGAGCTGCGTCCAATAATCTCTCTCTTTCCTCGTGGGCTGCTGATGAGAAAAAATCTGCGCAGCTGTCATCGGCAATTACAGGGCCAAAGCCTTGCGGGATCACTGGACCTAAACAAAACCCCTAAATCCAGCAGATCTTACAAAATCCTACTAAGCTAAAGAACTTAAAAAATTCTCAACCATACGTCAATCTCTGTTAAGATGTATATAGACTTTGTTATAAGGACTGTTCCTGTTATTCCATGTTACAGAAAATCTTCTGTAAAGTTTCCGAAAGTTTTCATCAAAGCTCTGATTGTGGACATTCTGTTATTCTACTACTCCCTATCGCTTTTGGGAATCGTGGCGATAGGCCAAGCTATACAGTATTAACCCTCACTCTGGCGTCACGACTGACAAGAGTTAATTACACCCTTGATATACCGCATAGCAACACCCCAACTGCCATAACCCCCCCAAGGCACCACATTTGTATAATGACAAAATCTTCAATAACACTTGTTGAACTATTACAAAGTCGCACGTGTTCCTAAGTAATTTCATATTTCCTGGGCGGACCCCTGATTGGCCGGTACCGCCTGGCCAATCACAGCTGCCAACGGGAAAAATATGAAGTTATAGTGTCGTAACCATTTTCCCCTGTGGGAAGCCAGGGAGCGGAGCGCAATGCTGAAAGCTTCCCTGGCGCCCTTTTCACCCGCCCCCGCAGCACGACTACAACTTCCAGTATGCTTTTACAGTAAGGACTTGCTGGGAGTTTTAGTCGTGCAGTGCGGGCGGGAGATGTGCGGGCAGGTAACAAGCTTATCACCTGCCCCACAACTACAACTCCCAGCAGGCCCTTACAGTAAGGACATGGTAGTTGTAGTCGTGCAGCGGAGGCAGGAGACAAGCACATCTCCCTCCCGTGTCACATGAATTGCTGGAAGTTGCAGTCATGAGGCACGAGCAGGAGATGTGCAGGCGGGTGACAAGCTTATCACCTTCCCCCGCTGCACGACTACAACTGCCAGCATGTCCTTACTGTAAGTGTAACGAGAAGTTTTTTGTTTTTTTTATTTATTTTCTGACAATTTCTGACAAATGAAAGTAAAGCAGCAGAAGAAGCTGAGGTTTGGCTGCTGTACATCATTTACATCAGGCTCTAAATGATAGTTGGCAATATAATCCAGCGCACAGTGCAGGACACACAGCACATACAGCTGGAAGAATAATCCATTATAAGTGATCAGGGGCCCTTATAGACCTAGGAATGAAGGGCCCCGTCCAATATGGAAATTTAGTTACCATAAATTCATATTACATATACACACATACACATTCATGATTTCAACTAGAGGCATAACACAGCCAGTAATGTCAGGTTATGTCACACATGTGATGTCATAATGAAGCATCGTGGTAAAAGGGCCCGCGCTGCCTGAAAACTGTGTGGGTTGCTAATTTTGAGTGTGAGGAGTTGGATAGGCGCTATGAAGAGAAGAATGATGGAGTCTTGTGGGAGTGATAGAGGCGGAGAGAAGATGGCGAGAATGGAGTCTGGGAGGCGTAACATCGGAGCGGTGAAGAAGAGAATACAGCTGAGGGCGAGAAGACAACAACAGCTGAACCATCCACAGTTCACCTTCGACAAAGACGGGGACTGCATTATGACGGACGTCAGTCCTGATCCTGAGCAGTTCACGTATGAGCCAGATGGGTCCTGTGTGATGAGGGATGTCTCTTGAGCCTGAGGAAGCTGTATCTCAATTTTTTTTTTTTTTTTTTTGTAACATCTATTGGGAACTCAATTACCATCACTAGAGTTTCCCAATAACATCTATAACATCTGAGGCTCCTGACATCTAAACCATCTGAGGTTCCTGACCTCTATATCATCTGAGGTTCCTGACATCTGAGGTTCCTGACATCTGAGGTTCCTGACATCTGAGGTTCCTGACATCTGAGGTTCCTGACATCTATACCATCTGAGGTTCCTGACATCTGAGGTTCCTGACATCTATATCATCTGAGGTTCCTGACATCTGAGGTTCCTGACATCTGAGGTTCCTGACATCTGAGGTTCCTGACATCTGAGGTTCCTGACATCTATATCATCTGAGGTTCCTGACATCTGAGGATCTCATGAAGACTCATCGGGTGTCCTGGCTCCATATAACACAAGATTCCAGTTTGGGATAAACGTTACCTCATCCAGGTGGATCGTGCTGGCTCAGCTCACGAGGTATGTACTCTCACTTTGTGCCTGCTCTCACTTTCCTATCCTCTTTCCTATACCCTTGTCCTCCCGCTATTCTTTTGTCCTCATCTCTCCTGTCCTGCTCGGTTCCTCTTTCTCCCTCTCGGTATATCCGGACTGACCACAGAGCCCTGCTATATTACCCTTCCTGACTCTTCTTCCAATTGCCTCCTGAAAGCTTACGCTGCCAGTAGTATGTCGGCATACGTTTGGATAATATTTTAGTTGTTTTTGTTGCCGCTATAGATTATCCACTAATGGCTCTCATACCTATTTACGATATGTTTCAGGAAGGATCACCTTCGTTTGTATGGAAAGCCTGCTCTGCCTATGTTTCTTCTACTTACTGTATACTGGTGTTCAGATGTTACCTCATCCAAACTTTACCTCATCCAGAATTGTGCAGGAGAGGACGCCCATCTGACACCTTCCATACTCTTCATAGCAATGTGCAACCAAGCAAACTATCTTCTCAGAAAGTTTCAGCATATTTAAACCAAATATTTATTTTATAATAAATATTGTTTTCTATATTTTAATGTATTTTTTATTTATCCACTATAAGTATATACTTTGGTGTACAGCAGGTTTGGGTTGGGGGTAGGGGGGGGGGGTGTGCAGGTCGTCTTTCTGTTTTCTTACTTTGCCTGATCTATTACATTTTGTTGTTGCCCATAGCAACCAGTCAGAGCTCAGCATTTTTACAATGTAATTTATAGAAATAAAGCAGAGCTCCCAGGCAAATATTGTGAAGTGTTCCTTGTCTGCAGTGGGTGATATCTACCAAACATGGTCCAACAGAAGAACAACTGGAGAACTAGCAACAGGGTCATGGTCACCCAAGGCTCATTGACGCATATGAGGAGCAAAGAAGATTCCACAGAAGAGGAAAAAAGATTAATAGGGTCCGGGACTATGATAATGATATCTTTAGGATAGGCAATCAATATCTTCCCAGTAGGGGTCCGACCAACAACACCTCTACAAACATTAGTGTCCCCTTCACAGGTTACCAAGCACAACAGCTTATATTTGCCATTGGCTGTGCCTGGTATTACACCTATTTACCAGCGCCTTTGGCTGTCTGGGCATGCTGGGATTTGAAGTTTTGCAACATCTGGAGGGCCACAGTTTGGAGACCACTGTGAAGTGGTCTCCAAACTGTAGTCCTTCCAGATGTTGCAAAACTATAACTTTCAGCATACCCAGACAGTCCAGGCATGCTAGGAGTTGTAGTTCTGTAAAATGTGGCCCTTCAGATGTTGCCAAACTACAACTCCCAGCATGCCTGGGCAGTCTGGGCATGCTTGGAGTTGAAGTTTTGCAACAACTGGAGGGCTACAGACTGTTCTCCTCCAGTTGTTACATAACTATAAGTCCCCACATGACCTTCGGCTGTCTGGGCATGCTGGGATTTGTAGTTTTGCAACAACTGGAGGCACACTGGTTGGGAAACACCAAGCAACAAACTCTCAGTGTTTTGCAGTCAGTGTGCCTCCAGCTGTAGCATAACTACAATGCCCAGCATACACGGACAGCCAAAGGGCATGCTGAGATTTGTAGTAGTATGCCTCCAGCTGTTGCATAACTAAAAAGTCCCATCATGCCCTTCTGCTGTCACTGCATGCTGAGAGTTGTAGTTTTTGCAACAGCTGAAGGCAACATTGGGAAGGGGTTGGGAAACATTGTCTATTTCCTAACTCAGTGTTTCCCAACCTGTGTGCCTCCATCTGTTGCAAAACGATAACTCCCAGCATGCACTGACAGACCATGCATGCTGGGAGTTGTAGTTTTGCAACAGTTTGAGGCACACGGGTTGGGAAACACCAAACAACAAACTCTCAGTGTTTTGCAGTCAGTGTGCCTCCAGCTGTAGCATAACTACAACGCCCAGCATACACGGACAGCCAAAGGGCATGCTGAGATTTGTAGTAGTATGCCTCCAGCTGTTGCATAACTAAAAAGTCCCATCATGCCCTTCTGCTGTCACTGCATGCTGAGAGTTGTAGTTTTTGCAACAGCTGAAGGCAACATTGGGAAGGGGTTGGGAAACATTGTCTATTTCCTAACTCAGTGTTTCCCAACCTGAGTGCCTCCATCTGTTGCAAAACGATAACTCCCAGCATGCACTGACAGACCATGCATGCTGGGAGTTGTAGTTTTGCAACAGTTTGAGGCACACGGGTTGGGAAACACTGAGTTAAGTAACAAACTCTGTTTTGCAACCAGTGTGGCTTCAGCTGTTGCATAACTACAACCCCCAGCATGCACAGACAGCCAAAGGGCATGCTGGGAGTTGAAGATTAGCAACAGCTGGAGGTTTGCCCAGCCCCCCAATGTGAATAAACAGGGTACAGTCACATGGGCGGGGGTTTACAGTGAGTTTGAGATGCAAATTTTCCGCTGTAGCTCAAACTCCCAGCGGGAAACTCTCTGTAAACCCTCGCCTGTGTGAATGTACCCTAAAAACACTACTCAAAGTAAAAAATAACACACTACATATGCACATACCTCTACACAGTCCCCCCCTCCCCCACCCAATAAAAAGGAAAAACGTCTGGTATGGCACTGTTTGCAAAATGGAGCCTCCAGCTGTTGCAAAACAACAACTCCCAGTATTGCCGGACAGCCATTGACTGTCCAGGCATGCTGGGAGTTTTGCAACAGCTGGAGGTACCTTGTTTGGGAATTACTGATGTGAAATACCCCTATGTCCACACCCATGCAAATCACTTATTCAGACCTCAAATGCGCATGGCGCTCTCTCACTTCGGAGCCCTGTCGTATTTCAAGGCAACAGTTTAGGGCCACATATGGGGTATTTCCATACTTAAAAATTTTGGGGGCCTTTTTCTCCTTTTACCCCTTATGAAAAGGTAAAGTTGGGGTCTACTCCAGCATGTTATTGTAAAAAAATATATATTTTTTTTATACTAACATGCTGGTGTTGCCCCATACTTCTTTTTCACAAGAAGTAAAAGGAAAAAAAGACTCCCAAAATTTGTAACACAATTTCTCCTGAGTACGGAAATATCCCATATGTAGAGGTAAAATGCTCTGCGGTCGCACAACAAGGCTCAGGAGTGAGAGCGCACCATGTACATTTCAGGTGATTTGCACAGGGGCGGCTGATCATTACAGCAGTTCTGACAAACACAAAAAAAAAAACACCCACATGTGACACCATTTTGGAACCTACATCCCTCATGGAATGTAAAAAGGGGTACAGTGAGCCTTAACACTCCACAGGTAGAAGGGAAAACAGGAAAAAGCAGGGTATAAAGCGCAAACCACTCCAGACGTCTCTTCAAAGGTAATATAACTTTATTACAGCCACATACAATGCTTTTCGGGGCGCATGCCTCTTCTTCAGGTAACAGGCTTATCTCCACATTAACACTCCACAGGTCTTTGCAGAATTTTCATTAAATTTGTACTTGAAATTGAAATTATTTTATTTTTTCACTAAATTCAACATTTTCAACATAATTTGTAACCCCATTTCTTCTGAGTATACAAATACCACATACAGGGCCGTCATAAGGGGGGTACAGCCAGTACAGCAGTAAGGGGACCATGCTCCCAGGTGGCCCGGACCCCAGCTGCACCCCCCTGCAGCAGCCCCCGCAAAGAGACAGGACACCGCTGGTAAAGCAGTCTCCTGCTCCCAGAGGCAAAAGAAGAATAGAGAAAACAAGGAGAGGACAGCGTTTCGTGTGATTCCGTGGGTGTATATGCCCACTTTAAACCCTGTGTGGTATGCGCTCATCTGGGGGACTCTTGGGATAGGCGTATCAACCCTCCATGTGGGGTCAGACGATAGATCTCGGGCCGCAGCCTGCAGGAACTTGGCCGAACGCCTTGGTGGTGGTCGACAAGAGAAATAGTTGCTTTAGAAAAAGGAAGATGTTCTGCAGCGGTGCTTTCATTGTGAGATCAGTAAGGCTGTCTCCAGCCTTTTTAACCTGCAATTAAGAAAGGGGTAACTTAACCCCGAAACGCGTCTTGTCTGTTTGTTCTTTTCCCAAAGATGTATGCGCAATAAATGTGAATACTTTTTACACCCTATCGGACTCCCAGAGGCAGACTGACGGTCGGGCACTTCCTGAGCCAGAGCCTGCTGCCACCCACATTTTTTCTTTACACCTGCGGCATGCAGGCCCCGTCAAATCAGTGCAGGGGCTGCACTGTCTGCCTGGGATGAGAAGAGCAGAGAGGTACGGCCCCGCCCCCTCACACTATTGGTGGAGCAGGAGCACATGTCCTGCTCCACAGAGTCTGATACCAGCTCACCGTTGGGAAGAGGGAGCCTTCCACTACCTACAGCTGAGTCCTGCCCATCAAATTAAGTAACTTTCTAGGAAGGAAGGAGGGGGGAGGTTGTGTTGTGTGCAGGTTGCAATTCGTGGATTATTGGGTTTATAGGTATATAGGCATTATCTCATGCAACAGATGGAGGCATCCTGGTTAAGAAACATTGAGATAATGTCTATTTACCTCCATCTCATTGTTTCTTAACAAGGGTGTCCCCGGCTGTTCCAAAACTGCAAAACTACAACTCCCAAAATGCCTTTGACTGTGTAGGCATGCTGGAAGTTGTAGTGTTGTAACAGCTGGAGGCACCCTGGTTGAGAAACAATGAGATAGTGTATATTTACCTCCATCTCATTGTTTCTCAACCAGGGTGCCCCCAGCTGTTCCAAAACTGCAAAACTACAACTCCCAGCATGCCCACACAGCGAACATGCCCACACAAGCTTGAGAAAGGTTGCAATCAGGCAGCTGAAACATCGCTTTGATGTCAGGTTAATAAACCTTATTCACCTTTATTTTTGGAGTGCTGCAGGACTTTTTTTTCGTTTGGTGTGGATATCTGTACATCCCCTTGCTCAGGACGTTCCACTACTGGCACCGAATAACCTGCATTGTGTGGTAGTGCGGCTTCATCTGTTTTTCTTATTTCATATCTATCTATCTATCTAATATCTACCTATCTATCTCATATCTATCTATCTCATATCTATCTACAGTGCATAGTGAAAGTATTCGGCCCTCTTGAACTTTTCAACCTTTTGCCACATTTCAGGCTTCAAACATAAAGATATTAAACTGTCATTTTTTGTGAAGAATCAACAACAAGTGGGCCACAATCATGAAGTGGAACGGAATTTATTGGATATTTCAAACTTTTTTAACAAATAAAAAACTGAAAAATTGGGCGTGCATAATTATTCAGCCCCCTTAAGTTAATACTTTGTAGCGCCACCTTTTGCTGCAATTACAGCTGTAAGTGGCTTGGGGTATGTATCTATCAGTTTTGCACATCGAGAGACTGAAATTTTTGCCATTTCTCCTTGCAAAACAGCTGGAGCTCAGTGAGGTTGGATGGAGAGCGTTTGTGAACAGCAGTTTTCAGTTCTTTCCACAGATTCTCGATTGGATTAAGGTCTGGACTTTGACTTGGCCATTCTAACATCTGAATATGTTTTTTTGTGAATCATTCCATTCTAGACTTTGCTTTATGTTTTGGATCATTGTCTTGTTGGAAGACAAATCTCCGTCCCAGTCTCAGGTCTTTTGCAGACTCCATCAGGTTTTCTTCCAGAATGGTCCTTTATTTGGCTCCATCCATCTTCCCATCAATTTTAACCATCTTCCCTGTCCCTGCTGAAGAAAAGCCCAAACCATGATGCTGCCACCACCATGTTTGACAGTGGGGATGGTGTGTTCAGGGTGATGAGCTGTGTTGCTTTCACGCCAAACATAATGTTTTGCATTGTTGCCAAAAAGTTCGATTTTGGTTTCATCTGACCAGAGCACCTTCTTCCACATGTTTGGTGTGTCTCCCAGGTGGCTTGTGGCAAATTTTAAACAACACTTTTTATGGATATTTTTAAGAAATGGCTTTCTTCTTGCCACTCTTCCATAAGATTTGTTCAGTACACGACTGATTGTTGTCCTATGGACAGAGTCTCCCACCTCAGCTGTAGATCTCTGCAGTTCATCCACAGTGATCATGGGCCTCTTGGTTGCATCTCTGATCAGTCTTCTCCTTCTATGAGCTGATAGTTTTGAGGCACGGCCAGGTCTTCGTAGATTTGCAGTGGTCTGATACTCCTTCCATTTCAATATTATCGCTTGCACAGTGCTCCTTGGGATGTTTAAAGCTAGAGAAATCTTTTTGTATCCAAATCTGGCTTTAACCCCTTAAGGACCAGGCCAATTTTCACTGTAGGACCAGAGCATTTTTTGCACATCTGACCACTTTCACTTTAAGCATTAATAAGTCTGGGATGCTTTTACCTGTCATTCTGATTCCGCGATTGTTTTTTCGTGACATATTCTGCTTTATGTTATTGGTAAAATTTTGTCAATACTTGCACCATTTCTTAGTGAAAAATTCCAAAATTTGATGAAAAAATTGAAAATTTAGCATTTTTCTAACTTTGAAGCTCTCTGCTTGTAAGGAAAATAGACATTCTAAATAAATTATATTTTTATTCACAAATACAATATGTCTCCTTTATGTTTGCATCATAAATTTGACATGTTTTTACTTTTGGACGACATCAGAGGGCTTCAAAGTTCAGCAGCAATTTTCCAATTTTTCACCAAATTTTCTAAATCAGAATTTTTCATGGACCAGTTCAGGTTTGAAGTGGATTTGAAGGGCCTTCAGATTAGAAATACCCCACAAAATGACCCCATTATAAAAACTACACCCCTCAACGTATTCAAAATGACATTCAGTAAGTGTGTTAACCCTTTATGTGTTTCACAGGAATAGCAGCAAAGTGAAGGAGAAAATTCAAAATCTTCATTTTTTACACTCACATGTTCTTGTAGACCCAGTTTTAGAATTTTTACAAGAGGTAAAAGGAAAAAATACTCGAGTAAGGAAATACCTCATATAATTATGTCAAGTTTTCGGCGGGCGCAGTAGAGGGCTCAGAAGGGAAGGAGTGACAATGGGATTTTGGAGAATGAGTTTTTCTGAAATGGTTTTTGGGGGGCATGTCACATTAAGGAAGCCCCTATGGTGCCAAATCAGCAAAAAAAAAAAAAAAAAAAAACACATAGCATAATATTTTGGAAACTACACCCCTCAAGCAATGGAACAAGGGTTACAGTGAGCCTTAAAACCTCACAGGTATTTCACGACTTTTTGTTAAAGTCAGATGTGTGAATGAAAAAAAAAATTGTTCACTAAAATGCTGGTTTATCCCCAAATTTTATATTTTACAAGGGGTAATAGGAGAAAATTACCCCCCAAATTTGTAACCCCATTTCTTCTGAGTATGGAAATACCCCATGTGTGGACGTCAAGTGCTCTGCTGGCGCACTACAATGCTCAGAAGAGAAGGAGCGCCATTAAGTTTTTGAAAAGGGAATTTGTTTCGAATGGAAGTCAGGGGCCATGTATGTTTACAAAGACCCCCGTGGTGCCAGAACAGTGGACCCCCCCACATGTGACCCCATTTTGGAAACTAAACCCCTCACAGAATTTAATAAGGGGTGCAGTGAGCATTTACACCCCACTGGCGTTTGACAGATCTTTGGAACAGTGGGCTGAGAAAATGAAAAATTAAAATTTTCATTTTCCCGGACCACTGTTCCAAAAATCTGTCAGATCCCTGTGGGGCGTAAATGCTCACTGCACCCCTTATTACATTACTTGAGGGGTGTAGTTTCCAAAATGGGGTCACATGTGAGTATTTATTTTTTTGCGTTTATGTCAGAACCGCTGTAAAATCAGCCACCCCTGTGCAAGTCACCAATTTAGGCCTCAAATGTACAAAGTGCACTCTCACTCCTGAGCCTTGTTGTGCCCCCGCAGAGCATTTTACGTCCACAAATGGGATATTTCCATACTCAGGAGAAATTGCGTTACAAATGTTGGGGGTCTTTTTTTCCTTTTACCTCTTGTGAAAATAAAAAGTAAAGGACAACACTAACAGGCTGGTGTAGACCCCAACTTTTCTTTTTCATAAGGGGTAAAAAGAGAAAAAGCCCCCAAAATTTGCAATCTCTACCAAGTACGGAAATACCTCATATGTGGCCCTAAACTGTTTCCTTGAAATACGACAGGGCTCCGAAGTCAGAGAGTGCCATGCGCATTTGAGGACTAAATTAGGGATTGCAACAGCTGGAGGCACACTGGTTGGAAAACCTTCAGTTAGGTTCTGTTACCTAACTCAGTATTTACCAACCAGTGTGCCTCCAGCTGTTGCTAAACTACAACTCCCAGCATGTAATGATCGCCGAAGGGCATGCTGGGAGATGTAGCTATGCAACAGCTGGAGGTACAATATTACAACTCCCAGCATGCCGAGACAGCTGTTTGTTGTTTGGGTATGCCAAGATTTGCCGTTTTGCAACATCTGGAGGGCTTCAATTTAGAGATCTCCAAACTGTGGACCTCCAGCTGTTGCAAAACTACAAATCCCTGCACAGGGGTCTCAAACTGTACCCTCCAGATGTTGCTAGGCAACTTACCGGCTTCCTTTGGATCCAGGGAGCCAGCTGCACGACCGCCTTGCCCGCAGCCTCGCCCGCGGGGTAAGTGGACGCCGGCGCCAATCCTCTGTTGTTTCCCCGTTCTGCCCCACCTATTGTGGGTGGGCAAAACGGGGAAACCAAAAGTAAAGCCCCCCGCCCCCGATCTGCTATTGGTGGTCGCGTCTAGACCACCAATAGCAGGGATAGGAGGGGTGGCACCCCTGCCACCTCACTCCTATCCCTTCAGGGGGATCGTGGGTGTCTTGGACAACCGCGATCCCCCTTATATTCCGGGTCACCTGGTCACCATAGACCCGTGTGACCCGGAATAGCCGCAAATCGCAATTGTGAATTCACTTGCGATTTGCGGTGATCGCCAACATGGGGGATCTGATGACCCACCTGGGCATTTGCGCGGGGGGACTGCTGATCAATATCAGCAGTCACCCCGGTCCGATCCCCGCCCGGCACGCGGCAGGGACCGAAATTCCCACGGGCGTACAGGTACGCCCTTGGTCCTTAAGTACCAGGGAACAAAGGCGTACCTGTTAAACTTCTCCACAACAGTATCTTGGACCTGCCTGGTGTGTTCCTTGTTCTTCATCATGCTTTCTGTGCTTTAAACGGACCTCTGAGACTATCACAGTGCAGGTGCATTTATACGAAAACTTGATTACACACAGGTGGATTCTATTTATCATCATTAGTCATTTAGGTCAACATTGGATCATTCAGAGATCCTCACTGAACTTCTGGAGAGAGTTTGCTGCACTGAAAGTAAAGGGGCTGAATAATTTTGCACGCCCAATTTTTCAGTTTTTATTTGAATTAGCCAATAAATTTCATTCCACTTCATGATTGTGTCCCACTAGTTGTTGATTCTTTACAAAAAAATTACAGTTTTATATCTTTATGTTTAAAGCCTGAAATGTGGCAAAAAGTCGAAAAGTTCAAAGGGGCCGAATCCTTTCACTATGCACTGTATCTATCTCATATCTATCTATCTATCTATTTCATATCTATCTATCTTATATCTACCTATCTATCTCATATCTATCTATCTATCTATCTATCTAATTATCTATCTGTATCTATTTATCTCTCATATCTATCTATATATCTATCTAAAAATCCAGAAAGCAGCAGCACACAAAGGATCTTGTGAAAAAGATGTGATTTATTCCATTTCCAGTGCACAAAAAGCGGAGCAACGTTTCCGCAGCCTCTCACTGCCTTTCTCAAGCTCAACTGAGTGATCTCATGTGGTTACATATATATGGTCAGTGACAGTATTAATTAAGCAATTAAAGGGGTTATCCAGGAAAAAAAAATCAACTGGCTCCAGAAAGTTAAACAGATTTGTAAATTACTTCTATTAAAAAATCTTAATCCTTTCAGTACTTATGAGCTTCTGAAGTTTAGGTTGTTCTTTTCTGTCTAAGCAATCTCTGATGACACGTGTCTCGGGAACCGCCCAGTTTAGAAGAGGTTTGCTATGGGAATTTGCTTCTAAACTGGGCGTTTCCCGAGACATGTGTCATCAGAGATTACTTAGACAGAAAAGAACAACCTTAACTTCAGAAGCTCATAAGTACTGAAAGGATTAAGATTTTTTTAATAAAAGTAATTTACAAATCTGTTTAACTTTCTGGAGCCAGTTGATATATAAAAAAAAATTTTTTCCTGGAATACCCCTTTAATATACAATACAGTGTAAATACAATAAAACAAGTAAATAAAGGTGCATAATAGGGCATCATCATACAATCGGTGTGTGGATTTCAGTGCCAGCAGTGTTAACCATCTGTCCCGTGCTGTATGTGAAGATACACTTGGGTATTGTAGGCCAGATATTGTACAAACATAGATATATAATATCAGAGGCGTAGCTTGTAGCCTCGGGGCCCCGATGCAAAATCTGCAACAAGGCCCTGTATGCCAATTATTATACTGCTCTCTTATGGGGCAGATGTGCTTTGGGGCCCCCTTAGGCACCAGGGCCCCGGTGCGGCTGCTACCTCTGCTACCTCTATAGCTACGCCCCTGTATAATATAATAAGATATTCAGCTCTTACCCGGCTGAGCGTACTGTAAGTGCACATGTGCGATACGGAGCGTGGGTAGAAGTTCACTGCGCAATAGGAGTCACAGTACACCGGGCGCTGGCAGCCAATAAGGATGTCATAGATGGTCATGTGTCTCAAAGCGTCATAGATGCATGCGTACTGGAGACATCGAGGCCACGACGGCCATCTTAGTAAAGGGCAAGCAAGCCCATATAGAGAATATAAGGATCTTTATTGTATGGTGACTATCCCACATACCGTTGCGAGGGTATGAGCTGGCATGGCTCCCCTAATTAGACTCCCTAACAGCAGGTCACGGGTGTACACAGCCAGTCTCTCACGTTTCCACATAGGAGACCGGCTGTGGGACATCTGGTTAGCAGGGGTCCATCATAGACAGTAGACATGTGCAATTCGGTTCGGCACGAATGTCTAAATTAACGAATGTTACCGTTTTCGTGCATTCGGACCGATCCGAATGCACGAAAACATATTTTGAACATTCCCGAATAGCAACGATAATACGAATAGCAAAGTAACGAATACATTCGTTATTTCCCGACCATGATGCTGTAAATAACGAATGCATTCGTTATCTGTAAACGAACGTGAAGAATTCATTCTGATAACAAATATAATAAAAAGGATATAGATAGTTTGATTTTTCGGATACATTCGGTATTCGGGTACATTCGGTAAATCTTTTTATTCTTTTTTTGGACTTTAGCGATCCTAAAAAATTATGGAGATACCTTTTTTATAAAAATTTCGTAGGGTATCATAAAAAAATCATAATAAAAAAGATACAGTGGTGATGGAAAAAATTGTATCTAATGAAATGTATCCTTTTTATTATGAAATGTTTATTCATTTTTAAACAGGGATCAATTTATGTGAGCGGGTAAAGCACTAAAAATGTAGCCGACAATAATGAAAATGTAGTGTGTGCGTGTTTTTCACTTTTTTTTAAAACATTTTTTAGGTAGTACTACTACTCCCAGCATGGAACACACTCTTCCATGATGGGAGTAGTAGTTACCTGTACTAATTGACAGATTGCAGGGGTTCCTTGCTATCCTCTTGTATAATGTATAGATGCGCCGGCTGCTCTTCTATGGTCCCCTGCACTCACGTATATATACACATATTCATATTTCCCGCAGAGCTGTGATTGGCCAGATGGTTCCAGCCAATCACAGCTCTCTGTGAGAAATAGGAATATGTGTATATATACGGCCGTGCAGGGGACCATAGGAGAGCGGCCGCCGCATTCATACATTATACTGGAGGATCGCAGCGGGTGTCAGGAGTGATACCCGCAGTGATATTTCCTTTACTACAAGTACTACTACTCCCAACATGGAATACACTCTGCTCCATGCTGGGAACTGTAGTACCTGTATTAATAGACAGATCGCAGCGGGTGTCAGAAGTTACACTCGCTGCCATATGTCTATTAATGCAGGTACTACAGCTCCCAGCATGGAGCAGAGTGTGCTCCATGTTGGGAGTATTAGTACCTGCAGTAAGGGACAGATCCCAGGGATGTCACTTCTCCTGACACCGCTGCGATCCTCCTGATGTGAATGTCGGGATCAGCTGTTCTCAGGGCTACAGAGCCGGGAGAACAGCTGACGCTGAGCCGTAGGTATACATCGTATATCTACTGCCCAGCAAGAACTTACAGTGAGCTTGCAATGTGTATACAGTATACACATTGCTGGCTCACTTAACCCCTTGCTGAGCTGTGCGCTATGCGCAAGCCCAGCAAGGGAAGAGTTAACTTACACTGCTGGACAGTGTAGGTTAACCCTTTGGGCGGTATACACTATATACAGCTATCTATAGATAGCTGTATACAGTGTATACAGAAGACGAAGTCCAGCTTACTTCCCTCGAGTCCCGGGCGGGGTTCGTGTAGCTCTGCCCCCTAGTGATGACGTCATTAGGGGGCGGAGCTACAGAAGGGAACAAGGCTAATTAATCTGAAGCTCTGTTCACATTGTACGTTATGTATAATGTGAACAGACCCTTCTGGCAGTGTCTACCCAGACAGGGAGACTCCAGCTGTTGCTAAACTACAACTCCCAGCATGCCCAGACAGCCAAAGGCTGTCTGGGCATGCTGGGAGTTATAGTTTTGCCCCAATTGGTGGCTCCCTGTTTGGGTAGACATTGCATCATGGGTGCTCTCCCCAGCGGACAGCGCCAAAAATGTCATAACCAATTTTTTGTGTTTTTTTCTTCTCGTTTCAGATCCGTGTATGCAGAGGATTACTGCGGATTCGATGGATTACGGCGGATTATTTTTTTTTTCCTTTAATAAAATGGTCAACGAGGGCTGTGGGGGAGTGTTTTTTTAAATAAAATAATTTTTCCAATGTGTTGTGTTTTTTTTTTTTTATTGAATTTTCAAGGTTAGTAGTGGACGCTGTCTTATTGACGGAATCCATTACTAGGCCAGGGCTTAGTGCTAGCCCCAAAAACAGCTAGCGCTAACCCCCAATTATTACCCCGGTACCCACCGCCACAGGGGTGCCGGGAAGAGCCGGTACCAACAGGCCCGGAGCGTCAAAATGGCGCTCCTGGGCCTAGGCGGTAACAGGCTGGCGTTATTTAGGCTGGGGAGGGCCAGTAACAATGGTCCTCGCCCACCCTGGTAACGTCAGGCTGTTGCTGTTTGGTTGATATTGTGCTGAGAATTAAAATACGGGGAACCCTATGCGTTTTTTTTTTTTAATTTTTTATTTAAATAAAAAAAAAAAACGCATAGGGTTCCCCGTATTTTCATTCTCAGCACAATACCAACCAAACAGCAACAGCCTGACGTTACCAGGGTGGGCGAGGACCATTGTTACTGGCCCTCCCCAGCCTAAATAACGCCAGCCTGTTACCGCCTAGGTCCAGGAGCGCCATTTTTGACGCTCCGGGCCTGTTGGTACCGGCTCTTCCCGGCACCCCTGTGGCGGTGGGTACCGGGGTAATAATTGGGGGTTAGCGCTAGCTGTTTTTGGGGCTAGCACTAAGCCCTGGCCTAGTAATGGATTCCGTCAATAAGACAGCTTCCGCTACTAACCCTGAAAATTCAATAAAAATAAAAAAATAAACACAACACATTGGAAAAATTATTTTATTTAAAAAAACACTCCCCCACAGCCCTCGTTAACCATTTTATTAAAGGGAAAAAAAAATAATCCGCCGTAATCCATCGAATCCGCAGTAATCCTCTGCATACACGGATCTGAAACGAGAAGAAAAAAAAACACAAAAAATTGGTTATGACATTTTTGGCGCTGTCCGCTGGGGAGAGCACCCATGATGCAATGTCTACCCAAACAGGGAGCCACCAATTGGTGCAAAACTACAACTCCCAGCATGCCCAGACAGCCTTTGGCTGTCTGGGCATGCTGGGAGTTGTAGTTTAACAACAGCTGGAGTCTCCCTGTCTGGGTAGACACTGCCAGAAGGGTCTGTTCACATTATACAAAACGTACAATGTGAACAGAGCTTCAGATAAACTAGCCTTGTTCCCTTCTGTAGCTCCGCCCCCTAATGACGTCACCACTAGGGGGCGGAGCTACACGAACCCGGCCCGGGACTCGAGGGAAGTAAGCTGGACTTCGTCTTCTGTATACACTGTATACAGCTATCTATAGATAGCTGTATACAGTGTATACCGCCCAAAGGGTTAACCTACACTGTCCAGCAGTGTAAGTTAACTCTTCCCTTGCTGGGCTTGCGCATAGCGCACAGCTCAGCAAGGGGTTAAGTGAGCCAGCAATGTGTATACTGTATACACATTGCAAGCTCACTGTAAGTTCTTGCTGGGCAGTAGATATACGATGTATACCTACGGCTCAGCGTCAGCTGTTCTCCCGGCTCTGTAGCCCTGAGAACAGCTGATCCCGACATTCACATAAGGACGATCGCAGCGGGTGTCAGGAGAAGTGACATCCCTGGGATCTGTCCCTTACTGCAGGTACTAATACTCCCAACATGGAGCACACTCTGCTCCATGCTGGGAGCTGTAGTACCTGCATTAATAGACATATGGCAGCGAGTGTAACTTCTGACACCCGCTGCGATCTGTCTATTAATGCAGGTACTACAGCTCCCAGCATGGAGCAGAGTGTACTCCATGTTGGGAGTATTAGTACTTGTAGTAAAGGGAAGATCACTGCAGGTATCACTCCTGACGCCCGCTGCGATCCTCCAGTATAATGTATGAATGCGGCGGCCGCTCTCCTATGGTCCCCTGCACGGCCGTATATATACACATATTCCTATTTCTCACAGAGAGCTGTGATTGGCTGGAACCATCTGGCCAATCACAGCTCTGCGGGAAATATGAATATGTGTACATATACGTGAGTGCAGGGGACCATAGAAGAGCAGCCGCCGCATCTATACATTATACAAGAGGATCGCAAGGAACCCCTGCAATCTGTCAATTAGTACAGGTAACTACTACTCCCATCATGGAAGAGTGTGTTCCATGCTAGGAGTAGTAGTACTACCTAAAAAATGTTTTAAAAAAAAAGTGAAAAACAAGCACACAATACATTTTCATTATTGTCGGCTCCATTTTTTGTGCTTTACCCGCTCACATAAATTGATCCCTGTTTAAAAATGAATAAACATTTCATAATAAAAAAGATACATTTCGTTAGATACAATTTTTTTCATCACCACTGTATCTTTTTTATTATGATTTTTTTATGATACCCTGCGAAATTTTAATAAAAAAGGTATCTCCATAATTTATTAGGATCGCTAAAGTCCAAAAAAAGACTAAAAAGATTTACCGAATGTACCTGAATACCGAATGTATCCGAAAAAACAACACGAATACCCGAATACCGAATGTATCCGAAAAATCTAAACCGAAAATATTGCCGAACCGAAATTTTTTTCCAAAACGAAAAAACGAAACGAAATTAAACGAAAATTTTTCTAGTGCACAAGTCTAATAGACAGGCGCCTGCGCCTTATTCCTCACACCTCTCCTGTTGGTCATCTAGGGCACACTGCACCCAGGTAGTAGTTCGGAACAGTCACCTGGTAATATATAATCAAGAAAAAATGATGTAAAAGTAAGAAAATGAGAAGAAAAGAAAAATAAAAGACACATTTTCCATCAAGCTCCTTGATAGTGCACACTGTTACAGCCGCTCCGCCGGTGGCTATAAATGTCAATTTCCAGTCCACCTGGAATACAAACAAAAGAGAAAAAAAAAGTATTTAGACATAAGATCATTATAAATAAACAGAACAAGTGAATATACAGCAGAGGGAGGGGCTACATCAGGAGGAGGCTTACTTAATCATTTTTGAAGTGGTCCTAAACTCAACAATAATTCCATAAGGTCTCATAGTGTTTAATGTGAAGATCCATTTTAATCGCAACGTTTTAAGGCCGTGATTCGATCCCCGCCTCTTTTCGGTGGTATAATGTGGTCAAGGATCATGAATTTCAGATCGTTCTCTGTATGTTTTGCTTTGAATTTTTTTTTTTGAAACGGGTAAATCCATTTTCTGTTTGCGTATCGAATATCTATGCTGGTTGAGGCGAGTCTTTCCATCTAAGCTCGTCTCTCCAACATAAGGCCAGAGTGGTTTTTGGGTATCCATTTGTGAGGAGCATTCATTTCTCATTATGCCTAGTAAAGCTGTAAAAGTACTGATATAAATGGTTAATGCAGAAGTTGGTCAGGGAACCCTTAAAGGGGTACTCCCCTGCAAACATCTTATCCCCTATTCTTTGATAGGGGAAAAGATGTTTACAGCAGAGTACCTCTTTAACCCCTTAGGAACGCAGGGTTTTTTTGTTTTTGCATTTTCATTTTTTCCTCATCACCTTCTAAAAATCATAACGCTTTCAATTTTGCACATAAAATTCCATATGATGGCTTATTGTTTGCGACACCAATTTTACTTTCAGTGACATTAGTCATTTTACCAAAAAATCCACGGCAAAACGGAAAAAAAATTTATTGTGCGACAACATTGAAGAAAAATTTAATTTTGTAACTTTTGGGGGCTTCCGTTTCTACGCAGTGCATTTTTGGTAAAAATGACACTTGATCTTCTGTAGGTCCATGTGGTTAAAATGATACCTTACTTATATAGGTTTGATTTTGTCGTATTTCGGAAAAAAAATCATAACTACATGCAGGAAAATTTATACGTTAAAAATTCTCATATTCTAACCCCTATAACCTTTTTTTTTTTCTGCGTACGGGCTGGTATGAGGACTCATTTTTTGCGCCGTGATCTGAAGTTTTTATCGGTACCATTTTTGTTTTGATCGGACCTTTTGATCGCTTTTTATTCATTTTTTCATTATATGACCAAAAATACGCTGTTTTGGACTTTGGAATTTTTTTGCGTGTACGCCATTGACCGTGCAGTTTAATTAACGATATATTTTTATAGTTTGGACATTTCCACATAGGGTGATACCACATATGTTTATTTTTATTTACAGAGTTTTTTTTTTAATGGGAAAAGGGGGGTGATTCAAACTTTTATTAGGGAAGGGGTTAAATGACCTTTATTAACTTTTTTTTGCAGTGTTATAGCTCCCATAGGGGGCTATAACACTGCACACACTGATCTTTTACCCTGATCCCTGCAAAGCCATAGCTTTGCATGGATCAGCGAGATAGGGGCTCGATTGCTCAAGCCTATAACTCAGGCTTGGAGTAATCAAACGCCGATCGGATGCGACAGAGCAAGGTAAGGGGGTCTCCGCTCGCGTCGTAGGTGATCAGGACATCGCGATTTTATTGCGAAGTCCCGATCAGCCAGACTGAGCTGCCGGGAAGCATTTACTTTCATTTTTAGACAAGGCGATCAACTTTGATCGCCGCGTCTACAGGGTTAATAGCGCGCGGCACAACGATCGGTGCCGAGCGCTATTAGCCCAGGGTCCCGGCTATCGTTAGCAGCCGGGACCGACCCAGTGTGATGCGCGGTCAGGGTGTGACCCCATTTAACCCCTTAAGGACTCAGCCCATTTTGGCCTTAAGGACTCAGACAATTTAATTTTTACGTTTTCGTTTTTTCCTCCTCACCTTCTAAAAATCATAACTCTTTTATATTTTCATCCACAGACTAGTATGAGGGCTTATTATTTGCGTGACCAGTTGTCCTTTGTAATGACATCACTCATTATATCATAAAATGTATGGCGCAACCAAAAAACACTATTTTTGTGGGGAAATTAAAACGAAAAACGCAATTTTGCTAATTTTGGAAGGTTTTGTTTTCACGCCGTACAATTTATGGTAAAAATGACATGTGTTCTTTATTCTTAGGTTCAATACGATTAAAATGATACCCATTATTATATACTTTTATATTATTGTTGCGCTTAAAAAAAATCACAAACTTTTTAACCAAATTAGTACGTTTATAGTCCCTTTATTTTGATGACCTCTAACTTTTTTATTTTTCCGTATAAGTGGCGGTATGGGGCTTATTTCTTGCGCCATGATCTGTACTTTTTTTTGATACCTTATTTGCATATAAAAAAACTTTTAATACACTTTTTATAATTTTTTTTAAATAAAATGTATTAAAAAAGTAGGAATTTGGGACTTTTTTTATTTTTTTTCGTTCACGCCGTTCACCGTACGGGATCATTAACATTTTATTTTTATAGTTCGGACATTTACGCACGCGGCGATACCAAATATGTCTATAAAAAAAGTTTTTTACGCTTTTTGGGGGTAAAATAGGAAAAAACGGACGTTTTACTTTTTTATTGGGGGAGGGGATTTTTCACTTTTTTTTTACTTTTACTTTTACATTTTTTTACATTTTTTTTTACACTTGAATAGTCCCCATAGGGGACTATTCATAGCAATACCATGATTGCTAATACTGATCTGTTCTATGTATAGGACATAGAACAGATCAGTATTATCGGTGATCTCCTGCTCTGGTCTGCTCGATCTCAGACCAGAGCAGGAGACGCCGGGAGCCGCACGGAGGAAGGTGAGGGGACCTCCGTGCGGCGTTATGAATGATCGGATCCCCGCAGCAGCGCTGCGGGCGATCCAATCGTTCATTTAAATCGCGAACTCCCGCAGATGCCGGGATCTGTATTGATCCCGGCACCTGAGGGGTTAATGGCGGACGGGTCCCTGGCTGCGATCAGCAGCCGGGATCAGCCGCGCATGACACGGGCATCGCTCCGATGCCCGCGGTTATGCTTAGGACGTAAATGTACGTCCTGGTGCGTTAAGTACCACCTCACCAGGACGTACATTTACGTCCTGCGTCCTTAAGGGGTTAAACACTGGGACTGGGCGTAGGCCGTACAGGTACGCCCTTCGTCCTGAAGGTGTTAATTCAGCTTTCTCAAAAAAAATTTGGGCTAACAAACGGCTGCACATTGCTCTTAGTAAACGTATGCTACCAAAGAATAAGGGCAGGGTAGGTTTCCCTGATGTCCGCCATTATAACCTTTTCTGTCTTTATAGGCATTGTATAGATTGGCTAAGGGAGTAGTCAGGGTATTCCAATATAACTTTAGAGTCCCCATATACAGTGGGGATCAAAAGTTTGGGCACCCCAGGTAAAAATTTGTATTAATGTGCATAAAGAAGCCAAGGAAAGATGGAAAAATCTCCAAAAGGCATCAAATTACAGATTAGACATTCTTACAATATGTCAACAAAAGTTAGGTTTTATTTCCAACATTTACACTTTCAAAATAACAGAAAACAAAAAAATGGTGTCTGCAAAAGTTTGGGCACCCTGCAGAATTTATAGCATGCACTGTCCCCTTTGCAAAGCTGAGACCTGCCAGTGTCATGGATTGTTCTCACTCATCATCTGGGAAGACCAGGTGATGTCAATCTCAAAGGTTTTAAATGCCCAGACTCATCTGACCTTGCCCCAACAATCAGCACCATGGGTTTTTCTAAGCAGTTGTCTAGAAATCTGAAACTGAAAATAGTTGACAGTCACAAAGCTGGAGAAGGCTATAAGAAGATAGCAAAACGTTTTCAGATGTCAATATCCTCTGTTCGGAATGTAATTAAGAAATGGCAGTCATCAGGAACAGGGGAAGTTAAAGCAAGATCTGGAAGACAAAGAAAAATATCTGACAGAACAGCTCGCAGGATTGTGAGAAAAACAATTCAAACCCCACGTTTGACTGCACAACCCCTCCAGAAAGATCTGGCAGACACTGGAGTTGTGGTACACTATTCCACTATAAAGAGATACTTGTACAAATATGGTCTTCATTAGTGTTGCTCGCGAATATTGGCAATTCAAATTTTAATGGCGAATATCACATATTTGCGAATTCACGAATATTGCGAATATAGCACTATATATTCGTAATTACGAATATTCATTTTTTTTTCTGCATATGCGAAAATTTATGCGCATATGAGCGTATTCGCGAATATTGAGCCCTCCCTTCTTTAAAGAAGTATTCCGCCCCTGGCATCTTATCCTCTATCCAAAGGATAGGGGATAAGATGTCAGATCGCCGTGGTCCCGCTGCTGGGGACCCCGGGGATCGCCGCTGCGGCACCCCGCCATCATTATTGCACAGAGCGAGTTCGCTCTCTGCGTAATGAGGGGCGATACAGGGGCCGGAGCAGCATGACGTCATGGCTCCGCCCCTCATGACATCACGGCCCGTCCTCTTAATGCAAGTCTATGGCAGCGGGCGTGACGACCGCCACGCCCCCTTCCCATTGACTTGTATTGACGGGGCGGGCCGTGACATCACGAGGGGCGGAGCTGTGACGTAACGATGCTCCGGCCCCTGTATTGCCAGTCATTACGTGCAGAGCGATCTCGCTCTGCGCAGTAATGATAGCGGGGTGCTGCAGCAGCGATCCCCGGGGTCCCCAGCAGCGGGACCCCGGCGATCTGACATCTTAGCCCCTATCCTTTGGATAGGGGATAAGATGTCTAGGGGTGGAATACCCCTTTAATGGTATAGGGAACTCTGACTAGTGCATTAACTCCAATATGAAACCAATAGGCTGTAACCAATAGGCTGTAACCAATAGGCTGTAACCAATAGGCCCATTGTGGTCAATGGGGATATCACAGCATGTGAAACAGTAAGATAAGCAGGACCGTCTCAGCAGCACAGTGTAATGGGAGACCACCACTGGTTTAAGTCCCAGGGTGGGACAGAGTGTTACAGTGTTGTGGTTTAACTTTACTTTCCTGGAAAAGCTGCTGAGTTGCCCATAGCAACCAATCAGATTGCTTCTTTCATTTTTCACAAGGCCTCTGCAAAATGAAAGAAGCGATCTGATTGGTTGCTATAGGCAACTCAGCAGCTTTTCCTGGAAAAGTTTCTGAGTTGCCCATAGCAACCAGATTGCTTCCTTCATTTTTCAGAGGCCTTTTCAAAAATGAAAGAAGCAATCTGATTGGTTGCTATGGGCAACTGCACAACTCTTCCTCTACACTGGTTTTGATGAACCTCCCCCATAGAGGGAGATTTATCAAAACCTGTCCAGCGGCAAAGTTTCTGAGTTGCCCATAGCAACCAATCAGATTGCTTCCTTCATTTTTGAAAAGGCCTCTGAAAAATGAAAGAAGCGATCTGATTGGTTGCTATGGTCAACTGCACAACACTTCCTCTACACTGGTTTTGATGAATCTCCCCCATAAAGGGAGATTTATCAAAACCTGTCCAGCGGAAAAGTTTCTGAGTTGCCCATAGCAACCAATCAGATCACTTCTTTAATTTTGCAGAGGCCTTGTGAAAAATGAAAGAAGCAATCTGATTGGTTGCTATGGGCAACTCAGCAGCTTTTCC
This sequence comes from Hyla sarda, assembly GCF_029499605.1. Classification (NCBI taxonomy): domain Eukaryota; kingdom Metazoa; phylum Chordata; class Amphibia; order Anura; family Hylidae; genus Hyla; species Hyla sarda. The sequence goes on along the minus strand of NW_026607618.1, from coordinate 468,668 downwards.
AGGAAAGTAAAGTTTAACCACAACACTGTAACACTCTGTCCCACCCCATGACTTGAACCAGTCGTGGTCTCCCATTCCACTGTGCTGCCAAGACGGTCCCGCTTATCTTACATGCCGTGAGATCCCCATAGACCACAATGGGCCGATTGGTTTCAAAGGGGAAAAACTCACAGAGTTAATGCACTAGTCAGAGTTCCCTATACCATTAACCCCTTAAGGACCGGAGGTTTTTCCGTTTTTGCATTTTCGTTTTTTGCTCCTTGCCTTTAAAAAATCATAACTCTTTCAAATTTACACCTAAAAATCCATATGATGGCTTATTTTTTGCGACACCAATTCTACTTTGTAATGACGTCAGTCATTTTGCCCAAAAATCTATGGTGAAGCGGGAAAAAAAATCATTGTGCGACAAAATTGAAAAAAAAAACGCTGTTTTGTAACTTTTGGGGGCTTCCGTTTCTACGTAGTACATTTTTCGGTAAAAATGACACCTGATATGTATTCTGTAGGTCCATACGATTAAAATGATACCCTACTTATTTAGGTTTGATTTTGTCGGACTTCTGGAAAAAATCACAACTACATGCAGGAAAATTAATACGTTTAAAATTGTCATCTTCTGACCCCTATAACTTTTTTATTTTTCTGTGTATGGGGCGGTATGAGGGCTCATTTTTTGCGCCGTGATCTGAAGTTTTTAACGGTACCATTTTTGCATTGATAGGACTTATTGATCACTTTTTATTCATTTTTAAATGATATAAAAAGTGACCAAAAATGCACTATTTTGGACTTTGGAATTTTTTTGCGCGCACGCCATTGACCGAGCGGTTTAATTAATGATATATTTTTATAATTCGGACATTTCCGCACGCGCTGATACCACATATGTTTATTTTTATTTTTATTTACACTGTGTTTTTTTTTTTATTGGAAAAGGGGGGTGATTCAAACTTTTAATAGGGGAGGAGTTAAATGACCTTTATTCACTTTTTTTTTCCACTTTTTTTTTGCACTGTTATAGGTCCCATAGGGACCTATAACACTGCACACACTGATCTTCTATGTTGATCACTGGTTTCTCATAAGAAACCAGTGATCAACGATTCTGCCGGATGACTGCTCATGCCTGGATCTCAGGCACTGAGCAGTCATTCGGCGATCGGACAGCGAGGAGGCAGGAAGGGGCCCTCCCGCTGTCCTGTCAGCTGTTCGGGATGCCGCGATTAGCCGCGGCTATCCCGAACAGCCCGACTGAGCTAGCCGGGAACTTTCACTTTCACTTTTAGCCGCGCGGCTCAGCTTTGAGCGCGCGGCTAAAGGGTTAATAGCGCGCGGCGCCGCGATCGGCGCTGCGCGCTATTAGAGGCGGGTCCCGGCTTCACTATGACGCCGGGCCCGCCATGATATGACGCGGGGTTACTGTGTAACCCCGCGTTATATCAGAAGAGCAGGACCAATGACGTACCGGTACGTCATTGGTCCTTAAGGGGTTAAAGAAGGGAGGGCTCATTATTCGCGAATATGCGCATATGTGGAAAACCAGTGTAGAGGAAGAGTTGTGCAGTTGCCCATAGCAACCAATCAGATTGCTTCCTTCATTTTTGAAAAGGCCTCAGAAAAATGAAAGAAGTGATCTGATTGGTTGCTATGGGTAATTCAGAAATGTTTACTCTGGACAGGTTTTCATAAATCTCCCTCTATGGGGGAGATTAATCAAAACCATGTATAGAGAAAGAATTGTGCAGTTGCCCATAGCAACCAATCAGATTGCTTCTTTCATTTTTGAAACGGCCTCTGAAAAATGAAGGAAGCAATCTGATTGGTTGCTATGGGCAACTCAGAAACTTTTCCTCTGGCCAGGTTTTGATAAATCTCCCTCTATGGGGGAGATTCATCAAAACCAGTGTAGAGGAAGAGTTGTGCAGTTGCCCATAGCAACCAATCAGATTACTTCTTTCATTTTGCAGAGGCCTTGTGAAAAAAGCAATCTGATTGGTTGCTATGGGCAACTCAGCAGCTTTTCCAGGAAAGTAAAGTTAAACCACAACACTGTAACACTCTGTCCCACCCCAGGACTCAAGCCAGTGGTGGTCTCCCTTTCCGCTGTGCCGCAGAGACAGTCTTGCTTATCTTACTGTTTTACATGCCGTGAAATCCCCAAAGAACACAATGGGCCTATTGGTTTCAATGGGCAAAAAATCACAGAGTTATTGCACTAGTCATAGTTCTGCATACCATTAAAGAAGGAAGGGCTCAATATTCGCGAATATGCGCATATATGTTCGCATATGTGAAAAAAACGAATATAACGAATATGCAAATTTCGCGAATATATGACTAATATTCGTCCATATATATTCGCGAAATATCACAAATTCGAATATGGCCTATGCCGCTCATCATTAGACATGGAGGAGTCATCAGAAGAAAACCTCTTCTACGCCCTCACCACAAAAATCTGCGTTAGAACATTGCAAATGAACATATAGACAAGCCTGATGCATTTTGGAAACAAGTTCTGTGGACCGATGAGATTAAAATTGAACTTTTTGGCCGGAATGAGCAAATGTACGTTTGGAGAAGAAGGAGAACAGAATTTAATGAAAAGAACCTCTATCCAACTGTTAAGCATAGGGGTGGATCAATCAATGCTTTGGGGTTGTATTGCAGCCAGTGGCACAGGGAACATCTCACGAGTAGAAGGAAAAATGGATTCAATAAAATTTCAGCAAATTTTGGATGCTAACTTGATGCCATCTGTAAAAAAGATGACTTTAAAGAGAGGATGGCTTCTACAAATGGCTAATGATCCTAAACACACCTCAAAATCCATGGGGGATTACATCAACAGGCGTAAACTGTAGGTTTTGCCATGGCCTTCACAATCTCCTGACCTCAACATAATTAAAAATCTATGGATAGACCTTAAAAGAGCAGTGCGTGACAGACAGCACAGAAATCTCAAAGAACTGGAAGACTTTTGTAATGAAGAATGGGCAAAGATACCTCAAACAAGAATTGAAAGACTCTTGGCTGGCTACAAAAAGTCAAACACCTCCTACATCAGTCAATCACCTCCTACAACCTTTCCTTTATGGAGCTGAGAGAACGGTATGGCCTGCATGGAGGTCAATATCTCTCGTATTGCCAATTTATGGCTTTTTTAAATCCCCGTTTAACTGACTTCTGGAGGGAAGGGGTGACCACCTCCTTTGACAGCCTTATATCCTCCTCCTCCCCATTATCACTAACTATCGCCATCTACAACGGCAAGGGAGTGAGACCATTCAGAACTCGATATTTCAATATTGGGAAGAAAAACTGGGTATGACGGATTTGACGGCTCCCATATTAGATGGCTGGGCCAAGGTATGAAAAGCTGTGGTGAATGAGGGGTGGAGGGAGACTCAATTCCATATCCTTCACCCTACAACATATGGTTTTACCCTCCCTAGAACACCTGACCGAACGGACAGACTGGAACACTGCCCGAACTTTGGCACCCTACGCACTGACTTACTTCATGGGGTTGTGACATGCGCCAAATCCCACAGCTTTTGGTTTGACTTATTTCTTCTTCTTTTCTGCACCCTCAAGGTTACTCTGCCAGTTTCTCCATCACTTGTTGTCCTTCACATTCCTCCTGAGAAGGTGTCACTTACTCTGCTCTTACATATCATCCTGCTGGTGGCCAAGCATTGCCTATTGGCCCACTGGCTAACAGCACAAATGCCATCCTCCTCGGAAGTTATTGCCCAGGTTAAGTGATACATGTCTCTGGAACGGCTTGAAGTGTTGCGATCTAAGGAAAAATCAGCCAAGGCGTTTAAAAATAAAAAATAAAAATGGAAGACCTTTATGTTGGCATTCCTGACTGATGCTAAATTAAAGGGGTATTCCAGGGAAAAAAACTTTTTTTTTTTTTTTGGATCAACTGGCTCCAGAAAGTTAAACAAATTTGTAAATTACTTCTATTAAAAAATCTTAATCCTTCCAATAATTATCAGCTGCTGAAGTTGGGTTGTTCTTATCAGTCTGGCAACAGTACTCTATGCTGACATCTTTGCTTGTCTCGGGAACTGCACAGAGTAGAAGAGGTTTGCAATGGTGATTTGCTTATACTCTGGACAGTTCCCGAGACAGGTGTCATCAGAGAGCACTTAGACAAAAAAAAAGATAACTCGACTTCAGCAGCTCATAAGTACTGAAAGGATTAAGATTTTCAAATAGAAGTAATTTACAAATCTGTTTCACTTTCTGGAGCCAGTTGATATATATAAAAAAAAAATTTTTTCCTGGATAATCCCTTTAGCATCACTGATTTAGCCATTCACTTCCACGTTCTGGTACCTCACACAGGCCGTATCGGGGTCTCTGGGTAGATTGAGGGTACTCTCCTCTCCTTAGATCGGGAGAGGTCTTCTGACCATAGAGCATTTTGCTCTTGTACAATTGCTGCGCCTGAGGTGACCTCAGGTATTCCCTTTCCTTTATTTCTATACCTCCGCTGGAAATGCCGATTTATTTCATTTTGTTAGTATGAATTGGGGCCGTTGTTTGCTATAATCAGCTCTGCCAATGTGAGGATGGATAGGAGGGTTGGGTGGGTGGGGAGGGGATCATTGTTGGGGGGTGGGGATTGTTCTCTGTTACCTAGGCATCCTACAATGTTTTCCTACTGAATATCTCTTATGCTTCCCTTTTGCATTAAGGCCTGTATAGGGTATGCCCCATTTGTGTATGTGTAAAATTCACAAAATGTTAATAAAAATATGTAAAAAAAATATATATAGAAATGTATAACAGTGAGATTTCTTAAGTGATTTAGTGATTTTTTTTTTTTGCTTACAATAGGGCGAGCCTAGTGTATTATATAGAGCTCACAAATGCAGTGTTTTTTTCTAAATAAGACTATGGCCCTTATTTACTAAGAGTGTTGTGTAAGTTTCTTTGTGGGTTTTAATTCCCTACAATTTATTTTCCACGGTATTTACTAAGGTTTCCCTACATTTTCCACTTTCCTTACACTTTGCTTGTTTTACACCTGCTCTGATCTGTCTGGTTTTCTTCAGCTCAAATCCACCACATTTTCTGTGGAAACCTTAGTAAATATGTTGGGCTTTTGTGAAAATGTCGGGAACACGCCCCTTTTTGGAGACCATGCGCCCTTTTCCCAGCAGCCACGCCCCTTTTCTGATTTTTCTTCTCAAAATGGAGAATTAGTTGGGTTTTTTTCAATTCTGCCACTAATTCTGGTGCAAAATCTTGTGCAGACAGAATTTCTGGCGTAATACGCCTGAATCTGGCGCACAACCCGACAAAACATGGGTGTGCAATAGTAAATGAGGGCCTATATGTACAAGATACTGTACTATATAAATTCATCTATCTGCTTTATACGCTATACAATCACTTTTATATGATTTATACAAAACTTTTTATATCTAGGTATAATGACAAAATCTTCAATAACACTTGTTGAACCATAAAAAAGTTGCACGTGTGCCTAAGTAATTTCATATTTCCTGGGCGGACCCCTGATTGGCCCGTACCGCCTGGCCAATCACAGCTGCCGACGGGAAAAATATGAAGTTACAGTGCCGTAACCATTTTCCCCGCTGGGAAGCCAGAGAGTGGAGCGCAATGCTGAAAGCTTCCCTGGCGCCCTTGTCACCCGTCCTTGCAGCACGACTACAACTTCTAGCATTAAAAGATTAATAGGGTCCGGGACTATGATAATGATATCTTTAGGATAGGCCATCAATATCCACCCAGTAGGGGTCCGACCAACAACACCTCCACAAACATCAGTGTCCCCTTCACAGGTTACCAAGCACAACAGCTTATATTTGCCATTGGCTGTGCCTGGTATTACACCTATTTACCAGCCTTTGGCTGTCTGGGCATGCTGAGATTTGAAGTTTTGCAACATCTGGAGGGCCACAGTTTTGAGACCAATGTGCAGTGGTCTCCAAACTGTAGCCCTTCCAGATGTTGCAAAACTATAACTCTCAGCATGCCCAGACAGTCCAGGCATGCTAGGAGTTGTAGTTCTGTAACATCTGGCCCTTCAGATGTTGCCGAACTAGAACTCCCAGCATGCATGGGCAGTCTGGGCATGTTTGGAGTTGAAGTTTTCAACATCTGGACCACAGTTTAGAGACCACTGCACTGTTCTCCTCCAGTTGTTGCACCCTTCGGCTGTCTGGGCATGCTGTAGGGTTGCCACCCTGCCGGTATTTTACCGGCACAGCCGGTATTTTCATCTACATTCCGGGCTGTGCCGGTAAGTTTGGATGAAAAATACCGGCTATGTAATGGCCGATATTTTTCATTCACTGACAGGGGCGGACTGAGCAGCATCCCCAGATGAGCACTTCTTTCATGACCGGCAACTAAATTTTGCCTGTGACCTGCAGACTGCCACACTACAGTTTCAGCCCCGGACACAAAGCCCACTGACTGTCGGGCCGTACAATGCCCAGGTCTGACACCACCAGCCTGTGACAGGGAGAGCTCCGTGTGATGACAGGAAGAGATTGTACAGTGCTGGGGAGGGGGCGTGCACCTCCTGTCTCCTCTCTCCCCCTCCCCCGCCTTCTCTCTGCCGTGCAGTCTTACAACCCTCCATAGGCAGAGCAGGGAGAGGAGAGGAGGAGAGGCCGGGTATCCTGTCTCCCTCTGCTGCGCAGGGCGGGTGAGTGTCTGTGTCTGTGTATGTGTATATGTGTGTCTGTGTTTACGTGTGTCTGTGTATATGTGTGTCTGTGTGTATATATGTGTCTGTGTGTATATATGTGTCTGTGTGTATATATGTGTCTGTGTGTATATATGTGTCTGTCTGTGTGTATATATGTGTCTGTGTATATACGGTATGTGTCTGTGTGTGATTATATGTGTCTGTGCCTGTGTATGTGTGTGTGTGTGGGGGGGGGGGGGGGAGCTGTCTAATGTGGGGGACAACTAAGACTGTTGAGACCCAATTAGCTCCTAGCAGGCTATAACTACCCCTCCCCCTTATTACAATAATTTATTAAATAATAACTGACACAACAACAATTCAACTTTTCCGTGGGTGGGGATCGGCCACAGCTTTATTTATAAAATTACTTATATAAATAACAATTTAACTGTAACAAAGACACCGATTGGCTTCTTGCCAACCCGAGAGGTGCTGCCACACTGTCCTGTGTGGAGGTCTACCCCGGGTTGACCCCGCTTTCACCGTCTTCTTACCGCCCAGCTGTGACTTACAATAAACAGAGATACAAAAAGGGAGGGAGGGAGGGCAAAACTCCGGGTCCTGGGCAGATTGAGGGGGGAAGGGAGGCACCACAGATATAAATACCCAGGGGAGGGCCCCTGAAAGCCCGGGAAACTATTACACCACTGATTGGTGCACTCCTTCCCCCCCACCCATGGGACATACCACTATATTTACCCACAAGTTTTACAGGCGGGGGAGGGGGCTAAAAAACCTTGCCTGTACATTTCTTAACCCTTAACTGCTCACCAGTCAGGGGGCAAGCTAGTTATGCACAGCTTGCCCCTCCAGACTGTTGAGACCCAATTAGCTCCTAGCAGGCTATAACTACCCCTCCCCCTTATTACAATAATTTATTAAATAATAACTGACACAACAACAATTCAACTTTTCCGTGGGTGGGGATCGGCCACAGCTTTATTTATAAAATTACTTATATAAATAACAATTTAACTGTAACAAAGACACCGATTGGCTTCTTGCCAACCCGAGAGGTGCTGCCACACTGTCCTGTGTGGAGGTCTACCCCGGGTTGACCCCGCTTTCACCGTCTTCTTACCGCCACGGAGGAGACCAGTTAGCCCTACACTGGGCTCCGACCCCCACCCAAGAGACACTGGATAGCCAACACCTGGGGCCAACTCAGCCCCCCGAACACACCCCAAAACATTTCCTCTCCAGGAAATCCGCCCAACACATTTCCTCTCCAGGAAATCCGCCCAACACATTTCCTCTCCAGGAAATCCGAGGTACCTGCCGCCAGGACCTATGTTTTTGCATTTCCTTTTTTTTTATGCACTAACTCTTGTGTGAACTCATCTCTCTCAGACTCGCCCATACACCGAAGAGAGCCGCAGCACTCGCACCTTCTTGCGGAAAGCCGCTCGCAAAAGAAAAACACATATGGGAAACATCAAACTGGGCGAAAATAGCAACGCAACATGCAGATCGCCCGCGCTACCCTCTCCGGAAACCAAGCCCTCTCCGCCGACACCGATACAAAAGTGAGCGAATCCCAAACTCACAACACCCCATCCTACAAAGAGAAGCCAAAACCCAAAACAGACAATCGAGGGCGGGGAGCAAAAAAGAAAAAAAGGGGGGGGGGGAGGCCCCCGCCGCAGTCCAGTCAACAATAGGACGACAACCGGAAAAAACAGTCATTCGTGGACCCTCATGCAGCACAAGCTGTGTCCCAGATCGCCTAAGCAGTCTCGGACCAACGGACCTGAAAAACGCACAAAATAGGCACCCAAAAAACACATCAGACACCCAAGTGCCATGGAAGGAGACGAGGAGAAAGAAAGTGCCCCATCCACCTAGCCCCGAAAAAAGCCAGCGCAAAACCTCGGATCAGAAAATAAATAAATAAATAAAAATTAAAAAAAAAAAAAACAACGCAAAAGCGACAACCAAAAATCCGACCCACAGCCGCCACCAAGCGACCCAAAAACTGATAGGAAAAAAAAAAACGATCGCCGACAGCAAGGTCACCCGCTCCCGGGCCCAGCCCCTAGGTATACACCAACATCCCACCAACCGCAAAGCAGAAAAGAAAATTCACCCCCGGCCATGCGGCAACCTCACCCCACTGGATCGCAGCACAGCGGGAAAGCCAAGCAATTTTTTTTTTTTTTTTTTTTGCATTGAGTAGTAGGTGATTCTCACGAACAGGTGAAGATACCCAGCGTCACATACTAAGAATGTTAATTGGATACATGCAGAATACAGCCCAAATCTCGAACCTCCTTGGATAGGAGACACAGCAGTTAACTTATTTTATCACAGCCTATCAAAACGAAATAGGAAATCAAACAGCAGAACCTTGTAGGTACAAAAACAAATCACCTATCCACAGACATATTTGGAACCTCCGGGACCCTCCTCGACTGTAGACATCCCGGCCTCCACACCAACCCCAACCACTCGCAAGCGCCTCACCGTGAGTGCGACCAAGTCGCAGGAGCCACCAAAGTGGACCAAGAAATACACCACTCTCCACGATGACCCACAGGCCGAAAGTTTAACCACAACACTGTATCACTCAGTCCTACCCCGGGACCCGAACCCGAGGTGGTCTCCCATTCCACAGCCACAGGAGCAAACCTTCCGACTCCACCCGAGGGAGCAACCTCCGGAACCACTGCCAGAGATCGGGACAAAGCGTCAACACCCAATACCGACCCCAGGGAGTACAGCCGCAAAATAAACCTTAACTCCAAACAGCGAAGCACTAGGTGCAACAAGCCGAGCGCAGGAAGAAAGCTGAAAGAAAGAAATAATAGCAGTGACAACGCCCCAAATGTCAGACCGACAAAACGCCCCCGATCACTCAAATCACACCCTAAAAAGAAAAGCATCACCATATTAAAGCGCAACCAAGCGCAGGGGCCACGCCAACCCACACAGTATCGTTACAATTCGAGAACATGAGCTGCCGAAGCAAGCACCCAAAGTCCCACAACCAACACCAAAGGAAAAAACGCAAACAAAAAACCCAAACATGGCATAAAACCACTGACTACCAAGACACCCAGTAGTAAACCACCCTGCAGCACCATTGGAAAACCAAAACACCACACCAGCAACCAACCAAACCAGCCACACCTGGGAACAGAGCGAGCTCCCCATGAGCTGCAACGGGGGACTGAAAGCAGGCCTGACCACTGCATTACACCTGAAAAACCCCAACCAACCGTAACGTCAGTGCTTAGCGCACCAGGGGCACATATGCGGGGACACAGATACCACACACCCTCGGCAGCCAGAGACAACCTGCAGGAAAAAACTCCGCCCAGAAACACATTCCACGTTGAACATTCAGTAAACCAGCAAGGACCGGAATCGGGGCACCTAGCGAGCCCTGAGGAAACCAAAACAGAGAAAACGCAATCACTCCCTGACCACAGGAAAGCAGCAAACCAACGCCAACACGGCATGCGGAACCCATGCTAATCCCCTCAGCATCGTGCCAATTCTAACATACGTGCTGCCGAAGCGAGCACAAAATATGGACGCTTCACAAATTTGTGCGTCAGCCTTGCAGCAACAAACCACACCCCAACAAGTGTAAAGCACAGGAGAATCACTCTCCGGAATACCACCACGAACAGAAGACCCCACACAGGCAAGACAAACGGAGACACTAGCGAAACCTACCCACCGCCACATCAGCCAAAGCACCCAGCACGACATGCAGGAGTCCAATGCCTACATGAGATTGGGCAAAACAGGAAAAAACATCAGACAGATACACTAGGACAAATGGAGCAGCGGAGAGAGACTACAACTTAAGATGGAGAGATAAACCAAACAAAGGGGGATAAAAACCCAAAGAAACAAAACCGTGACTGGCACCGATTCAGGAAAAGGAACAAGCCTTGGGAGCTAAGTCAGCAAAACCCCGGCCACCCAGAGCGTAAGGCCAAAAGACCACACACCCAAGCGCGCACTGCAAAAATGATACCCTACCAAAGCACCCCGTCAAGAAGAGACGTACCCAAATCACAACCAGAGACCAACATAGACATAACACCAATATCCGAGACCCAAACCCAACAAACACACGGGACAAAAGGACGAACATTACACAGAACATAGCCATAAGCACACAAACCAGGGAAGGGGCCAAGCCCCACATCAGAACACTCACCAATTCCAGAAAATGGAGACGCACAACAGCTGGAGGAACCACTTCACCACCGCCGCAGGCGTGGGACAAGGCACGCCGGAGACCGCTGGATCGCGGGCACTCGGCCGCTGCTGGAAACCACGCCGTGAAACCAGCAGTAGAGGACTCTGAGGGAGAACCCCTGTGGGAAAAAACCGAAACACCTACTCCCTGCAAGTGAGAAGAAGGCCCAAAAAAAAAAAAAAAAAAAAAAAAAAAAAAAAAAAAAAACCTGTGCCGCCTCCCAGGGCCAGAGCGAGAGCGGCGACAAATACGTCTATGCTCCCATCCGGCCCCAGAGGGGGAAGAGCAACACAAAATCAGGGGAGCACTCCCTACCCCTCCACGGGGGGCATTGGAGAGGCAGGAGGAAGTAGGACAGCAGCGGCAGCAGGGGGGGGGTTGGGAGCTCTGGGCGGAAAGGTGACGGGGAGGCGTGGGGGCGCAGTGGCTGCAAGAACCATGGGGAGCACTGGAGGAGCACGAGGAAAAAGGGGGGCAGCAGCAGCCACGGTAGCAGTGGGAAGGGGGAGAGTGCTAGTGTGGTGGGGGTAAGGAGCCAGGCAAAGGAGTGGGGACGGTATGAGGGCTCATATAGTTGGCGTTGTGATCTGAAGCTATCCGCAGTACCATTGTCGTTTTGATTGAGTTTGAGATCGCTGATTAGTCATACTTACGGTATAAAAAAGGGATCAAAAATACGCTATTTTGGACTGTGAAATTTATTCATCCAAGTAATATTACTTATTTATGTATTTTATTCATTGATTAAATTATTTTAATTTGTTTTTGTTTTTTTATATTTTTTTTTATTTTTTTTTTATTATTATTATTTTTTTAATACGCGTACGCCATAGATGGAGCGCCTCAAAGGACATTATATTTTTTTATACTACGGACATGTACGCACACGGCGATACCACACATGTGTATGTTTGTTGTAATATACAGTATTTTATGTGTTATTATTAATTTATTTTATAAAAAAAAAAATATATATATATATAGATATATATATATATATATATATATATATATATATTTTTTTTTTTTTTATTATTATTGTTATATATATATATTTTTTTTTTTTTATTATTATTATAATTATTATAATTTTTTTTTTTATTTTTTATTTTTTTTTTTTTATTAATTAAATTAATTAATTTTTTTATGGGGAAAAAGGGGGGGTGATCAAACGTGAAATATTGCAAGGGTTAAACAATCTTTATTAACTAAACTATTCAAATCCTTCAACTTTATTTTTACCCTTTTTTTTTTTTTTTTTTTTTTTTTTTTTTTTTTTTTTGCAATGCTATAGCTCCCCTAGGAGCTATAACACTGCACACGCTGAACCCGACACCAATCACTTGCCATGTATTAACATGGCAATGATCGGTGTTATCAAGGATTGATTGCTCAAGCCTGAATTTCAGGCTTGGAGCAATCAATCGAGGAGCGGACGCGCAGGAGGCAGGTGAGTGACCCTCCTGCTGCGTCCCAGCTGATCGGGACATCGCGATTTTATCGCGATGGTCCCGATCAGCCCGCTGAGCAGCCGGGATGCGTTCAACTACATTTTCAGACGCGGCGATCAAATCTGAACGCCGCGTCTAAAGAGGTAATGCCGGACATCTGCCAGATCGGCGATGTCCGGCATTAGCAGGGGTCCTGGTTGCTAACAGCAACCGGGATCCGCCGGCTACAATGCGCGCTCACATTGTGAGAGCGCATTATAGCTGGGGACGCGCAAATGGACGTTACTAAACGTCCATTTGCGCAAAAGGGGGGTTAACGCAGCAGCCACCGAGGGGCCGCCACCTCCAGAGCGGAGGGGACAAGGGGGGGGGTGGTGAAGGAGACCGCAACAGGGGGGGGGGGGGGGGGGTGAGTGGGCGCATACAGGGGGGAAAAAAGAGACGGACGGGCAAGGGGAAATCAGAGCCTGGTCCAGGAGCATGCCGGAGGGATCAAAGCACAGGCAGGGGAGAGGGCAAAAGGACTGGACAGGGCTCACAGGGATCACAGTGGGAAGGGAGGGCAGGACTAATAAGAGGTCCGCCAGCCTCCCGAGCCCGCCATGGACGCAACAGGAGGGGAGGCCAGCTCAGCCACAAGGGAGCATGCCAGCCCTCACCCTCCTGCTCCATCCAGGCTATAAATAAGGGGCAGCAACATACCCACCAGCAGCCAAAACTCCGGGTCCTGGGCAGATTGAGGGGGGAAGGGAGGCACCACAGATATAAATACCCAGGGGAGGGCCCCTGAAAGCCCGGGAAACTATTACACCACTGATTGGTGCACTCCTTCCCCCCCACCCATGGGACATACCACTATATTTACCCACAAGTTTTACAGACGGGGGAGGGGGCTAAAAAACCTTGCCTGTACATTTCTTAACCCTTAACTGCTCACCAGTCTGGAGGCAAGCTAGTTATGCACAGCTTGCCCCTCCATCTGGGGTACAACTATGCTGCCTTATCTGGGGGCAACTATACTAATCTGGGGGACAACTATGCTCCTAATCTGGGGAATAACTATGCTCCTAATCTGGGGGACAACTATGCTGCCTAATCTGGGGGACATCTATGCTCATAATCTGGGGGACAACTATGCTCCCTAATCTGGGGGACAACTATGCTGCCTGATCTGGGGGACAACTATGCTGCCTGATCTGGGGGAAATCTATGCTGCCTAATCTGGGGGACATCTATGCTCCTAATCTGGGGGACATCTATGCTCCTAATCTGGGGGACAACTATGCTGCCTGATCTGGGGGACAACTACCTGGCCCTCCACAATATTTTTAGTTTCTCATGTGGCCCCATGGAATAAATAATTGCCCACCCCATTCCTCCTCCACCCCAGACATTCCTTAACCTGGAGCCGCCCGGGGAAAGGAGAAAGTGAAGACAAGAGACTGGTGAGACCTCTCTGCAAAATTGTGTATATAATGCAGTGTTTCTCAACCAGGGTGCCTCCAGCTGTTGCAAAACTATTACTCCCAGCATGCCCAGACAGCCTTTGGCTGTCCAGGCATGCTGGGAGTTGTAGTTTTGCAATAGCTGGAGGCACCCTGGTTGGGAAACACTGATTTAATGTTTTAATGTGTGAAACTATCTGCTGCGCTCTGTATCTAATCCTGTCATGTGTGATACTGTGAGCTGAGCCTGTGTATCTAATTCTGTCATGTGTGATACTGTCTGCTGATCCTGTGTATCTATATCTGTAATGTGGGATACTATCTGCTGAGCCTGTGCATCTAAATCTGTCATGTGTGATACTGTCTGATTAGCCTGTTTATCTGACGTTGCGCAGGGGGACGTCACTCGTCATCAGAGAGAGCCAGCGTTGCTGTCGCGCACCACCACTACCGCCGCCGCAGGCATAAATAGGGTTTTGGTAGGTATTCTCTAAATGTAAATTTTTTGTGCGATATAGGAAAATTCCCCCCGCATATATATTGTATCCCTCCAATCCCCTATGCCATTTCTTAAACCCCCCCCCCCTCCCATCCCATGTGCCATTTCTTAAACCCCCCCCCCCCCTCCCATCCCATGTGCCATTTCTTAAACCCCCCCTCCCATCCCATGTGCCATTTCTTAAACCCCCCCTCCCATCCCATGTGCCATTTCTTAAACCCCCCCTCCCATCCCATGTGCCATTTCTTAAACCCCCCCTCCCATCCCATGTGCCATTTCTTAAACCCCCCCTCCCATCCCATGTGCCATTTCTTAAACCCCCCCCTCCCATCCCATGTGCCATTTCTTAAACCCCCCTCCCATCCCATGTGCCATTTCTTAAACCCCCCTCCCATCCCATGTGCCATTTCTTAAACCCCCCTCCCATCCCATGTGCCATTTCTTAAACCCCTGATCCCTCAGCCCCTGTGCAATCGGGCCCCTCCCCTTTTGTAGCTCCACCCCCACATAGCCACACCCATGACCGGTATTTTTCTGAGGGAAAGGTGGCAACCCTAGCATGCTGGGAGTTGTAGTTTTGCAACAACTGGAGGCACACTGGTTGGGAAACACTGAGTTAAGCAACAAACTCTGTGTTTTGCAGCCAGTGTGCCTCCAGCTGTTGCATAACTACAACCCCCAGCATGCACGGACAGCCAAAGGGCATGCTGAGATTTGTAGTAGTATGCCTCCAGCTGTCACATAACTACAAGCCCCAGCATGCCCTTCTGCTGTCACTGCATGCTGAGAGTTGTAGTTTTTGCAACAGCTGAAGGCAACATTGGGAAAGGGTTGGGAAACATTGTCTGTTTCCTAACTCAGTGTTTCCCAACCCATGTGTCTCCAGCTGTTGCAAAACTGTAACTCCTAGCATGCAGTGACAGACCATGCATGCTGGGAGTTGTAGTTTTGTAACAGCTGGAGACACAGGGGTTGGGAAACACTGAGTTAAATAACAAACTCTGTGTTTTGCAACCAGCAGGCTTACAAAAAGTTTATTGCCGATCCGAATGAGCAATTAAAAAGGTAGTGGATGGCCGCCAAACCCTCCTATGACGTTTGGCTGGAAAGACGTGATAATTAGAGATGAGCGAATCGAAGTTGACGAACCCGAATTCGTTACGAATTTCATGAAAAATTCGATTCGCAATGAATACGAATATCGCCGCGATTCTATCGCACAAATCGCTTCATTAAACTCCATTTTACAGCGTTCCAGACTATTGGAGAGCTAAGATGGCGGATCCACATGTGAGTACACGGGGCAGGGGATTATGGGAGGGCGGGAAACAGCGGCAGGAATGAAGGTAGGTGGGCTGACCCTGAATCACATGTGAGATGCAGCCTATCAGTGTTCACTGACCCCTGTGATGTCACAGCCCCTATATAATCGGCGGCCATCTTGCTTCTCTTCATTTCATCTATGCAGTCAGATGGAGAGGACAGGACTGCGTGTGTGTGAATAGCTCATACCACAGCGTTACACTGCAACTGCTAGTCACATCAGCATTAGGGAAAGGCAGGAGTGCAGAGTGCTGTGCTGTTACACTGAGAAGGATCATTGATCGCTAAACCTCCTATTCACGTTATTGAGCATTGCAGCAGAGAGGGGTAGATAGCTGTCAGCTGCCTCATACAGATCTCCAAGCTGCCTGAACTATCTGAAGCATCTTATCTCCTCATTTTTCAGCCCAATTGAGTTTTTTTTTACTCCACAAATCTTCTGCTGCTCAGAATTGTGTGACAGAGTGCAATTTAGGGTTTAATCCCTGGATTTTTTTTTTTGTGGTGCTGCACTGTTGGGTCCTGCTGCTGTTCAGAAATAAGTCATATTAGTGTGGACTTTAGTGCCTTTTTTACAATTTTTCACCTGTTACTCTGTTATCTCTGTGCTAAATTCAGTGTTATACCACACGTTATACACCGGTCGGTGTATTAAAGAATTTTTTTTTTTCCTGAGTACAAATACGCTTAACAGTGGCCTTATTGCAAAGGGCCTAAATACAAGCTAATAGTGTACCATATACTACCTTTTTTTCTGTCTCTGTGCTAAATTAAGTGTTATACCACACGTTATACACCTGCCGGTGTATTAAAGAAAAAAAAGTGTACAAATACGCTTAACAGTGGCCTTATCATTGCAAAGGGCATACATACAACCAAGTAGTGTACTATTTACTACCTGTATTTCTGTCTCGGTGCTAAATTCAGTGCTATTCCACACATTAATATACACTGGCTGGTGTAAACAAAAAATTTGTTTTTTTCTGCGTATAAATACGCTTAACAGTGCACTCATCATTGCAAAGGGCATACATACAACAAAGGAGTGTACTATTTAGTAACTGTTATTCTGTCTAGGGCCTATATACTTTGAAAGGACAGCCGTAAGTAATCGCCTGCTGCTGTTCTATACCCTCATAAACGCACTAAGTATGTCAGGCAGGGAAGTGCCAGGACGTGCACAGAGAAGGGGCAGAGGCCTACATACGTCAGGCAGAGTTGGCAGCAGACTTGGGGCGAGTGGCAGCAGGAGTCGCAGCAATAGGCCTGAGCTCCTGTTAACACCCAGCGGTCGTATCTTCGACCCATCTCTCCTCGTCAATTGGTTTGCACACTCATCCCCATCATCACAAGCGACATCTGACAACCCCAGTCAAGAGTCGGTGGGTTCCTCAGACACAACCCTCAGTTGGCATGGCCCGGGAGCAGTCCCCGTAATCCCATTGCCTTTGTCCTATGCTGTTCCCTCTCCCAAAGAAGTATCTCATGCTTTGGGTTCAGCTCCACTATTTAGTGAGGACGATGTAATAGAGGACAGTCAGCAGCTAATGGGCAGCCAAGAATGTGAGGAGACATGCGTCCCTTGCTCCGCAAGGCGGGCAACTATTGATGCGGAGAGTGACGTGGGAGGCGGTGTTTCAATTGTTCAGGGTCCTGAGGCAGACACTGTTGTGGAACACGAGAAGGACATCAGTGACGTGCACACATCTTTTGATGATGATGAAGCCGATCGCAATTGGGAGCCGGGTGCAGAAGCCGGGGCTTCATCATCATCAGGAGAAGAGATTTGCTCTTTGTCTATGAGGCAGCAAGGCGGTAGCATAGTGGGAAATCAGCATGGTGCTGGCAGTAGTGGAAATTCAGGAGCCAAACGTGCCAGGGGGAGACCACCTGCTTTGCGGCAAGCTACCATTCAGGGAGCTAGTGGAACAGGGGTTCCTGGAGACGGCGCCAATAGCAGTGAAATAGTGCGAGCTGCGGGTGTGAAAATCAGCTACTCTGCGGTGTGGTTGTTCTTCATAATGAATCCGGAGGACCTTAGTGTAGTCACATGCAAAATCTGTGGGCAGAAAGTGAAGCGTAGCCAGGGTCCCAATCTCGGCACCACGGCCCTGCGTCAACACATGATTGGCCACCATAAAGCGGCCTGGGATAACCGTGGCTCCGAGGTAGTGGTCCAGCCTGCCGCATCACCCAGTGGCCATCCGCTCCCTCCGTCATCCAGCCAAGGCTCCACTACCTCAGCCGAAGGGAGCATTGTGTCAAACCCTCCTTCTTGCGCTCCTGCTTCTTCTGCTCGTAGTCAGCCATTCTGCTAACAATCGATCGCTGAAGCCATGTCCAAGAGACAACAGTATGCGCCCACTCATCCAACGGCGCACACAGGGGAGGAACTGCTAAAGTTCATTAGGGAAGAAATAATCCACGAAATCTGGAAATGGGAACCATGGTGACCGACAATGGGAAGAACATTGTGGGCGCGCTGCGACAAGGAAGTATGAACCATTCGCCCTGCATGGCACACGTGTTGAATCTGGTTGTCAAGAAGTTCATCAAGTCTTCACCCCATTTGCAAGACGTCCTGACAATGGCAAGGAAACTGTGCATGCACTTCACCCACTCGTACACCGCCAAGCACACTTTGCTTGAGCTGCAGCGTCAGTACGGTATCCCACAACATAGTCTCATTTGTGACGTTGCCACACGTAGGAATTCCACCCTCCATATGTTGGACAGACTATACGAACAAAGAAAAGCCATCACTGATTTTTTGATGATCCAAGCAGATAGGAGTACTCCCCTGTGTAACTTCAATGTGAACGAGTGGCAGCTCATACCGTGACACCTGCTGTTTGCTGAGGCCCTTTGATTAAGCCACATATTTTGTTAGTCGCTCGAATTACGCCACGAACGACGTAATTCCACTCCTACATTTACTCCAAAAAATGATTGAAAACATGGCTGGTCACGGCAATGGAGATGTTGCGCCTACATCAGAAGGCTACATGAGTCCTGTGGGGGATGAACTGGAGGAGGATGATGAGGGGCAGAGCGGAGCACAGTTTACGGTGGATGAAATGGCCGGTGTTTCTGGTCATTGAACAGGAGAGGAGGAGCAGGAGCAGCAAGAGGAGCTGGAGGGTTATTACGAGGGAGGCGAGACAGAGCACCCAGACACACCGTGGCAGTATACAGTGGAGATGGAGGCAGGTAGTCCCAGCGAGTCACTGTCACAAATGGCACGATGCATGCTGAGTTGCTTGTGTAGTGACCCCCCAATTGTCAAAATTCGTCAGCGTGATGACTTCGTCACCTTATCAGACCCTCGCTACCAGCCCAGAATAGGGGCCTTTTTTACACCCACTGAGAGGGAGGACAAACTGACCTACTTCAGGAAGCTTCTACATAGTCGGTTGGCCGATGCCTATTGGCCACATGGTCCATCCACTCGCAGGTCTGACTCGGGGGGCCCTCTGCGCTCACCTTCCACTGCCTTGGCTGCTGGGGAGGGGAGGGGTGGCAGGAGCAGTACCGGCTCAATCAGCAGCAACCTGAGTCTACAGTCACTGATGAGTAGCTTCCTTCAGCCGCATAATGAAGCTACTCATCAGCAGCAGGTGGACATGGAGCAGGACCTGAACCAGCAGGTGGTGGCTTACCTCGACATGACCCTGCCAACAACCGTTGAAGATCCGCTGGACTTCTGGGCAGCCAAACTCGATTTATGGCCACAACTAGCGGAGTTTGCCCTGGAAAAGCTGTCCTGCCCGGCCAGTAGTGTGCCATCAGAGCGGGTGTTTAGTGCGGCCGGGGCCATAGTCACCCCAAGGCAAGCTCGTCTGTCCACAAAAAATGTGGAGAGACTGACATTTGTCAAGATGAATCAGGGATGGATCACCAAGACGCTCCGCAGCGCTGAATTCAAGGACGCCGGCCCCAGAGCGTGACGTGACACGTGACTGTACGCGGCTCGCAGGATTACCGCGCTGAGTGAGTAGATGTTATATCAATCTGCCCACTGGGTGTGGGGGGGAGGGGAGAGGGTTAAACAGGGGGGTACTACCTTCTAACAGGGTGGGGGGATAGGGTTAATCTGGGGGTACTGCATTCTTACGGGGGGGGGGAGAGGGGGTTAATCTGGGGGGTACTACCTTCCTACAAGGGGGGGGGTTAAACTGGGGGTACTACCATCCTACGGGGGGTGTTAATCTGGGGGTACTACCTGCCTACTGGGGGGGAGGTTAACTTGCCCCCCCCCCAGTAGGCAGGTAGTACCCCTAGATTAACCCCCTCCCTCCAGTAGGCATGTAGTACCCCCAGATTTACTCCCCCCCCCCAGTAGGACGGTAGCAACCCCAGATGAACCCCCCTCCTGGGTTAATCTGGGGGTACTACATGCCTGCTGAGGGAAGAGGGTTCATCTGGGGGTACTACCTGCCTGCTGGGGGGAGGGGGTTAATCTTGGGTACTACCGGCCTACCGGGGGGGGGTGAGGGCTGTTAATCTGGGGCCCGAGTAGGCAGGTAGTACCCCCAGATTAACCCCCCAGTAAGAAGGTAATACCCTCAAATTAACCCCCTCTTCCTGCCTGTAGAAAGGTAGCACCCCCAGATGAACTATATGGGAACTATACTGCACCTAATGTGGGGAGCTATACTGCACCTGATGTGGGGGACTATACTGCACCTAATGTGGGGGAACTATACTGCACATAATGTGTGGAACTGTACTGCACCTAATGTGGGGGAACTATACTGCACCTAATGTGGGGGAACTATACTGCACCTAATGTGGAGGAACTATACTGCACCTAATTTTGTTAACTATACTGCACCTAATGTGGGGGAACTATACTGCTAACCTAATGTGGGGGAACTATACTGCACCTAATGTGGTGAATTATACTGCACCTAATGTGGGGGAACTGTACTGCACCTAATGTGGGGGAAATGTATTGCACCTAATGTGGGGGAACTATACTGCCAACCTAATGTGGGGAACAGGTTTATGTTTACTGTTCTATGGTTAGTATGTTATCATGTTTTATTATTTATTTTATGTACATTTTCTACCAAATTTTTTCAATACCCTTTTGCACATTTTATTTATGTTCAGTAGCTCTTTCTAAGGGTACTTTCTAAGGGTATTTTCATGTTCAGTACTGGGGGGTGGCGCGGCCGTGGGGGGGATGTGGCGTCGGGCTGGGGGGGGAGCACCGGCACCTAATAGAGTACCGGCACCTCTTTTGGCCCACTTAAAGCACTGTGTGTGACTCTGTGTGTGTGTGTGACTCTGTGTGTATGTGACTCTGTGTGTATGTGACTCTGTGTGTATGTGACTCTGTGTGTATGTGACTCTGTGTGTGTGTGTGTGTGTGACTTTGGGTGTGTGTGACTGTGTGACTCTGTGTGTGTGACGCTGTGTGTGTGTCTGTCTATGAGTGTGTGTCTCTCTGACTGTGTGTGTGTTTGTGTGTGTCTCTCTCTGTGTTGTATGTGTTTTTTTTTTTTGGGGGGGGTGGGGGGGGGGGGGTTTGAACCAGCGATCTAATTTGGGGAGACTTTGACCCATTGTGGGGAACCTGCAAGGTAACCTGCGGTCTAATGTGGGGAAACTACTACCAAATGTGGGGAGTCTATGCTACCTAATGTGGGGAATCTGTGCTACCAAATGTGGGGAGTCTATGCTACCGAATGTGGGGAATCTGATACCGAATGTGGGGAATCTATGCTACCTAATGTGGGGAAACTGCTACCTAATATGGGGAATCTGTGCTACCTAATATGGGGAATCTGTGCTACCTAATGTGGGGAATCTGTGCTACCTAATGTGGGGAATCTGTGCTACCTAATGTGGGGAAATTGCTACCTAACGTGGGGTAACTGGTACCTACCTAATGTGGGGGAACTGGTACCAAATGTGGGGAATCTATGCTGCCTAATGTGGGGAAAATATGTTACCTAATGTGGGAAAACTGCTACCTACCTAATGTGGGGGAACTGCTGTCTACCTAATGCTCCCCCCCCCCCCCCCCCTGGCAGTAGCACCCTCATCATCCACCAGCAACACCCCCCCAGCAGTAGCACCTCCATCAGCAGATCCTGATGGTGGATGATGGCGGTGCTCCTGCCAGGAGGATGATCCTGCCGATGGATGATGGGGGTGATAGTGCCAGGGGGGATGGCCAGTAGCACCCTCATCATCCTCCAGCAACCCCCCCCCCTGTAGTAGCACCCCCATCATCCACTAGCAACACCACCAATACCGCCCTCCCGTGGTAATAGCATCAGCTAACGGATGTTGAGGGGTGTTACTGCGGTTGTGGTATTATATTCAGAGGGTGCACTGTATGTCAATGTTATATTCAGAGGGCGCAGTTTGTGATAGTATTATATTCAGAGGGTACAGCATGCGGCAGATTTATATTCAGAGTGTACAGTATGTGTTGGTATTATATTCAGAATGTACAGTGTGTGGTAGTATTATATTCAGTGGGTACAGTGTATGGAAGGTTTATAATCAAAGAGTGTAGTGTATAGTAGTATTATATTTAGAGGATACAGTGTCTGGCAGGTTTATAATAATACTTGTTTTCATATAGAGTATGAGAATCCGCTGACATAGTGAGGAGACGTCTGGGCGTCACATTCTGCAGAGAGAAGTTTTAGCTGGACCAGGCGGTATGTACCATCTGAATTAGATAAGGGAAGACTATAGAGAAGACGTCACCTGTAGTCACTGATATCATTGTATATTCTCCTCTCTATGTCCTATCAGAGCTGGAGTCATTTGTCAATTCTACAGTTATGATGAGTGAAACTACAACTCCCAGCATAACCTTACCACTGACTGGTGATACAAAGTTAAACAGATTTGTAAATTACTTTTACTTAAAAATCTTAATCCTTCCAGTATTTATTAGCTGCTGTATAAGCGAATCACAGGAAGTTCTTTTCTTTTTTCATTTCTTTTCTGTCTGACCACAGTGCTCTCTGTTGACACCTCTGTCCATGTCAAGAACTGTCCATAGTAGGAGCAGATCCCCATAGCAAACCTATCCTGCTCTGGACTGTTCCTGACATGGACAGAGGTGTCAGCAAATAGCACTGTGGTCAGACTGGAAAGAACTACACAACTTTCTGTGGAGAATACACCAGCTTATAAGTACTGTAAGGATCAAGATTTTAAATAGAAGTTATTTAAAAATCTGTTTAACTTTCTGGCACCAGTTGATATAAAAGTAAATGTTTTCCAGTGGAGTACCCCTTTAAGTAATTCTGGGAGCTGTATATTTAAATGGTGAAAACTTCTTTAACACTTTCCTATTCTGTGGCAACTGGTATATCTGATTATTATGCTGGAATTTCTCACAATGCGCTACAACAGTGGTGTCTGTCACAACAGGCTAAAAACTTATTGGGGGGAGGGGGTAGGTATGGGGGTGACACCATTTTCTACTGCACCGGGTGACACCAACCCTAGCAACGCCACTGGTGACATCTATGCTGCCTACTCAGGGGGACAAGTATGCTCCTAATCTGGGGGACAACTATGCTCCTAATCTGGGGAACATCTATGCTGCCTAATCTGGGTGACATTTATTATGCCTAATCTGGGGGACAAGTATGCTCCTAATCTGGGGGACAACTATTCTCCTAATCTGGGGAACATCTATGCTGCCTAATCTGGGTGACATCTATTATGCCTACTCTGGGGGACAAGTATGCTCCTAATCTGGGGGACATCTATGCTGCCTAATCTGGGTGACATCTATGCTGCCTAATCTGGGGAACAACTATGCTCCTAATCTGGGGGTCATCTATGCTGCCTAATCTGGGGGACAAGTATGCTCCTAATCTGGGTGACATCTATGCTGCCTACTCTGGGGGACAAGTATGCTCCAAATCTGGGGGACATCTATACTGCCTAATCTGGGTGACATCTATGCTGCCTAATCTGGGTGACATCTATGCTGCCTAATCTGGGGGACAAGTATGCTCCTAATCTGAGGGACATCTATGCTGCCTAATCTGGGGGACAACTATGCTCCTAATATGGGGAAAACTGATGCTTCTGGCCTTGGGCCTATCATTTTTTGAAGTTTAGCAGTAGCTAAATACTGTTACGCCGAGCGCTCTGGGTCCCTGCTCCTCCCCGAAGCGCTCGCAGCGTTTTCCTCTCTGCAGCGCCCCGGTCAGACTCGCTGACCGCGAGCGCTGCACTGACACTGCCGGCGGGGATGCGATTCGCATAGCGGGACGGGCCCGCTCGCGAATTGCATCCCAAGCAACTCACCTGTCCCGGTCTCCGGCTGTTACGTTAGGGCGCGCGCGCGCCAGCTCTCTAAGATTAAAAGGGCCAGTGCACCACTGATTGGTGCCTGGCCCAATCACTGTAATTAGCTTCCACCTACTCCTTGCTCATATAACCTCACTTCCCCTTCCCAGCATTGCCGGATCTTGTTGCCCTTGTGCCTAGAGAAAGCGTTTCCTGTGTTTGCCATACCAGTGTTTCCAGACCTTCTGCTATCACCATTGACTACGAACCTTGCCGCCTGCCCTGACCTTCTGCTATGTCTGACCTTGCCTCTGTCTAGTTCTTCTGTCCCACACCTTCTCAGCAGTCAGCGAGGTTGAGCTGTTGCCGGTGGATACGACCTGGTTGCTACCGCCGCAGCAAGACCATCCCGCTTTGCGGCGGGCTCTGGTGAATACCAGTAGCAACCTAGAACCGGTCCACCGGTACGGTCCACGCCAATCCCTCGCTGACACAGAGGATCCACATCCAGCCTGCCGAATCCTATCAGTAGATTCGGCCATGGATCCCGCTGAAGTCCCGCTGCCAGTTGTCGCTGACCTTACCACGGTGGTCGCCCAGCAGTCTCAACAGATAGCGCAACTAGGACAACAGTTCGCCCAACAAGGACAGCAGCTGTCGCAGTTGACCGCCATGCTACAGCAACTTCTGCCACATCTACAGCAGCAACCATCTCCTCCGCCAGCTCCTGCACCTCCTCCGCAGCGAGTGGCTGCTCCTAACCTCCGCTTGTCCCTGCCAGACAAATATGATGGGGACTCTAAACTCTGCCGTGGTTTCCTGTCTCAATGTTCCCTACATTTGGAGATGTTGTCGGACCAATTTCCCACAGAACGGTCAAAGGTGGATTTCGTGGTTAGTCTCCTGTCTGGGAAGGCCTTGTCATGGGCCACACCGCTCTGGGACCGCAACGATCCTGTCACTGCCACTGTTCAGTCCTTCTTCTCTGAGGTTCGTAGTGTCTTCGAGGAACCAGCCCGAGCCTCTTCTGCCGAAACTGCCTTGTTGAACCTTATCCAATGAGATTCTTCTGTGGGCGAATACGCCATCCAATTTCATACCCTCTCCTCTGAATTATCTTGGAACAATGAGGCCCTCTGCGCGACCTTCAAAAAAGGCCTATACAGTAACATCAAGGATGTGCTGGCCGCACGAGAAATTCCTGCCAACCTGCATGAACTTATCCATTTGGCCACCCACATTGACATGCGTTTTTCTGAAAGACACCAGGAGCTCCGCTAGGAAAAGGACCTTGATCTCTGGGCACCTCTCTCCCAGTATCCTTTGCAATCTACCCCTGTGCCTCCCGTCGAGGAGGCTATGCAAGTGGATCGGTCTCGTCTGACCCATGAAGAGAGGACTCGCCGCAGAGTTAAAAATTTATGTCTGTACTGCGCTAGTACCGAACATTTCCTAGTGGATTGCCCTATTCGTTCTCCACTTCTGGGAAACACACGCACGCACCCAGCTCACGTGGGAGTGGCATCTCTTGGTGTGAAGTCTGCTTCTCCACGTCTCACTGTGCCCGTGCGGATTTCTCCTTCTGCCAACTCCTCCTTCTCAGCTGTGGCCTTCTTGGACTCTGGTTCTGCGGGAAATTTTATTTTGGCCTCTTTTGTTAATAGGTTCAACATCCCTGTGACCCGTCTCGTCAAGCCGTTCTACATTTCCTCTGTCAACGGAGTAAAATTGGACTGCACTGTGCGTTACCGCACAGAACCCTTGCTTATGAGCATTGGACTGCATCACGAAAAAATTGAATTTTTTGTTCTGCCCAACTGCACCTCTGAAGTCCTCCTCGGTCTGCCATGGCTCCAACGTCATTCTCCTACCCTTGACTGGACCACCGGGGAGATCAAGAATTGGGGTTCATCTTGGCACAAACGATGCCTCACATCTTCTCCCACTTGTCTAACTCCTGAGGTGCCACCCATACCGGCTCCTCTCAAGGCTTACCTGGATATTTTCGGCAAAAAGCAAGCTGGGATTTTGCCTCCTCATAGCCCCCTTCCTGGTAACACTCTGCCCCGTGGCAAGCTTCACCCTCTGCCCCCCTCCCCCTTCCCACTTCTTCTGGATTGCCTGCCATTGTTGAAGTTACCCAGGACTTCTCTGCCTTCCGGAAGGAAACTCAAGAATTGCTCCCAATAGCTCTGTCTCTTATGAAGGGACAAGCAGACAAAAAGAGGGGGAGACCAAAGGGGGGGGTACTGTTACGCCGAGCGCTCCGGGTCCCTGCTCCTCCCCGGAGCGCTCGCGGCGTTTTCCTCTATGCAGCGCCCCGGTCAGACCCGCTGACCGGGAGCACTGCACTGACACTGCTGGCGGGGATGCCATTCGCATAGTGGGACACGCCCGCTCGCGAATCGCTTCCCAAGCTACTCACCTGTCCCGGTCCCCGGCTGTCACGTCCTGGCACGCGTGGCTCCGCTCTTTAGGGCGCTTGCGCCAGCTCTCTAAGATTTAAAGGGCCAGTGCACCACTGATTGGTGCCTGGCCCAATCACTGTAATTAGCTTCCACCTGCTCCTTGCTCATATAACCTCCCTTCCCAGCATTGCCGGATTTTGTTGCCCTTGTGCCTAGAGAAAGCGTTTCCTGTGTTTGCCATACCAGTGTTTCCAGACCTTCTGCTATCACCATTGACTACGAACCTTGCCGCCTGCCCTGACCTTCTGCTACATCTGACCTCGCCTCTGTCTAGTCCTTCTGTCCCACGCCTTCTCAGCAGTCAGCGAGGTTGAGCCGTTGCCGGTGGATACGACCTGGTTGCTACCGCCGCAGCAAGACCATCCCGCTTTGCGGCGGGCTCTGGTGAATACCAGTAGCAACCTAGAACCGGTCCACCGGTACGGTCCACGCCAATCCCTCGCTGACACAGAGGATCCAGCCTGCCGAATCCTAACAAATACATGTTTAATGCAAATGTCAACATTGATCTTTAAATGTAAGGGGTTATGAAACCCTCTTGGGTACTGCGAATGACTGCTCCAGACTCATTCTGTGTCTTTCACAAACTACTTGCCTCCCTGGTGCCTCAGGCCTTGGGCCTATAATTTTTTGAAGTTTAGCAGTAGCTAAATACATGCTTAATGCAAATGTAAACATTGATCTTTAAATGTAAGGGGTTATGAAAACCTCTTGGGTACTGCAAATGCATGCTCCAGACTCATTCTGTGTCTTTCAGGAACTACTTGCCTCCCTGGTGCCTCTGGCCTTGGGCCTTACATTTTTGGATGTTTAGCAGTAGCTAAATACATGCTTAATGCAAATTTCAACAATGATCGTTAAATTCTCGGCGCTCTGCCAGGGCCTTCTCCTACCCTGCCTGGGCCGACCCGAGGACCTCACTAACCAACTCACTAACTAATCCAATCGCTTATAGCGACGGGCGGCGTGTACAAAGGGACTTAATCAATGCCAGCTTATGACCCTCACTTACTGGTAATTCCTCGTTTTAAGGTTAAATAATTGCAATCACAGATCCCTATCACAAACTGGTTTCAGCGTGCAACACGCACCTGTCCTTGAAAGATAGAGACATGCTAATCCTTTCAGTGGAGCACTAGTGCGGCCCAGGACATCTGAGGCCATAACACACCTGTTATTGCTCGATCTCGCAATTGATTGGGCAAGGTAAGGGGTTATTAAAGCCTCTTGGGTACTCCTGACTGCTTCTGGTGCAATGTATGGGGTAATTAAACACTCTTGGGTAGTGTTATTGTTAAATTTACTGGTAATTTTATCAGTAATAAAATTGAATTTTGCAGAATACTAACCGTTAGACAATGGAACGCTTGTTGCGTGTGATTTTTTAATGAAAAAAAAAATACATGGAGAGGGATTAACTCTGCTTAATCATTTTTGGCGATTAGAATCCTTTTGCCATCTGATTTTTTTGGAGACAGATGCGCTTACACACATGTAATAAGTTTTTTTAACCAAATTTCAAACATTGTGTGGTTTATTATTTTTGAGAAGAATGTCTTTTGGTGGTCCACCATCCTGCATTATAGAGTCTTCTGAACTGCTGTATATGCGCTTGTTCTTTTTAAAAAAAAAAAAAAAAAGGTATTTTGTCAGACAATTTCAATAACATTTTGTGTTTTTTTTGGGGTGGATTGTGAAGCCCGGGTGTGTACTCGTGCATCAGCCAACTCCAGGCTGTGTCTTTCAGGCAATCTATGGGTTACTGATGCAGCTGAGGTGGGGCCTGGGTCTAGGAATTTCAATTTTTTTTTTTAATTCAACAATTGTGTGGTTCATTATTTTTGAGAAGAAAGTCTTTGGGTGGTCCACCGTCCTGCCTTATAGAGTCTTCTGAAATGTTGGATATGCGCTTGTGCTTACACAAAGTTGTAAATAAAAAAAAAATTTATAAAATTTTTTGATTTTGGGGCGGATTGTGAAGCCCTGTGTGTACTGGTGCATCAGCCAACTCCAGGCTGTGTCCTTCAGGCAATAAATGGGTTCCTGATGCCGCAGAGGTGAGGCCTGGGCCTGGGTCTGGGAATTAGAAATTTTTGGATTGCGGGTGCTACAAAAAAAGATGGACACACCCTAATCCGTTCAGTGGAGTGCGGCCCCGGGCATCTGAGAGCATAACACACCCGTTATTGCTCAATCTCAGGAGAAGGAGGGTTCATCATCGGGAGAAGAGAGTTGCAGGTTGCCCTTGAGTCAGCAAGGCGGTAGCACGGTTGGCAGTCAGCGTGGTGTGGCAGTAGTGGAAATTCTGGAGCCAAACGTGCCCGGGGGAGACCACCTGCTTCGCGGCAGCTTACCTTTCCGGGAGTTAGCGGGTTACCAGCACCGGTCGAT
Source organism: Hyla sarda (assembly GCF_029499605.1). Taxonomy (NCBI): domain Eukaryota; kingdom Metazoa; phylum Chordata; class Amphibia; order Anura; family Hylidae; genus Hyla; species Hyla sarda. The sequence continues at coordinate 439,853 of NW_026607618.1, read as the reverse complement.
GAAAGATAGAGACATGTTAATCCATACAGTGGAGAGCGCCTGCGGCCCCGGAAATCAGAGGGCATAACATACCTGGTATTGCTCGATCTCGCAATTGGTTATGAAATAGGGGTTATGAAATCCTCTTGGGTAGTGTTTTTTTTATTTTTATTTACTGATAATTTTATCAGTAATAAAATTGAATTTTCCAGAATGCTAATTGTTACACAACGGAACGCTTGTTGCATGTGATTTTTTAATGAAAATTAAAAAAAATAATAATAAATACGGACAGGGATTAACTCTGCTTCATCATTTTGTGTGAAAAAAGTCCTTTGGTGATCTGATCTTTTGGAGACAGATGCGCTTACACACATATTGAATTCGTTTTTGTAAAAAAATTTCAAACATTGTGTGGTTTATTATTTTTGAGAAGAATGTCTTTGGGTGGTCCACCGTCCTGCATTATAGAGTCTTGTGAACAGTTGGATATGCGCTTGTTCTTACACAAAGGTATTTCTTTAAAAAAAATTAAAAAATTTTGTTTTTTGGAGGGGATTGTGAAGCCCGTGTGTGTACTGGTGCATCAGCCAATTCCAGGCTGTGTCCTTCAGGCAATATATGGGTTCCTGATGCCGCAGAGGTGGGGCCTGGGTCTGGAAATTTCTAATTTTTGGATAGCGGATGCTCCCAATGAGAAATCTTTGTGAAAAATGTCATATATTGTGTTGTTTTCTTGGGGGGGATTGTGAAGCCCTGGTGTGTAGTGTACTAGTGCATCAGCCAACTCCACGCTGTGCCATTCAGCCACTAAATGGACTCCTCTTGCTGCCAACATGTCCACGCTATGTCATTCAGTCACTATATGGTCTCCTGACACTGATGCCACCACCAGGCTCTGTCATTGTGCTGCTGTGCGGCTGTGATTCTAACAGCGATGCCGGTAATCTGCATGCTATTCTGAATAACAGTATTATTTCACTACCCCAGCACACTCCATATGCGTTTTAGGACACAGCAAAGTGTTCTATACTCCTATAGAGGCTGTATGTAGGCTAGAAATAGTCTTTTTTAATATCGATTCGCCGCGAATAAATTCGGATCAAAACAAACTTTTCGGGAAAATTCGGCGAATCGGCCGAATCGAATTTTTGGAAAGTTTGCTCATCTCTAGTGATAATTTAAAGAGGTCCTACTTTGAGGTCTCCCTTTTTTTTTTTTTTTGGCAAGAAACCTGGTCGCTTATTAGCGAGATGCCCCAAAGGAGCATTTCCCCATTCCCAATATCTCAGCTCTGAAGGATTCCAAGAATGTCAAGGCCCAGGAAGGTAATGGAGGGGCCACATGGGATGGGCCACCCTCCCCTTTGGCATCAGACTTGTATTAGATGAGCATATTAGTAAAAACTATAAGGACATGAAAGGGTTAATCAAATTACTAAGTTTGTTGCTGAGCTTTCTCATAGGGCCAGTGGTGTTGCTGGGCAGATCTGGAGCAGAATCCGATTGGCTATCTCCAGCCATGGCGGGAACTATGAAATATATTTAAGAAGCTGCTGGACTGAGGGGGCTGCTAGTCTGAAGAAACACTTGAAGTAAAGACATCGTGTAGGGTTTGGTCATTATGCTGCAGGCATCTGAGGAACATTTACCGTCCGGAGCCGGTACTTTTATTAATGACTTATACCTGTTATTACTGGATAAAGCAGCCGGACCTGGAGGAGAAGCTTGGCTCCGCTCCTGTCTGGAAGAAGCTGTTCCGGAGGCCAGAGAAGAAGGGGCGCTGGTGCCATCACCTCCGTTGGTCCCTCCACAGATGTTTGCGCCTACCGGAAGTCAGAACACGACTGTGGAAGAGGAGTTACGTGAGGACGCTGTGTCAGAGTCTACGTCAGCCGGACACATCACTGTGGGTCGCCAGAACAGCCGTGCCGGTCTCTAAGATGCTCGAGCCGGACGAAGAGGAAGAGCTACTTTCCAGAATCCGCCGGTGCTAGCTGGGCATCCAGCAAGAAGACTCTCTTGTCCCGCCCACCCGATCATCGAGGTCCGGATCTCAAAGGAAAAGAGAAGAAGCAGGCCCAGCGACTTCGGTGAGTCCATCCATTGGTGAGTATGATGCCGCTCACTCTTTCCAATTTAACAGGGATTTAGCCGGGTGGGCAAGCTCCGCTCCTGGGCAGAGCATCCTTGCTGGGGTGGCGGCATTCTTCAATGGGATCGCTGCCATGCCAGCAAGGGTGCAGCCTATGCCCCCCCCCCCCTTCCCCAGCTGTACCTAGTGCTGCTTGGACTCCTCCACCCAGCAATTTAGTGAATAGATTGGCTAGTATTGCAGCTCCTAATGTGACATCCCAAGGGAGCAGTACAGTAACCCCCCGACCTACGATGGCCCCGACATATGATAAAATCGACATACGATGGCCTCTCAGATGCCATCGTATGTCGATGTCAGCATCGACATACAATGCTTTATATGTTGGGGCCATCGCATTAACTGCTATCTGACAGCGCAAAATGCTTAAGCTGCTATCGGATAGCAGTTTAAGCATCCCCGGCAGGTTCGCTTACCTATTCCCGCTGCTCCGGGTCCACTTCGCGATCCTACGGTGTCTTGCGCATCTTCTCCAGGGTCCGGGCCTCGCTTTCCGGCGTCGTTATTACGTCACTACGCACGCCGCGCCGGCGCAGCAGCGTAATAACGTCACCAGAAAGCGAGGCCCGGACCCTGCAGAAGATGCGGAAGAAGCCTGAGGATCGCGAAGAAGACACCGGAGCAGCGGGACAGCAGCGGGAGCCCCTGGGACAGCATCGGGAGCGGTGAGGACCTGGTCCGGAGCGACGGGGACAGGTGAGTACAGCTTCCTATACTTTACATTGCAAGGATCCCTCAACATACGATGGATTCGACAAACGATGGGTCGTTTGGAATGAATTACCATCGTATGTTGAGGGACCACTGTACCCCTAATTCATTGGAAGCCACCCCTACTGTGGGTAATAATAATGTGCAGAAGGTTAGCTCAGTTATAGCTCCTGTCATCACCAATCAGGGCTCTGAAGGTGAAGCAGCAGATCTACATCCTCTCCCCTCCTCGTCTGTGCCAGGTGTCAGTATGAAGGAAGCAATGACATGTGGTTTATCACCTCTGGGCTTCCACCTGTATCCACCAAGTATCGCCACAAATGTTCTCATTGCGGGGGAAATCATACAGTCACAAAAATGCTTCAAGAAAATCTATTTGTTGACCCAGAACAACCCTTTCCAGCAGGGAGGCGCTTTCAAGGAGCTTGGACTCCGGTGAATCTCAAAAACATATTACCATTTCTAAGCAGGCTCCCAGACTCTCAGAAAGCTAATTTATTAATAGAAGGATTTTCCATTGGTTTCTTTAAACCTGAATTTGCTGGAGAGGGGTGTATCTGGGTGGACAACTTGAAATATGTTGCGCAACATACGGACATAGAGACAAAATTAAGAAAGAAGTAGAGGAAGGTAGAGTAGAAGGCCCGTTTGATTCCCCCCCGCCTTCAAGAATTTCAGACTATCACCACTGGGTATTATACCTAACTTATCTTACCAGAAAAAAATCATCCCTGAATGACTCAGTAAATATTGACAACCTTCCGGTGGAATATGCGTCATTTGACTCCACCTTGGCCAAACTAAGAAAAATAGGCCAAAGAGCTTTAATGGCCAAGGCGGACATCGAATCAGCATTTAGATTATTGCCAGTAAAAGAGTCAGGGTTTAATTCACTTGGTTTTCAAATTGATAACAAATTCTACTTCGACAAAGCTCTCCCAATGGGTTTTAGGCTTTCTTGTTATTACTTTGAAGCATTTTCTTCCTTTTTAGTATAGTCTGTTAAGCAAGTGTGCCCAGTGGGTGAGATAGTTCAATATCCACAGTTTTTTCAAAGCTTTTATGGAAATATGTAGTAAGTTTGGCGTGCCTTTAGCGTTAGAAAAAACGGTTTTGCCTTGTCAGAGGTTAAAATTCTTAGGTATTGAAATTGAAACTTTGTATATGTTATTCTCTTTACCACAGGAAAAAATATCAGACATGTTACTTAGTATAAATAGTTGAATGGTTAAAAAGAAGGCTACCCTTAGGGTATGCCCCAAAGCAACCAAGGAAGGTATACAGTGTCCAACCCACTTGTGGGATGTGGGTTGGGATTAATACAACAGTACGCAAGAAAATCAGTCTCAGACAAAACTTACATGGAATATTGTAAGTTTTGGTCAGAGTGGTGCTCATTCTCCAGAGGCAAAGGTTACACAAATTCTAATACAGATATTAATTGTGCGCTGAATTTTATGTCAACATTGTTAGTTAAAAACTATCACCTAGTTATGTGTCTAGTTTCTTAGATGGTATATCTTTTTTTCAGAAATGGATGGGGATACAGCATATTAATTCATTCTACCAAGTAAAACAATAATGAAGGGTTACCGTAGCACAAGGTCCTGCAAGGATCAGAGACCCCCCCGATAGTTTTCTCTATGCTTGTAAAACTGAGGAAGACCTGTCCCTTAGTTTGCTCAAATAGTTATGAATCTGTTCTCTTTCAAACAACATTTGTTCTAGCTTTTTTGTGGGCTCTTAGAGTCATCTTTGCCATTATCGGTAGACAAAATTTGTATTTCGGCCTCTAGCTTAGTTGTCAATATTAAAAGATCTAAAACTGACCCCCTTGGGAAGGATAAACAATTGCATATCTTTCTCCTTCCTGGTAACAGTTTATGCCCAGTTAAAATGATAGAGGATTTCGCCCCGCTATCTCTTCACACCTATCTATACATGGGATGGCTCAGTACTTACCACTTTTCAATTTAAATATATATTTAAAAAAATGTGCAAATCAGTTGGGTATTGGTAGGTTAGGTGTTAGCCCCCATTCCTTCAGAATTGGGGCTGCAACTGAAGCTGCATTATCTGGTATGTCAGCAGATGATAACAAAAAATTGGGCAGATGGAAATCTGACAGATACAAAATATATATCCGCCCTGAACTGCTAATTGAATAACAACTGGTTCTTTTTCAGGAGAGTCAACCACAAGTATTTGGATTTTGGGACACTTCTTCGTCCATTGGGCCAGGAGACAAGCTGCAGTCAGGCCGTATGGTTTAAACCTAAGTTTCCCTGTTAATAACGTCTGTGTCTTCTGGGGTGGCAAGCGAGGTTTAAATTGGGATTAATTATTAGATTTCTGCTTGAGTAAAGCTTCTATATGGCTGAATCCGGATGTGTTGAATTTACACGTAGGCGGAAATGATAAAGGAAAAATGAACACATCCCTATTATTTCAAAGTTTTAAGCAGACAATTGCCCTCATTTACTATTCTAAACCCGACTTGTTTTGTGGGGTTTTTTTTGGCGCATCTTTGTCTGCAACATGTCGCAGACATCGTGCGCCAGTCTGCGACACGATGCAACATTTTTTCCCGACGGACCCGATGTGGATTCTCCCAAATTAAAAAAAGGGGCGTAACCCGACATTTCTGAGCTTTCCCACGTATTTATAAAAGTTTCCAACCCGAATTTGTTGAATTGTTGTGGATTTTTTACTGACAACTCAGAGGAGTTGGAAACCAAAACCACCAAAACCCACGTGCGACAAACAGGATGCGACATAATAAATAAATACCAGGGGAAAAAAGCAGTCGGGTAAGAAAGCAAGATAGACTTACAACCCGATTTTCTAAGTAAATGAGGGCCAACATTTGCAATTAAAGACACTTTTCCCTCAGCCGAAATGGTGTTTTCTGAGATAGTCCCGAGACTTTCATGGGCATCGAAAAAGGAGCAATTTAGATATAGAATTCTCAAGCGTCTGAACAGAAGCATGGAGAAGTTTATGAAATCAGTTGGGGGTTTTTCTTACAGACATGTAGATCTGGAAGGTTTTATTCCAGCTTTATGCAGGTTGGACAATGTACATTTGTCTATGATTGGTGTTGACATTTTTAACACGGGACTTCAAAATATTATTCAGAAGGGCACGGTTTTGGGGTAGGCATGCAGGCATGCGTGTGGGGGTGTCACCCAGAGTTTTCTGGGTGGACAGCTGTGGTTTGAGTGAGTATACACTGGTAGTTATATGTTTGATTATGGTTTTTAACTGGTTATTTATTTATTAATTAATTTATTGGTTTACTTATTAAGTTAATGATTACCCTCAATAAACAGCCGTAGCCTTTTACCTAAACAGTGGTTATGTCTTTTATTTAACCCCTTAAGGACTCAGGGTTTTTCCGTTTTTGCACTTTCGTTTTTTCCTCCTTACCTTTTAAAAATCATAACCCTTTCAATTTTCCACCTAAAAATCCATATTATGGCTTATTTTTTGCGGCACCAATTCTACTTTGCAGTGACATCAGTCATTTTATCCAAAAATTCACGACGAAACGGAAGAAAAAAATAATTGTGCGACAAAATCGAAGAAAAAACGCCATTTTGTAACTTTTGGGGGCTTCCGTTTCTACGCAGTGCATATTTCGTTAAAAATGACACCTTATCATTATTCTGTAGTTCCATATGATTAAAATGATCCCCTACTTATATAGGTTTGATTTTGTCGTACTTCTGGAAAAAAATCATAACTACATGCAGGAAAATGTATACGTTTAAAAATGTCATCTTCTGACCCCTATGACTTTTTTTATTTTTCAACGTACAGGGCGGTATGAAGGCTCATTTTTTGCGCCGTGATCTGAAGTTTTTATTGGTATGATTTTTGTTTTGATCAGACTTTTTGATCACTTTTTATTCATTTTTTAATTGTATAAAAAGTGACCAAAATACGCTTTTTTGGACTTTGGAATTTTTTTGCGCGTACGCCATTGACTAAGCGGTTTAATTAACAATATATTTTTATAGTTCGTACATTTACGCACGCGGTGATACCACATATGTTTATTTTTATTTACACTGTTTTATTTTTTTTTATGGGAAAAGGGGGGTGATTCAAACTTTTATTCTGGAAGGGGTTAAATGACCTTTATTAACACTTTTTTAAACTTTTTTTTTACCTATAACACTGCACACACTGATCTTCTATGCTGATCACTAGCGTGTATTAACACGCCTGTGATCAGCGTTATCGGCGCTTGACTACTCCTGCCTGGATCTCAGGCACGGAGCAGTCATTCGTCGATCGGACACCGAGGAGGCAGGTAAGGGCGATGTGTGGTATAAGCCGCGGGTCCCGGCCGTTGATGAGCGCCGGGACCAACGCGATGTGATGCGGGGTCGTAGCGCGACCCCACTTCATATCGCGTGAGCCGGCGCAAGACGTAAATATACGCCCTGCGTCGTTAAAGGGTTAAAGGGGTGGTGGGGGAGGGGTATGGTGGTCCTTAGCCCATGTCAAGGCCCAGGGAGGTATGGGCCACCCTACCCTCCCCTTTGGTATCACGACTACAACTTCCAGCATGCTTTTACATTAAGGACATGCTGGGAGTTGCAGTCATGAGGCACGAGCGGGAGATGTGGAGGCGTGTGATAAGCTTGTCACCTGCCCCACAACTGCAACTCCCAGCATGCCCTTACAGTAAGGACCTGCTGCAAAGGAGGTGGGAGACAAGCACATCTCCCGCCCGCGTGGCATGACATGCTGGAAGTTGCAGTCATGAAGCACGAGCGGGAGATGTGCAGGTGGGTGACAAGGCTGCATGACTACAACTGCCAGCATGTCCTTACTGTAAGTGTAATAAGAAGTTTTTTTCTTATTTATTTTCTCACAAATCCTGACAAATGAAAGTAAAGCATCAGAAGAAGCTGAGGTTTGGCTGCTGTACATCATTTACATCAGGCTCTAAATGATAGTTGGTAATAATGGGGGAGATTTATCAAATCCAGTGCAGAGGAAAGGAGGAGCAGTTGCCCATAGCAACCAATCAGATCACTTCTTTCATTTAACAAAAGCCTCTGATAAATAAAAGAAGTGATCTGATTGGTTGCTATGGGCAACTGGTCAACTATTCGTCTGCACAGTTTTTGATAAATCTCCCCCATAATCCAGCGCACAGTGCAGGACACACAGCACATACAGCTGGAAGAATAATCCATTATAAGTGATCAGGGGCCCCTTATAGACCTAGGAATGAAGGGCCCGCACTGCCTGAAAACTGTGTGGGTTGCTCATTTTGAGTGTAAGGAGTCTGGATAGCGGCGCTATGAAGAGGAAAACTATGGAGTCTAGTGGGATAGAGGAGGAGAGAAGATGGTGAGAATGGAGTCTGGGAGGCGTAACATCGGAGCGGTGAAGAAGAGAAGACAGCTGAGGGCGAGAAGACAACAACAGCAGAACCATCCACAGTTCACCTTCGACAAAGACGGGGACTGCATTATGACGGACGTCAGTCCTGATCCTGAGCAGTTCACGTATGAGCCAGATGGGTCCTGTGTGATGAGGGATGTCTCTTCATCCTGAGGAAGCTGTATCTTTTTGTTTTTTGTTTGTTTCATGAGAGTTTTTGGCTCCATAATAAGGTATTGTCATTTTCTATTTTTCTTTTTTATTTACTGTCACATTCTGAAAATTTTGGCTTGAAGTCTTATTTGTCCATTGTTTTCTAGGTCATCATAACATCTGTTCCGCTCTCAAAACACTGACTATGTGTGGTTCTAAACGGACAGCTAAACACTTGTTAGAGACTCCAGTAAACAGAAGCCCATGCTTGTATTGTCCACCAGAGGACTCCAACTTTATTTTAGTCTGTGAAACTGCAATACAATACAATAACAACATATCAGTACACATGGAATCATTAGCCTAGCATAAATGACGAATAACTAAGCAGAAAGGCACTTACAGGTGATGATGTCCCAAACCTCATGGGAGAGATAGATACATGCTGCCTGCCCAGTGGAAGAATGACCTCAAGATGGTGGAAGAGCTTCCTGGAACAAAGGTCACTTCCTGTCTGTATAAACTATCTTTGTAAGTAAAGCTGATATTAACTTCTGCCACTAGATGGCAGTGGTACACTACACAACCTATCATTATAATGCAGTTAACCTAAAAAGGCAGCACACTCCCTGCCTGATATAATACATTATATCACTACCTATACATATCTGATGTACAGGGAAAAACATATTAATAAGATATTGTGTTCCTGACCAGAACTAGTAACAAACTATAACATAAGTCCACAATATCAGTGTCTCTTGGCTGTGGCACTTCAAGCTGGTAATCCACATGAAGAAATAGTTCTGTCCATAAACCCATCTTCAGATAGGAGAAGCCGCACTAGGCCAAACTATCTCCTACCCCATTTGTAATCCACAGAATGGAATTCAGCTCGTGGCAAATGTCACATTTGAAAACTCTCAGTGACAAGCTCTTAGTTATGTATTGAGCCAATAACATAATAGAAATACTCAAAGGAGAACAATGACATCAGAAACTGGTCTGGCGTACACTTTAACAGTCCCTTGTTTCGTGACTTTTACTTCAATCTTTCATGGAAAACTCTCCAACTTCCAGATTGATCATCATTAAGTTTCCTTTGGAAGCTTTTGGCAACATGGATTAACTTCGCTATAACCCTGTTCAGTCTCTTCCAGTCCGAAAATCTTACAAAACGATGTGGCTGCAGTCTAGCGTCAAGGGCTTTAGTACTGAAGCTTACTACTTCTGACCTAATTTCAGGATCAGCTTCGGGCTCCACTAAAGGGTAAACATTGGTGTCAGGAGTATCTACAGCCATCTGATACAGAAAAGGTGGACCTGAGAACCATATAGAGTTCTGAAGGCAGTCTATCTGTGTAGGCCTGGTAGCATAATCTGCAGGATTTTGTTCTGAGGGCACATAGAACCATTGCTCTGGACGTGTTGTTTGTCTGATCCTGTTCACCCGATTAGAAACATATAAAAAGAATCTCTTTGTACTGTTGCAGATATAGCCTAGGACTGTTTTACTGTCTGTAAAGAATTTCACAGCATCTAGGTCTAGGTCTATCTAGTCTCTCACTAGCTCATACAGTTCAACCGCTAGTACAGCTGCACATAACTCTAGACGTGGGATTGTGTGTGCTGGCCTAGGACTTAGCTTGGATTTTCCCATAACAAATCCAACATGGCAGATATTTCCTACATCGCTTACCTTCAAGTAAGCAACGGCACCTATTGCTATAACAGATGCATCTGAAAAGATGTACAGTTCTTTTTTGCAGGCCTGTGACAATGAAAGAGGTACATAACACCTGGATATTTGTAAACATTGTAAGGCTTGTAAAGACTCTGTCCATTGGACCCACTCATGGAGTCTTTCTTGTGGAAGTAAGGCATCCCACTCACTTTCTCCACTTGACAGTTCACGAACTAAGGCCTTACCTTTTATGGTGACTGGCGCCACAAACCCGAGAGGGTCGTAGAGACTGTTAACAGTGGATAGGATCCCTCTTCTTGTGAATGGCTTTTCTGCTGAAGAAACCTGAAACACAAAACAGTCTTTATCTAGATCCCAGCTTAGGCCTAGACTTTTCTGCAATGGAAGGGTGTCTGTTCCCAGGCAAAGGTCTTTGAGGTCTTTAGCTCTGTCTTCTGCGGTGAAAGCTTCCATGACTTGTTTGCTGTTAGAGGCAATCTTATGTAGTCGCAGATTAGACTCTGCCAGCATTTGTTTTGCTTTGTTGAGAATGTTAACTGCTCCTTCAGGTGTGTTCGCTGAAGCAAGTCCGTCATCTACATAGAAATGTCTCATCACAAAGTGCTTGGCATCTTGACCATAACGTTCTGCACCTTTCTGGGCAGCTTTCCGCATACAATATATGGCAACAGCGGGGGAAGGGCTATTACCAAAAACATGTACTCTCATTCTGTACTCTGTTACCTCTTTATCTATGTCGTTATCCTTGTACCACAGGAAACGCAGGTAGTCTCGATGGTCCTCTCACTAGAAAACAATAAAACATCTGTTGCACATCAGCTGTGAAGGCAATAGGCTCCTTCCTGAAGCGTAAGAGGACACCCAGAAGTGTGTTATTTAGGTCTGGGCCACTCAGCAGTACATCATTTAGTGAAATGCCTTCCTGTTGAGCACTGGAATCGAACACAACTCTTATTTGATCTGGCTTGTGTGGATGGTAAACGCCAAACATTGGCAGATACCAGTGTTCTTTACCTTTATCCAGTGATGGTGCTAATTCAGCATGATTATTGTCCAGCATCCTTTTGATAAATTCTGTAAAGTCTTTTTTCACTTCAGGCTTTCTTTGCAAAGTTTTGCGTAGTGTGTTTAAGCGCTTCATGGCTTGCTCTCTGTTACTAGGTAAATAACACCTTGGTTTGCGAAAAGGTAAAGGGGCTACCCAATTGTTGTTCTTATCTTGGAAAGTCTCTTTATCCATGATGTGGAGAAAGGTTTGATCATCTATGGACATTGCTTGTTTGTCATCATCTTTTGTCTTCTGGAACACTGAGTTCCCTAAATTGTCGGTCTTCAGACCACTACTAATATTCCTATCATAACTGGAAGGAGAGCCACAGTATGGTTTTAGGGTTTCTTTAACAACAAAGCTGTTTTGGCATGGACTGAGAAGGGACGTGCGTCCATTTGTTAACACAGATGTCTTAGAAGTGTTGACACTGTCAGGCCGATGAGCTGCTCCCAAACAAACTTCTCCTACTATAACCCACCCCAAGTCAAGTCTTTGCGCATAGGGGGCATTAAATGGTCCATTAATTTGTTGGCGTACCTTATGCACCTGTAGAATGTCTCTTCCAAGAAGTAGAAGAATAGAGACGTCTGTCTGGACAGCTGGAATAAGGTGAGATATTGCATTAAGATGAGGATGATGAAGGGCCACTTCTGGTGTAGGGATCTCTGATTTATCATCTGGTATCATATCACACTCTATCAAAGTGGGAAGTGAGAGATGGATCCTCTTGTCAAGAGACTCAATAGTAAAGTCAGTAGCTCTTCTCCCTGAAGTTTCTATCACTCCTGCACATGTCTTTAGGGTGTATGGAACTGCACTTGATGTAATGTTGAAGGCATCAAAAAATTCTGACCTTGCCAGCGACCTGTTACTTTGTTCATCCAGAACCACATACATCTTTACTGCCTTTTCTCTTTTCCCTGTGGGGTACACTGTTGCTAGGCAGATCTTGGAACATGAGCGTGGATTTGTACTGTCACCACAGATTTCAGTGCATTTGGACATTACTGGGATAGCTGATTTATCTTTTTGCTCCCTGCCCTCATCTTTTGGGGTTTCAGTGACCTCTAATGGTTGATGCAAAGTATTGGGGTGCAGAGCTGAGATGTGTCTGTCACTGCCACATTCTGAGCAATTTGCTTGTATTTTGCAGTCTTTAGCTATATGTTTGGTGGATTCACAACACTTGAAGCATATGCCGTTTTGTCTAAGAAAGGCTAACCTTTCCTTGATAGGTTTACTTTTGAACCCTTTGCACTTGTTTAGAGGATGGGGCTTTTTATGAAGTGGGCAAAGTCTGTCAGGGCCTTCAAAGGTGTTTACCTTGTAGCTGCTTGAATCTCCTGGGTCCTCAGAGGGAACTGTTGTCTTGTGGGTGATCACTGAAGTCCTATTGTAGGATCTAGGTGGCTTTTCTGCCTTAGGCAGTTGGCTGCTGGTGATGAAGGAAAAACTGGGATCGCACCTCATCTTAGCTTGCTGCTGTACAAACCTAGAAAACACAAAGAAAGGGGGGAAGGGGACACCATGTTCTTCTTTGTATTTAGCTCCAACACTCACCCATTTCTCTTGCAGGTGGTGAGGTAGTTTCTCCACTATAGGCTTAGTACCGTTGGCAGTATCTAAATGTGCAAGTCCCCTTAAATAACCTTCTTCTTTGGCACACTGGACTTCCCAAAGAATATCACCCAGCTCTTGCAGTTTTAAATTGTCTTTGCTGTTTAGCTTAGGGAAAGACTCCAGTCTTTTCATCAGAGCACCTTCAATTGCCTCTGGTGATCCATATCTTTCTTCTAGCCTTTGCCAGGCCATATCGAGTCCTACTGAAGGGTTAAATAGGTGTATCCTGCGCATCCTTCTTGCATGCTCTGCAGACTCAGACCCAAGCCACTTTACCATCAGGTCTAGCGTCTCAGCTGCTGTTAAGTCCAAGTCTTTGACTGCATTCAGAAAAGAAGCCTTCCATGCCCAGTAATTTTCTGGGCAATCATCAAACTTGAGGAAGCCTGTATTAACCATTTCTTTACGGATAAGATATTTAGTGACGTCTTGCATGCTCTGGTGTTTGGGTTGCTGCGGTGAGGATTCTTCTTTTATCACTCTGGTACTGCCAGCCTCATGGGTTTGTTTTCGTGCGCTCAGGAGTACTGATGGTTTTGGTTTAAATTCAGCTGACTTTGGATTGAGAAACGGTATTGTTGAGCTGCCACTTGAAATATCTTGGACATACGCCCTAGTGCGTTCTGCAGAGGAAAGCGGTTTCTCGGGCACATCTGGGCCTTCGTGGATAGATTCCATTCCAGACCGCTCAATATCCGCATAAGCTGCTGCTTCTGCTGCTGCAGCAGCGGCTGCACACTGACGTTGAAGAATATGCAACTTTGCTTCCTGTTCAGTTTTTTCTTTTATAATGGCAGCCTCTTTCTCTGATCTTTCCTTCATAATGGCAGCCTCTTTCTCTGATCTTTCCTTCATAATGGCAGCCTCTTTCTCAGCAAATTCTAGCTGAACGCGAGCAGCCTCTGCTTTGGCGCGAGCCCTGGCAAAAAGGGCACTTGCTGATGAAATCTGACTGGACCTTGCTGATCTAGATGAGCGTGAGCGTACATCATCCTGCTGGACACTTGGCGCGCTCTCCCTGCCTTGATGTGTCCCGGGTAGCTGATCTTCAGCATTATACTGACTTCCTGATCTTAGACTCATTCTGTCTGTGCAGCAACTACTATCTCCAAGCTTGTTGTGCTATCACCTTTTCACTGTTCCGCTCTCAAAACACTGACTATGTGTGGTTCTAAACGGACAGCTAAACACTTGTTAGAGACTCCAGTAAACAGAAGCCCATGCTTGTATTGTCCACCAGAGGACTCCAACTTTATTTTAGTCTGTGAAACTGCAATACAATACAATAACAACATATCAGTACACATGGAATCATTAGCCTAGCATAAATGACGAATAACTAAGCAGAAAGGCACTTACAGGTGATGATGTCCCAAACCTCATGGGAGAGATAGATACATGCTGCCTGCCCAGTGGAAGAATGACCTCAAGATGGTGGAAGAGCTTCCTGGAACAAAGGTCACTTCCTGTCTGTATAAACTATCTTTGTAAGTAAAGCTGATATTAACTTCTGCCACTAGATGGCAGTGGTACACTACACAACCTATCATTATAATGCAGTTAACCTAAAAAGGCAGCACAACATCTATAGGGGAACTCTAATACCATCACTGTAGTTTCCCAATAACATATATACCACCTGAGACTCCCCATGACATCTATATCATCTGAGGCTCCTAACATCTGAGGATCTCATGAAGACTCATCGTGTGTCCTGGCTCCATATTAGACAAGATTCCAGTTTGGGATAAACTTTACCTCATCCAGAATTGAGCAGGAGAGGACGCCCGTCTGACACCTTCCAGATGGGCGTCCTCGCCCAAGCATCCTATTTAAACCAAATACTTATTTTATAATAAATATTTTTATTTATCCACTATAAGTACCGTATTTTTCGTCCTATAGGACGCACCGGCGTATAAGACGCACCCAATTTTTAGGGTCAAAATCTAAAAAAATTTAGATTTTGAACCCAATAGTGGTCTTCAACCTGCGGACCTCCAGATGTTGCAAAACTACAACTCCCAGCATGCCCGGACAGCCGTTGGCTGTCCGGGCATGCTGGGAGTTGTAGTTTTGCAACATCTGGAGGTCCGCAGATTGAAGACCACTGCATAGGAGGTAGTACTCACGTGTCCCCGCCGCTCCGGACCCGTCACCGCTGCCCTGGATGTCGCTCCATCGCTGTCGCCGTGTCCCCGTCGCTCCGGAACGTCTCTGCTGTCGGCCGGGTATCCTCGCTCTCCGTCGCCGCCATCACGTTGTTACGCACGCCGACGCACGTACGCGACGACGTGATGACGAGGAAGGAGAGCGCCGGCCATACAGGGGATCCCTGAACGGAGAAGATACCGAGGAGGCAGGTAAGGTCCCCCCCCGGTGTCCTGTAAGAACTAACCCGGCTATTCAGTCGGGCTGTTCGGGACCGCTGCGGTGAAATCAGAACAGCCCGAACAGCCCGACTGAACAGCCAGGTTAGTGTCACTTTCCCTTCAGACGCAGCGGTCAGCTTTGATCGCCGCATCTGAAGGGTTAATACAGGGCATCACCGCGATCGGTGATGTCCTGTATTAGCCGCGGGTCCCGGCCGTTGATGGCCGCAGGGACCGCCGCGATAGGGGTGTATTCGCCGTATAAGACGCACCGACTTTTTCCCCCCAGTTTTGGGGAAGAAAAAGTGCGTCTTATACGGCGAAAAATACGGTATATACTTTGGTGTACAGCAGGTTTGGGTTGGGGGTAGGGGGGGTGTGCAGGTCGTCTTTCTGTTTTCTTACTCTGCCTGATCTATTAAATTGGTCTTGTTGTTGCCCATAGCAACCAGTCAGAGCTCAGCATTTTTTCAATGTAATTTATAGAAATAAAGCTGAGCTCCCAGGCAAATATTGTGGGGTGTTCCCTGTCTGCAGTGGGTGGTATCTACCAAACATGGTCCAACAGAAGAACAGCTGGAGAACTAGCAACAGGGTCATGGGCACCCAAGGCTCATTGACGCATATGAGGAGCAAAGAAGATTCCACAGAAGAGGAAAAAAGATTAAAAGGGTCTTCCGGGACTATGATAATGATGAGGGGAATTTATCAAAGCTGGTAAGGGACTTTTTTTGCTTATTCCATGCACATATATTGTCGCATGTGCGCCAAAGCAACTTTCCGTGCAACTTTTTGAAGGCAGTGGCTGATAAGCAACTTTTGTTACAAACCCTAGGTAAGCAAGTTTTCAATATTTCCCTTTGCAGTAGTAGGAATTTATTATAGCGACATTTGCAAAAAAGTCGCACGGAAGTAAAAAATATCGCACAGCAAAGCAAATAAAATCCTGTCTTTTGAAACTTGCTTGGTGAGGTGATTTTCAATGTTTGACTTTCGTGCGCAAAATTTACCACTGCCGTGCAACATTTTGATAAATTTTGAGCAAGAAAGAAAAACCAAAGCAATAAAGAAACTACTTATATAATGACTTTCTGAAGTAACCTTTGATGAATTCCCCCCGATATCTTTAGGATAGGCCATCAATATCTTATCAGTAGTGTTGCTCGCGAATATTCGCAATTCGAATATTATTCGCGAATATCGCATATTCGCGAATTCGCGAATTTCGCGAATATAGCGCTATATATTCATAATTACGAATATTCTTTTTTTTTTTTTTTTTTTTTTTTTTTTTTCTTCACAGTACACATCACAGTGATCATCCCTCTCTGCTTCCAGCTTATGTGGTGTAAAGAAGGCTGTAATACTACTGTGTAAGACTGACGTGCGGAAATTCGCATATGCGACAATTAGCACATGCTAATTTTCGCATATGCTAATTTTCGCATATGCGAATTTTCGCATGCGTTAATTTTGTATATGCAACTTTTCACATATGTTAATTTTCGCATACGCGAATATTCGCATATGCGAAAATGAAACGAGGGTATAACGAATATGCGAATATTCGCGAATATATGACGAATATTCGTCCATATATTCGCGAATATTCGCGAATTCGAATATGGCCTATGCCGCTCAACACTACTTATCAGTAGGGGTCGGACCAATAGTATTCCCTTCACAGGTTTCCAAGCACAACAGCTTATATTTGCCATTGGCTGTGCCTGGTATTACACCTATTTACCAGCCTTTGGCTGTCTGGCCATGCTGGGATTTGAAGTTTTGCAACATCTGGAGGGCCACAGTTTGGACACCACTATGCAGTGGTCTCCAAACTGTAGCCCTTCCAGATGTTGCAAAACTACAACTCTCAGCATGCTCAGAAAGTCCAGGCATGCTAGGAGATGTAGTTCTGTAACATCTGGCCCTTCAGATGTTTCTGAACTAAAACTCCCTGCATGTCAGAAAGCCCTGGAGGGGACAGAATGGGAACGGAGGGGCCCCATGACAGGGGTATTATGCGGGAAGGTAGGGGTTAAATGTGAGGAGTTTAGAGGAGGGAGCTAGGGAAGCGCAGGCTTTTAGTGAGGGAGTAGGGAGGAGTTAAGGAGGATATATAGGAGAGGGCATTTGTGCGGGGGCCACAATCTGCGTGGCTGAAGAAGTGTCCCTACCTGTGCCATGGCAGACATGGAGGCGATTCTGCGGCGCGTGCGGGATGAGGTCCTCCGGTGCGGCTCCCAGTGGCTGGAGGCCGCGCTCCCATCCCTCACCGCCTCTCCGGTGCTTTCGGCGGGGGAGTCCGGGCCCCGTTCTAGCGGCCAGCGCTCTCGCCCGCCGGAGCGCCTGTCACCAGCAGCTTCCCCTATTCCCAGGCGCCGACGGGTGAGTCCTTCTCCGGCCGCTTCCTGCCGTGGGTCCGGAGCGTCGGGCGGGGGGCGGTCCGGGCAGGCACCCCTCGGTCGGCCTGTTGTGAGGAGCGGTGCGGGGCGTGCTGTCGGCGCGTCCCAGGGCTTCGTTGAGGGATCGGCGCGTGGTGCGGCCCGCTCAGGAGGGTGGGCCCGGCGGAGATCCGGAGCTGCTGTTTCCTCTGCCCCTCAGTCGGGGGGGGCAGTCTCCTGCAGGCCTGGTTGCTG
Organism: Hyla sarda; assembly: GCF_029499605.1. Lineage (NCBI taxonomy): Eukaryota > Metazoa > Chordata > Amphibia > Anura > Hylidae > Hyla > Hyla sarda. The sequence continues at coordinate 422,066 of NW_026607618.1, read as the reverse complement.
CCCGGGCCGTGATTCATGTTGCGCCCTCTGCTTCCTCTTCCAGGGGGAGCAGGAGGGCTGGTTCTGCAGTGTCCCCTGCTGCTGCTGCCGGCAGGGGGGCGGTGCTTCTGGGAGGAGACGAGATCGAGGCTGCTCTCAGTGAGGTCAGTGAGGATGATCTGCTGCTGCTGGCTGGAGAATCTACAGAGACCCTGGACCCGCTGTCTTGTCCCCTGCTCCCCTCCGGGGTTGTAGCGGGTGTTGGCGTCAGCGGGGTTCGGTCGCCACCACTGTCCGTCCAAGCCGCTGGTGGGGCGAATTCTGCTGCTGCGGAGTCGTCGGACGGGGTCCCCCCGGTCCTTTCCTTGGACGATGTGTCTGTCACCCGCGATGTCCGGAGTCGCCCTTCTTCTGGAGTTACGGCCGCTGGTTCCGAGCCGGTGAGGTCGGGTGAGTCTACCACTGTCTCCAGTCTGGGGGGTTTTGGGGGGGAGGGGGTGGGCGATTTACAATTGTTTTTTAATGGCTTGCATGCTTTACTGCGGGGGAGTGGTCTGGGGGCGGGGGGTTCCCAGGTGTCTCTGGTACCTGTTTGGGGGGCTGGGGGGGTGCAGCAGGCTGGGGGGGGTGCTGGGGTGTCGGGTCCGGTTGGGGGAACTGGGTCAGGCTCGTCCGTGGGGGCCCCGGTAGTGGCGGCGTCGGGCTCTGGGGGAGGGGTCTGGCTCGCAGATGCGGCGAGGGGGGAGATTTATGTTTGTTTTGAGGGCCCATTGGGCGCTCATCTCAAGGCGGAGGTCCGGGAAAAAATTTGGAAGCGGGAGTATGTCGACATTTTTTCGCTCCTGCCGCTGGATAAGTTCAACTTGGACAGGGTCCGGCCGGACGAGTCTAAGCGGTTGGAAAAGGTGGAGGAGGAGGAGCGTCGGCGGTATCGGCTGATACCGCGGACGTTCTCCAATTGGCTTCAGGCCTTCGCCATTTTGGCTAGCGTGGTGGGTGAGAGGGCGCCGGAGTCCTGTTCCGGTCTCTTCTGCTACATGGATGCGGTGGGGGAGGCGTATCGGATTTATGGGGGCTCGGCGTGGCTTCGGTACGACGAGCAGTTCCGGCAACGCATGGCGGTGCGTCCGGATCTGCGTTGGGAGCATAAGGATATCGGTTTGTGGATGCGGCTGATGGCGGCTCCTCGTAGCGGGACTGGGCCGCAGTCCTTTCGGGACGGTGTCGGGGGTTCCGGTTTGGGGTCAGGGCGGTCCGGGGGGGCCGGGCGTGGGGTTTGTTGGCAGTTCAACGAAGGGAGCTGCAAGTTCGGGGCGGATTGCCGGTTCAAGCACGAATGTTCCGGTTGCGGGGGTGGGGGACACGGTTTGTCACGCTGTTTCCGGCGGGGGAAGGGTAAGCCGGGTGAGGCTGACCAGAAGAGGGGTGACGCCGGTACGGGTGGAAAGGATGTTGCCTTTCCTCGCGCTTTACCCAAATAGGGAGGCGGCGGAGCTGTTGCGCTTGGGTTTTGCGGAGGGTTTTCGGATCCCTTTTTCCGGGTCGGCGGGTTCGGGGGGCTGGTGCGGAATTTGGTTTCTGCACGGGCCCATCCGGAGCTGGTGGAAGAAAAGCTTTTGCGCGAGGTGGAGCTGGGGAGGATGGCTGGTCCCTTTGCTGGCCCTCCTATTGAGAGATTGCGGGTGTCGCCTTTGGGCCTAGTGCCCAAAAAGGAGCCTGGCAAGTTTCGCCTCATTCACCATCTCTCTCACCCTGAAGGGGGATCAGTGAATGACGGCATTGACCCGGTTTTGTGTGCGGTGTCGTACACTTCTTTCGACGCTGCGTTGGTGTGGGTGCGGCGTTTTGGGCAGGGGGCTTTATTGGCGAAAACTGACATAGAGGCAGCTTTTTGCCTGCTGCCTGTTCATCCTGACAGTTTTTACTTGTTGGGTTGTTGTTTGGGTGATAGTTTTTTCGTTGACCTTTGTTTGCCCATGGGTTGTTCTATGTCGTGTGCATTTTTTGAAAAGTTTAGTTCGTTTTTAGAGTGGGTGGTGCGGCGGGAGTCCCAGTTGGACTCGGTGTTGCACTACTTGGATGACTTTCTTTTTTTGGGCCCGGCTGGGTCTCGGGTCTGTGCAGTGCTGTTGCAGGAGATGGAGCGGGTCGCAACATGGTTTGGCGTCCCGTTGGCGCCGGACAAGACGGAGGGCCCGTCTACGGCGGTTAAGTTTCTGGGGATCATTATTGATACCGTGGCGATGGAGTGTCGGTTGCCGGATGAGAAGCTGAGTGAGCTGAAAGAGGAGGTGGATAGGGCATGCAGGGTTAAGAAATTGCAGTTGCGGGAGGTCCAGTCACTACTGGGTCGTCTCAATTTCGCCTGCAGGATCATGCCTATGGGGAGGGTTTTTTGCCGGCGGCTGGCGGCGGCTACTGCGGGGGTTTCGCGGCCGACCCACTATGTCAGGTTGTCGGCAGACTTGAGGGCGGACTTGCGGGTTTGGCAGGAGTTTTTGGGCAGGTACAACGGTCGGTCAGTGGTGATGGGTTGCCCGGTTTCTAATTGGGATTTGGAGTTGTTTACCGACGCGGCGGGCGGTTGCGGTTTTGGGGCCTATTTGCAGGGTCAATGGTGTGTGGGTCAGTGGCCGGAGGTCTGGCGGGTGGCGGGTTTGACGCGGAACTTGGCTTTGCTTGAATTGTTTACGATTGTGGTGGCGCTGGAGGGACTTATTTCGCAATAGGAGGGTCTGCTTTCATTGCGATAACATGGGGGTGGTACAGGCTATCAATAATCAGACGGCGAATTCTCCGCCGGTTGTTACACTGCTGCGTCACCTGGTGCTATGGGGTTTGGAGCTTAATTCGCATGTTGTCGCTTTGCATGTGCCGGGGGTGGTTAACTCAGTCGCTGATGCTCTCTCTCGTTTGCAGTGGGACCGATTTCGGGAGTTGGCACCGGAGGCCGAGGAGCAGGGGATCCCTTGTCCGGAGTGGCTGTGGAGGCTGGTTTAGCTGTGGCGATGGGCCTTGTGGGACGGTCTGTGACCAGGTCAACGTGGGAGTCTTATAGTCGGTGGTGGGCAGATTGGGAATTGTTGCTTCGGCAGCTTTCCATTACGGGTGCCCCTTCGGAATGGGAGGCGGCTCTTTTATTTTATGTGGGCAGGGCTTTTTGTGAGCGGGTGTCCCCGTTGGGTCTGGGTCGCCGGATGGCGGCTCTGGCTTTTTGGTTCAAGGTCCGGGGAGTGCCGGATGGGATGAAGTCTTTTTTGGTGCGGCAGGCGGTGCGGGAGTTTCGTAAGGGGGCTAGTTCTAGGGATTTGCGCAAACCGGTGACATTTTCGTTGCGCTTGGGTTCTTTATTGGCTGGGGTGTGTTTTTCGGTATATGAGCTATGTTTGTTCCGTTTGGCTTTTGCGTTGGCGTTTTTCGGGGCTTTTTGTATATCGGAGTTGGTGTCTCCTAGTCGTTGTCGGGCCGGGGGGCTTCTTTTTTCGGATGTGGTTTTGGTGGAGGGGGTTTTGCAGTGCCGCGTTCGGCGGTCAAAGACGGATCAGATGGGTCGGGGGGCGGTGGTGCGTTTGGCGCGCCTGGGGAGTTCGGAGATGTGCCCGGTGGCTTGTTACTCCGCGTTTTTGGCTTTGCGGGTGGGGATTGTGGGTCCGTTGCTGGTCCATGCTGACGGGGGTTTTCTGTCTCGTTTTCAGTTTGTGGGGGTTTTCCGTAAGTGTTTGCGCACGGCGGGATTCGTGGCAGATGACTACAGTTCTCATTCCTTCCGGATAGGTGCGGCGACCGAGGCGTCTCGGTGGGGCCTGGGACCGGAAATGGTTAAGCAGATTGGGAGGTGGGAATCTGAGAGGTATAGGCTGTACGTTCGTCCTCATTTGTTGTGATGTGCGTGTGTTTGCGCCTATGGGTTGTACTGTATTCTTTTCTTTTGTCGTTTCAGGTGGAGAGGCTGGGCTTGTCTGGATTGTCGGCCATTCGTATGTGACGCGAGGGGCAGTAAGGGCGGGGGTTCGGCCGGCGGGCAGACAGTTGGGATTGGACGGTTCGGTGGCCCAGGTTCGCTGGTTGGGAAAGGGGGGCATGAGGTGATCAGAACTGTTGTCCAGGGTCCAGTTCTTTGTTCAGCTGGACCGGTCCCCAGATATCTTAGTGGTCCATTTAGGTGGGAATGATTTGGGAGTGCGCAGGTCTCGGGATTTGATCAGGGACATTAAACTGGACCTGTTGCGTTTGTGGTCCTCTTTCCCGGATTTGGTCCTAGTGTGGTCCGAGATGGTTGCCAGGCAGAAATGGAGGCAGGCTCGGTCGGTGGTAGCGATCACCAAGGCGAGGATTAAGGTGAATAAGGCGGTGAGTAAGTTCGTGGCCAGGAATGGTGGTTTGGTGGCGCGGCACCGGGATTTGGAGGAAGGGGGTGCGGATTTTGTGGCCTCGGATGGTATTCATCTTAATGGGATGGGTATGGATTTGTGGCTTCTTGAGTTGAAGGAGACGGTGGAGAGGGCATTGAGGCTGTGGAGGAACGGGGACAAGTAAGGGGTCACTTGTCCCCGTTGTGGCGGGGTCAGGAGAGGAATCTGGGGAGGCACCAGTGGATGGGCATGGTATGTTGGATGGTGTGGAGGTGGGCTGGGAGCGGTTCCCAGCCAGAAGGTGGAATTCAGGTTGGTGGGCTTCACAAAATGGTGCTCCTGTGCAGGTGAGCTACGGCTAGGAGCAAGTGAAGATCCCATCACCTGTGGTCTGGTAACGGTGCCCCTCAGGTTCTTCTCCTGCGCTAATAGACATCCTAATGTTAGGACAGGTTATATTGTTATGTATGACGTTCATACATCGGTTTACAATGTTGTAATTGATTATTTATGTTATTTAATAAATGGGCTGCTGTGGCCTTTGTTTAACCAACACATGTCTTATGTCATTTATGGGAGGGAATAAGCTAAAATTAAGTTAAAGGTGTTAAATGATAGATGATCTGGTGGGGGTCATAGCAGCTATAATATCCCCTAGTCATGGTAAGTCTGGGCATGCATGGAATTGAAGTTTTGCAACATCTGGAGGGCTACAGTTTGGAGGCCACTGCACAGTGGTCGTCAAACTGTTCTCCAGTTGTTGCATAACTACAACTCCCAATATGCCCTTCGGCTGTCTGGGCATGCTGGGAGTTGTAGTTTTGCAACAACTGGAGGCACGCTGGTTGGGAAACACTGAGTTAAGCAACAAACTCTGTGTTTTGCAGCCAGTGTGCCTCCAGCTGTAGCATAACTACAACCCTCAGCATGCACAGACAGGCAAAGGGCATGCTGAGATTTGTAGTAGTATGCCTCCAGCTGTTGCATAACTACAAGTCCCAGCATGCCCTTCTGCTGTCACTGCATGCTGAGAGTTGTAGTTTTTGCAACAGCTGAAGACAACAATGGGAAAGGGTTGGGAAACATTGTCTGTTTCCTAACTCAGTGTTTCCCAACCCGTGTGCCTCCAACTGTTGCAAAACTATAACTCCTAGCATGCAGTGACAGACCATGCTGGGAGTTGTAGTTTTGCAACAGCTGGAGGCACACAGCTTGGGAAACACAGAGTTCAATAACAAACCAGCAGGCTTACGAAAAGTTTATTGCCGATCCGAATGAGCAATCAAAAAGGTAGTGGATGGCTGCCAAACCTTCCTATGACGGTTGGCTGGAAAGACGTGATAATTTAAAGAGGTCCCACTTTGAGGCCTCCCTATTTTTGTTTGGCAATAAACCTGGTCGCTTGTTAGCGAGATGCCCCAAAAGAGCATTCCCCCATTCCCAATATCCCAGCTCTGAAGGATTCCAAGAATGTCAAGGCCCAGGGAGGTAATGGAGGGGCCACATGGGATGGGCCACCCTCCCCTTTGGCATCAGACTTGTATTAGATGAGCATATTGGCAAAAACTATAAGGACATGAAAGGGTTAATCAAATTACTAAGTTTGTTGCTGAGCTTTCTCATAGGGCCGGTGGTGTTGCTGGGCAGATCTGGAGCAGAATCCGATTGGCTATCTCCAGCCACGGCGGGAACTATGAAATCTATTTAAGAAGCTGCTGGGCTGAGGGCGCTACTAGTCTGAAGAAACACCTGAAGTAAAGACATCGTGCCCGTCCCTCCCTCCCTGTCACTGTCTGTTTAACCCCTTAAGGACCCGGGGTTTTACCGTTTTTGCATTTTCGTTTTTCCTCCTTACCTTCAAAAAATCATAACACTTTCAATTTTGCACCTATAAATCCATATGATAGCTTATTGTCTGCACCACCAATTCTACTATGTAATGACTTCAGTCATTCTACCCAAAAATCTATGGCGAAATGGAGAAAAAACTCATTTTGAGACAAAATTGGGAAAAAAACGTCATTTTGTAATATTTGGGGGCTTCCGTTTCTACACAGTACATTTTTTGGTAAAAATTACACCTCTTTATTCTGTAGGTCCATAAGATTAAAATGATACCCTACTTATATAGGTTTGATTTTGGCGTACTTCTGGAAAAAATCATAACTACATGCAGGAAAAATGTATACGTTTAAAATTGTTATCTTCTGACCCCTATAACTTTTTTATTTTTCCGCGTTTGGGGCGGTATGAGGGCTCATGTTTGTGCCGTGATCTGACATTTTTAGCAGTACCATTTGTGTATTCATAGGACTTATTGGTGCGCATACGCCATTGACCGTGCGGTTTAATTAACGATATATTTTTATAATTCGAATATTTCCGCATGTGGTGATACCACATATGTTTATTTTTATTTGCACAATTTTTTTTTTTTTAATTAAGGGAAAAGGGGGGTAATTCAAAATTTTATTAGTGAAGGGGTTAAATGATCTTTATTCACTTTTTTTTTTGCAATGTTAAAGCTCCCATAGGGGGCTATAACACTGCACACACTGATCTTTTACATTGATCAGTGGTTTCTCATAGGAAACCACTGATCGATTATTCTGCCTCTTGACTACTCATGCCTGGATCTCAGGCACTGAGCAGTCATTCGGCGATCGTACACCAGGAGGCAAGGTAAGGGGCCTTCCTGCTGTGTCACAGCTGTTCGGGATTTCGCTGCGGCCATCCCGAACAGCACCCTGAGCTAACCGGCAACGATTTACTTTCACTTTAGAACGGGAGTGGACTCATGACGTACCGATACGTCATGGGTCTTGTAAGGGTTAAGATGGGGATCACCATTAAGGTGGACAGTTGTGTGTTTTTACATAAGGGGGTGTCACCCAGAGTTTTCTAGGTGGACAGCTGTGGTTTGAGTGAGTATACACTGGTGGATATATTTTTGATTATAACTGGTTATTTATTTATTAATTAATTTATTGGTCTATTTATTAATAAAGTTAATGATTACTGAAATCCTCTCACACTACTTCCGTGATCTTTATGAAGATTCCCCAGAAGTGAGGGTGGATACCGGGCCTTTGCTCTCCCCGGGATCTCTACCCTCTCTTACAGCAGAGGAGAGGGATCTCTTGGGACAATCGATTCAGAAGGAGGAATTGGACAGGGTGATTCGGGGTTTGCAAGCCAGCAAGGCACTCGGCCTGGACGGGTTTTCTGGGGATTTCTATAAAATCCTCTCATCTGAGATCTCTCCTAACCTGCTTGCCCTGTTCAATTGGTACATGACTGGCACTTCTATTCCGGCCCCTTCTAATACTGCTTACATCAAAGTCCTGCCCAAACCGGGGGAAAGACCTTTTAACATATCTTATCATATCTCTGATCAACGTAGATCTTTAATTAGTCTCTAAAATCTTAGCCGATAGATTGCCAACCATTATGCCACAGTTGATTTCCCCAGTTCAGGTGGGATTTATAAAAGGGAGGTCTGCGGTGTCCCATATTAGCACGGCCCTGTCTGTTCTGGATGATGTCCATCTGAACCCCCACGACCATCCCACAGCGGCAACATTATCCATCGACGCTGAAAAAGTGTTCAACCATGTCCGCAAGGGGGTGGGTATGGGAGGTAATCCGTATGACGGGCTTTGGGGGACCCTTTTTTGACATATCTAAAAACTGTGAGATTGTTCAAAACTCGCTATTTTAATATCGGGACAATAAACTGGGCATGACGGATTTGACAGTTCCCATATTAGATGGCTGGGCCAAGGTATGAAAAGCTGTGGTGAATGAGGGGTGGAGGGAGACTCAATTCCGTATCCTTCATCCCGCAACGTATGGTTTTACCCTCCCTAGAACACCTGACCGAACGGACAGACTGGAACACTGCCCGAACTGTGGCACCCTACGCACTGACTTACTTCATGGGGTTGTGACATGCGTCAATCCCACAGCTTTTGGTTTGACCTATTTCTTCTTCTTTTCTGCACCCTCAAGGTTACTCTGCCAGTTTCTCCATCACTTGTTGTCCTTCACATTCCTCCTGAGAATGTGTTGCTTACTCTGCTCTTACATATCATCTTGCTGGTGGCCAAGTGTTGCCTATTGGCCCACTGGCTAACAGCACAAATGCCATCCTCCTCGGAAGTTATTGCCCAGGTTAAGCGATACATGTCTCTCTACTTTTATGTTGGCATTCCTGACTGACGCTGAATCAAAGGGGTGTTCCAGGAATTATTATTTTATTTTTTTTAGATCAACTGGCTCTAGAAAGTTAAACAGATTTGTAAGTTACTTCTATTAAAAAATCTTAATACTTATTATACAATAATTTTACAATAATTATCAGCTGCTAGAGTTGAGTTTTTCTTATTTGTCTGGCAACAGTGCTCTCTGCTGACATCTCTGCTTGTCTCGGGAACTGCACAGAGTAGAAGAGGTTTGCTATGGGGAGTTGCTTCTACTACAGTTCCAGAGACAGGTGTCATCAGAGAGCACTTAGACAGAAAAGAACAACTCAACTTCAGCAGCTCATAAGTACTGAAAGGATTAAGATTTTTTTAATAGAAGTAATATACAAAACTATTTCGCTTTCTGGAGCCAGTTGATATATATAAAATGTTTTTTCCTGGATAACCCCTTTAACATCTTTGTTGCAGCCATTCACTTCCAGGTTCTGGTACCTCACATGGGCCGTATCGGGGTCTCTGGGTAGATTGAGGGTACTCTCCTCTTCTTAGATAGGGGGAGGTCTTCTAACCATAGAGCATTCTGCTCTTGTACAATTGCTGCACCTGAGGGGACCTCAGGTATTCCCTTTCCTTTATTTCTATACCTCCGCTGGAAATGCCGATTTATTTCATTTTGTTATTGTGATGTCCCACTACCTGTAGGCCCTGTCAGGTTGGGTCCCTCAGTGATCTGGGGCTATCCGGCAGGGACTCCCCTTGTTCTCTTGTTAATTTAATAAATGTAGATTATGCACCTTTACGAGCTGATTCTAATGTCTAGATAGTATACAGGACCTGTGGAGGACTCAAGAACCTGTGAGTAATCTTGTCACATGTCATGTTATGCAGTTATAGGATTTGTTGCAACATTTACTCCCAGAGAGCACCAGCTTTAACCTATGGCCCACAGCTTGACCAATGGGCTATAATCCAGCCCCCTCACTATATAAAGGGGCAGCCATCTTAATTCTCTCTCTTTGAGTTATGTGCTCATAGCTGTAACATCCAAGTCTTTGCTGAAGCAGCTACCAGAGGCCTTAGAGTCAAGTGTTCAGCATCTGGAGTACCACAAAGCTACAACTCTCCAGTAAGTCTACAAGTCTACGTCTGCTGTCACTGAAGTTAGTCAAGTCCTGCACATAGTACAAGTCAAGTCTAGTTACAAGTCAAGTTTATTCCTCCATTATTAAGTATTGGTCCAGCAAGCTGCGAGGTCCTCTGGGTACTGGCCACCTCTCTGGGAATTCTGGCCATAGCTGTGAAGATAATTACACCTGTCTTCTATTCAGTAAAGCCTCTGTTTACCATCAACTGGTTGTGGACTCTTTATTCACTACTAGCCTGTCGGATAGCGGAGAATCCGGGCATGTGCTGTTCCGGAACCCATAAATCACACTGGCGTCATGAACACATAGGGGCTAATATCATCGGACCCCAGGGTTTAATAACATCTAATCCCACCACTCTCACCGCAACACCTGCGGTCCCTCCATTCACCGCAGTGGTGCACCACATTGGTACGAATTGGGGCCGTTCTTTGCTATAATCAGCTCTGCCAATGCGAGGATGGATAGGGGAGGTTGAGTGGGTGGGGAGGGGATCAGTGTTGAGAATTTGTTGGGGGTGGGGTCGTTCTGTTACCTAGGGATCCTACTATGTTTTCCTACTGAATATCTGTTATGCTTCCCTTTTGCATTAAGGCCTGTATAAGGTATGCCCCGTTTGCGTATGTATAATATTCACAAAATGTTAATAAAAATCTGTTTAAAAAAAATGTATAAGGGAAATTTATTAAGAGATTTAGGGATTTCTTTTTGCTTACCATAGGGCGAGCCTAGTGTATTATATAGAGCTCATAAATGCAGTGTTTTTTTTTCTAAATAAGACTGTGCACAAGATACTTTACTATAATAAGTTCATCTATCTGCTTTATATGCTATACAAATCTAGATTTTCCTAGCTTGTGACGGAAAATATTAATTATATGAAGACAGGAGGCGAGTATCTTATGCATTATTCTTTCTTTAATAATGCCCATAGCAGAGCACTTTGGTATCAATTCAATAAAAGAAAACTTCAAACTACAACTCCCAGCAGTCCTAGGGCCACAGTAGTCACTCCTCCTTCGTAGCCCCTATATAAGGACTGCCCACATATAGATCCTCCTCTTTCTTCATGCGAATCAGAGCCGCACAGGAAACCGAACTCCAGCCAGACTTCCCCAACGCTCCATGCATCTTCGGCCAGCCGGTCTGGAACTCAGGAAACAAGGCCAAACGACGGCCTAACTTCGTCCCAACGGGGACCGAAAGGAACCCAAGCAGTGCGTAACCAATAGGTTATCCGTAATCGGGAAAACAGCCAATGCCTTCAGTATCCTGAAAAAGATAACAAAAAATCGTAATAGGGTGGGTAGGGAGGGAAGATACTCGCCTCCTGTCTTCATATAACTAATATTTTCCGTCACAAGCTAGGAAAATCTAGATTTATATATCAGACAGGAGGCTCATATCTTATGCAAGTTCAAAGCTAACAACTAGCTATGTCAGAAATAAACAATAACCAGTCAGAGCCTTATAAGACCGACAGAGAAACATGGTCCTCCGGTCTGAAGTAGAAATGACGGAAGGTGGTCTCCGAAGACCAATCAGCCGCCATCAATAAATCGGAGAGGGAGCCCCCTGCTGTGACTATTTTCGTAGCCATAGCACCCCTGGACGAGTGAGCTCCAAACAGAGATACATCTATACCCGCCATGTCCATGGCAGAGCGTACCCAACGCGCTAGGGTAGCGGAGGCAACTGGGCGATGAGGTCTGACATAAGAGACGAGGAGCTGAGAGAAAACCGCAGAGCGCAGGTCTGCTGTCTGCGATTCGTACGCCTGTAGGCAACGAACAACGCAGAGCTTCGGATGCGCAGGAAAAAATGGATAAAAAACCGAATGGATACCCGTCTTGGTCCTACGGACCACCGAGAATTTCACTCCCTGAGGCGAAAATTGTCGCCTAGAGATGTCCAGAGCCCTCACGTCTGAGACCCGCTTTATGGACACCAAACATAGAAGGACCGTCAGTTTATATGACAGTAGTTTCAGGGAAAGATAGTCATTGTCCATCCATGAAGCAAACATATCAAGCAACCTGGAGACATCCCAGGTCGACTGATACCTAGGCCTAGGGGGACGCTGAAATTTTATGCCACGCAAAAGTCTACAAACCAGCGGGTGTTTGCCAATCGGTAGAGAGTCCACAGGGCAGTAATAAGCCGCAATAGCCGACCGGTATACGTTAATGGAGCTATAAGACTTGCCAGATTCAAAGGAATCCGCCAGGTAGTTCACCACTACAGACACAGGTGCATGTACGGGATCAACTTGCCGTTGATCACACCAACGAACCCAGAGCCTCCAGGCTGATCGGTATGGCGATCTAGTCCCGGGGGCCCAGGCCAGGGCGAGGAGGTCCCTAGCTGATTTTGAAAGGTCATGATCCGCGTCTGAGACCCCGAAACCAACCACGCCAGGAGAGGCAGTTTGCCCTCCAACACCAGAGGATGGAGACCCCCGGTCGGGTTGGTGAGAAGGTGTGGAATGTGGGGTATCACTCTGGGATAATCCACGGCCATCCCCAGAAGGAGAGGAAACCATGGTTGCGTCGGCCACCAAGGTGTGATCAGCACAACCGTCGCTCTCTGGTTCGTCGTATGCAGAAGAACCCGGGGGATCAACTGGAAGGGAGGAAAAGCGTAATGCGTTCCCCTCGGCCAGATGAGGCGGAGAGCGTCTACCGCCGTTGCCTCTGGGTCCGGCCTCCAGCTGAAGAAGTGGGGCAGCTGGTGGTTGAGGCGGGACGCAAAAAGGTCCATGCATAACGGACCCCACAGGCGCCGCAACTGCAGAAAGATGGAGCGGTCCAGCTGCCAATCGCTGGAATCGAGGAGATAGCGAGAGTTCCAATCGGCCACCGTGTTGGAGACCCCTGGAATGTACTCCGCTACCGGGATAATGTTGCGGGCCAGGCAAAAGTGCCAGAAGTCTTTGGCAAGGTCCGCCAGGATCTTGGATCTGGTACCCCCCAAGCGGTTGACGTACTGAACCGCCGCCACGTTGTCCATGCGTAGTAACACACAACAATTGGACGAACGAGGCATGAAACTCTTGACGGCAAAATATGCTGCCAGGAGCTCCAATTCATTGATATGCAGGTCGACCTCCTTGACGGACCAAGTCCCTCCTGTGGAAGTCTCCCCGCATCGAGCGCCCCAGCCAAGCCTGCTCGCGTCCGACTCTATAATGACATCTGGGTATGGGTTGAAAATGGCTTTGCCGTTCCACTCGACGGCATGGCGAAGCCACCAATGTAACTCCTCGATAGCCGCCGGGCAAAGAGGTACCTTGTCCGCGTATCTGAGTCCTTGCCGCAGATGCAAGATCTTGAGCCTCTGAAGGGCTCGATAGTGCAAGGGGGCCGGAAAGATAGCCTGGATGGAAGCCGCCAGGAGTCCCACCAGGCGCGCCAGAATCCGTAATGATAAGCATCCTTTGCGCAGAACCGCCCTGATTTCCTTGCGGATCAGGGCTAGCTTGGACTTGGGGAGTCGCAGTAGTGCGCGATTGGTGTCCACCAAGAAACCCAGGAATTCCATCTCCTGACCAGGAATCAGGACCGACTTTTCTCGGTTGATTATGAAGCCCAGAGTATGTAGCAATGATATCGCCCACGACATGTGAAGGGAGGCCTGAGCTTTGGAGCGGGCCATGATGAGAAGGTCGTCTAGGTAAATGATCAGACGAACCCCCCTGCTCCTCAGAGCCGCCACCACCGGTTTCATCAGTTTGGTGAAACACCACGGGGCGGACGATAGGCCGAACGGAAGGCAGGTAAATTGCCACATGAGGCCCTTCCAAAGGAATCGGAGGAATTGTTGTGACTCTGGGTGTATAGGGATGGTGAGGTAGGCGTCCTTTAAGTCCACCTTCACCAGCCAGTCTCCTGGTAGTAGGAGGTCCCGGAGGGAATGAATTCCCTCCATCTTGAAATGGCGATACGTGACATGTTGGTTTAAGTCTCGTAGATTTATGACTGGGCGGTAGCCGCCCCCTTTTTTCTTCACTAGGAAGAGGTTGCTTACGAACCCTAGGGAAGATGGGTCGGATTCCACGATCGCATGTTTGTACAGGAGATCCTGTACCTCGTTGTCTATGAGGGCAACGTTTTGATCGGAAAAGTAAATAGGAGGCGGAATCACACCCAGAATCGGCAAGGATTGGAATTCTATGTGAAACCCCCCACTGTCTGAAGAATCCATACGTCTGCCGTAATCGCAGACCAGGCGTGGGTAAAATACATCAGTCGACCCCCCACAGGTATGTGAGACTGTGGAATGGAAGTTACACTCACCGGTAGGAGGGCGGGAACGGGGGTATCCACGTCCGCCACGACCTCTCCAGGGTCGGCCTCGAGGAGGGAAGAATGGTGATGGTTGAACCACGGGTGCGGTGTAGGAGGGGGGAGCCTGTGGATACTGGTATTGGGCGAAGGGTCTGCCCTGTGGCCTATAGGGAGCAGAGCGGCCGGCAGATCGGCCTCTACTTCTGCCGGCCCGGGGAAAAATTTTACTGGACCCCGATTTCTTTAGGGAATTTTGGGCCTTATCTAAGCCCGTAAAAAGGCCAACAAATCTATTGACATCTTTCATTAGACTGTCCCCAAAAAGCATGCCTGCTGCCGAAGGACCAGGTTCGGTCTCGGCCAGGTGGGACAGTTGCGGGTCGAGTCTCATAAGGATCGACCGGCGCCTCTCAACAGAGCAGGTGGTATTGGCCGTACCTGCCAGGCAAATGGCTCTCTGAGCCCACCCACGGAGCTGACGGACGTCCACAGGCTCATCCGTCGTTGCGGAATGTTCCGCTAAATTAAGGATTTTTGTGAGGGGACCCATTAAATCAAGGATACGCTCCTGAATAGTCTTAAAGGAGCGTTCTTTACCCTTCTTAGTGAATTTTCCTGATTTTAAAAGGTATTTCATCAGGATAGGGTCCACCTCAGGGGTGACCACCACTTTATTGGGGATAAAAGGTCTAGGGCATTCAGCCCTCAGCTTATTACGGCTGGACCTATCCAGAGCTTTACGGGCCCAAAGCTCTACATATTGGGCCACATGGGGAAGTGGTGACCAGTCGCCCGATCTCGGGTGGGAGATCGCGTCTGGATGGAACAGGGGTTCTCCTAGGGTATCTAGGATAACATTGCCCTGCGTGGCAGGGTTGGCGTCGGTATCGAGCGCCGTATCCCCAGCATCCTCCTCAATGTTGGGATTGGACTCGTAGTCCTCAGACTCATTAGAAGAACCCGAAGAACCCTCAGAAGAGGAGTCTACATAGGAGTCAGGTTTTGCCCGCCTAGCGGACTTATGCCTCTTGCCATGTAACTCCCCGAGGCCCAGGGGTCGAGCGGAGTCTGAAGAATGCTGGGGTTGACAGACCGGGGTAGGAACTGTCTGGAGCATATTATTATCTTCCCCTGCCGGGGAGTCGGAGGTGTGCTTCCTTTTATGGGAAGCTTTGCCCTTTTTTTACCTGCGGTTCTCCACCATGAAGTGGAGGGATTGGGGCATGGGAAGACGGCTGATGCGGGCCAGAGGATAACATGGACGAGGCCAGGGCTGCTTGGACCGACCTGTTAATTAAGTCCTGAATCTGGGTGGCGGACATAAATTGAGCCGAATCCAGGGAGAGAGCCTCAGCTCTGAGGGGGGCAGGTGAAGGTTCCTCTGCCATAGTAAAGTTTAGGATGTAAGGAAGCTAGGGTAGTGGCTGAGGGGTGAGTAGTGAGACCACTGCACAGAACCTAACTAGACGGAATAAATTCCGTTCCACTGGAAAAAACAAATGTGGGGCACTACACTACCTACTCGACACAGTACAGTACAGGGCTCCGATCCTCCACACCGCTGGCGTTGTACTGACGTTGCGGTGGGAGGGGAGCCCGGAGTCCTTGTACCCAGGGGACGAAGTCTCGCGAGACTACGTCCCTCTGAGTGCTGATAGGATGTCGCAGGAGCGCCTCTCCACGAGCGTAGAGACTCCGCCCCTTTTCCGAGCGCAAGGCCGCAAGTGAGAAGCGGCCAGCCAGGGAGAAGAAGCTCCGCCCACAGCCCGCGCGCACGAACTCGGAGGAGAGGAAGGCGCAAGAAAAATGGCGAAGGAAGGGGGAGGGGAAGGTGGCGATAATAGCGCCGGAGGTAAGAGGAAGACGCCGCAGCGGCGACAGTGCTGAAAAAAGGGGGGCCCGGAACCGGTAATTTCCGGCGCTGGGCCGAAGCAATAGAGTAGATAGAAAAGCAAAGAAAGAAAAGCAAAGAAAAACGGAACTTGTGGGTGCTATCCACTGAGATAAGCACCACACAAGGTCATACTATAGAGTAATATTATAGTATACAATAAAGACAGAAATATAGAAAATAAATCAATGGATATAGGGTATACTTATCTTGGATCTGCTATGAGCAGAAAGAAAGAGGAGGATCTATATGTGGGCAGTCCTTATATAGGGGCTACGAAGGAGGAGTGACTACTGTGGCCCTAGGACTGCTGGGAGTTGTAGTTTGAAGTTTTCTTTTATTGAATTGATACCAAAGTGTTCTGCTATGGGCATTATTAAAGAAAGAATAATGCATAAGATATGATCCTCCTGTCTGATATATAATTACTTTTATATGTTTTATACAAAACTTTGTATATCTTTGTGTGGTGTCCCGGTACCGTATTGCATACCGTACCTTGGTTGGGGGTCCCCAAAGTCAGAGTTCCTAGGAACTTTGGGGGTCCGCTTCTCTAGTCATCCCCTAGTCACCCCTCATCTAGTTAATATGGTGTTAAATTGAGTGTGTAAATACTGTATATAATATGTTATTACCTGCATAACGTCGTAGGGCCTTCGGGTCATGTGCTGGGGCTTCAGAACTCTATGGTAGGTAAAAGGACCTTTGGTGGTTCATGGGTCATGTGATTACCCATAATACTTTGTAACGGTGAATGACAGATTTATGGACCAATCCTAAAACGGCCAGCCCCTGCCCATATAAGGGAGCTGCGTCCAATAATCTCTCTCTTTCCTCGTGGGCTGCTGATGAGAAAAAATCTGCGCAGCTGTCATCGGCAATTACAGGGCCAAAGCCTTGCGGGATCACTGGACCTAAACAAAACCCCTAAATCCAGCAGATCTTACAAAATCCTACTAAGCTAAAGAACTTAAAAAATTCCCAACCATACGTCAATCTCTGTTAAGATGTATATAGACTTTGTTATAAGGACTGTTCCTGTTATTCCATGTTACAGAAAATCTTCTGTAAAGTTTCCGAAAGTTTTCAGCAAAGCTCTGGTTGTGGACATTCTGTTATTCTACTACTCCCTATCGCTTTTGGGAATGGTGGCGATAGGCCAAGCTATACAGTATTAACCCTCACTCTGGCGTCACGACTGACAAGAGTTAATTACACCCTTGATATACCGCATAGCAACACCCCAACTGCCATAATCCCCCCCAAGGCACCACATTTGTATAATGACAAAATCTTCAATAACACTTGTTGAACCATTACAAAGTCGCACGTGTTCCTAAGTAATTTCATATTTCCTGGGCGGACCCCTGATTGGCCCGTACCGCCTGGCCAATCACAGCTGCCAACGGGAAAAATATGAAGTTATAGTGTCGTAACCATTTTCCCCTGTGGGAAGCCAGGGAGCGGAGCGCAATGCTGAGAGCTTCCCTGGCTCCCTTTTCACCCGCCCTTGCAGCACGACTACAACTTCCAGTATGCTTTTACAGTAAGGACATGCTGGGAGATTTAGTCGTGCAGTGCGGGCGGGAGATGTGCGGGCAGGTGACAAGCTTGTCACCTGCCCCACAACTACAACTCCCAGCAGGCCCTTACAGTAAGGACATGGTAGTTGTAGTCGTGCAGCGGAGGCAGGAGACAAGCACATCTCCCGCCCGTGTCACATGAATTGCTGGAAGTTGTAGTCATGCGGCACGAGCAGGAGATGTGCAGGCGGGTGACAAGCTTATCACCTTCCCCCGCTGCACGACTACAACTGCCAGCATGTCCTTACTGTAAGTGTAACGAGAAGTTTTTGTTTTTTTCTTATTTATTTTCTCACACTTTCTGACAAATGAAAGTAAAGCAGCAGAAGAAGCTGAGGTTTGGCTGCTGTACATCATTTACATCAGGCTCTAAATGATAGTTGGCAATAATATAATCCAGCGCACAGTGCAGGACACACAGCACATACAGCTGGAAGAATAATCCATTATAAGTGATCAGGGGCCCCTTATAGACCTAGGAATGAAGGGCCCCGTCCAATATGGAAATTTAGTTACCATAAATTCATATTACATATACACACATACACATTCATGATTTCAACTAGAGGCATAACACAGCCAGTAATGTCATGTTATGTCACACATGTGATGTCATAATGAAGCATCGTGGTAAAAGGGCCCGCGCTGCCTGAAAACTGTGTGGGTTGCTCATTTTGAGTGTGAGGAGTGTATAGCGGAGCTATGAAGAGAAGAATGATGGAGTCTTGTGGGAGTGAGAGAGGAGGCGAAAAGATGGCGAGAATGGAGTCTGGGAGGCGTAACATCGGAGCGGTGAAGAAGAGAATACAGCTGAGGGCGAGAAGACAACAACAGCTGAACCATCCACAGTTCACCTTCGACAAAGACGGGGACTGCATTATGACGGACGTCAGTCCTGATCCTGAGCAGTTCACGTATGAGCCAGATGGGTCCTGTGTGATGAGGGATGTCTCTTGAGCCTGAGGAAGCTGTATCTCAAATTTTTTTTTTTTTTTGTAACATCTATTGGGAACTCAAATACCATCACTAGAGTTTCCCAATAACATCTATAACATCTGAGGCTCCTGACATCTAAACCATCTGAGGCTCCTGACATCTAAGGTTCCTGACATCTCTACAATCTGAGGTTCCTGACATCTAAGGTTCCTGACATCTCAACAATCTGAGGCTCCTGACATCTAAGGTTCCTGACATCTCTACAATCTGAGGTTCCTGACATCTATATCATCTGAGGTTCCTGACATCTGAGGTTCCTGACATCTGAGGTTCCTGACATCTGAGGTTCCTGACATCTATACCATCTGAGGTTCCTGACATCTGAGGTTCCTGATATCTGAGGCTCCTGACATCTATATCATCTGAGGTTCCTGACATCTGAGGTTCCTGACATCTATATCTTCTGAGGTTCCTGACATCTGAGGATCTCATGAAGACTCATCGGGTGTCCTGGCTCCATATAACACAAGATTCCAGTTTGGGATAAACGTTACCTCATCCAGGTGGATCGTGCTGGCTCAGCTCACGAGGTATGTACTCTCACTTTGTGCCTGCTCTCACTTTCCTATCCTCTTTCCTATACCCTTGTCCTCCCGCTATTCTTTTGTCCTCATCTCTCCTGTCCTGCTCGGTTCCTCTTTCTCCCTCTCGGTATATCCGGACTGACCACAGAGCCCTGCTATATTACCCTTCCTGACTCTTCTTCCAATTGCCTCCTGAAAGCTTACGCTGCCAGTAGTATGTCGGCATACGTTTGGATAATATTTTAGTTGTTTTTGTTGCCGCTATAGATTATCCACTAATGGCTCTCATACCTATTTACGATATGTTTCAGGAAGGATCACCTTCGTTTGTATGGAGAGCCTGCTCTGCCTATGTTTCTTCTACTTACTGTATACTGGTGTTCAGATGTTACCTCATCCAAACTTTACCTCATCCAGAATTGTGCAGGAGAGGACGCCCATCTGACACCTTCCATACTCTTCATAGCAATGTGCAACCAAGCAAACTATCTTCTCAGAAAGTTTCAGCATATTTAAACCAAATATTTATTTTATAATAAATATTGTTTTCTATATTTTAATGCATTTTTTATTTATCCACTGTGAGTATATACTTTGGTGTACAGCAGGTTTGGGTTGGGGGTAGGGGGTGGTGTGCAGGTCGTCTTTCTGTTTTCTTCCTCTGCCTGATCTATTACATTTTGTTGTTGCCCATAGCAACCAGTCAGAGCTCAGCATTTTTTCAATGTAATTTATAGAAATAAAGCTGAGCTCCCAGACAAATATTGTGGGGGGTTCCCTGTCTGCAGTGGGTGGTATCTACCAAACATGGTCCAACAGAAGAACAACTGGAGAACTAGCAACAGGGTCATGGGCACCCAAGGCTCATTGACGCATATGAGGAGCAAAGAAGATTCCACAGAAGAGGAAAAAAGATTAATAGGGTCCGGGACTATGATAATGATGTCTTTAGGATAGGCCATCAATATCCTCCCAGTAGGGGTCCGACCAACAGCACCTCCACAAACATCATTGTCCCCTTCACAGGTTACCAAGCACAACAGCTTATATTTGCCATTGGCTGTGCCTGGTATTACACCTATTTACCAGCGCCTTTGGCTGTCTGGGCATGCTGGGATTTGAAGTTTTGCAACATCTGGAGGGCCACAGTTTGGAGACCACTGTGAAGTGGTCTCCAAACTGTAGCCCTTCCAGATGTTGCAAAACTATAACTTTCAGCATGCCCAGACAGTCCAGGCATGCTAGGAGTTGTAGTTCTGTAACATGTGGCCCTTCAGATGTTGCCAAACTACAACTCCCAGCATGCCTGGGCAGTCTGGGCATGCTTGGAGTTGAAGTTTTGCAACAACTGGAGGGCTACAGACTGTTCTCCTCCAGTTATTACATAACTATAACTCCCAACATGACCTTCGGCTGTCTGGGCATGCTGGGAGTTGTAGTTTTACAACAACTGGAGGCACACTGGTTGGGAAACACCAAGCAACAAACTCTCAGTGTTTTGCAGTCAGTGTGCCTCCAGCTGTAGCATAACTACAATGCCCAGCATACACGGACAGCCAAAGGGCATGCTGAGATTTGTAGTAGTATGCCTCCAGCTGTTGCATAACTACAAGTCCCATCATGCCCTTCTGCTGTCACTGCATGCTGAGAGTTGTAGTTTTTGCAACAGCTGAAGGCAACATTGGGAAGGGGTTGGGAAACATTGTCTATTTTCTAACTCAGTGTTTCCCAACCTGAGTGCCTCCATCTGTTGCAAAACGATAACTCCCAGCATGCACTGACAGACCATGCATGCTGGGAGTTGTAGTTTTGCAACAGTTTGAGGCACACGGGTTGGGAAACACTGAGTTAAGTAACAAACTCTGTTTTGCAACCAGTGTGGCTTCAGCTGTTGCGTAACTAGCATGCACAGACAGCCAAAGGGCATGCTGGGAGTTGTAGATTAGCAACAGCTGGAGGTTTGCCCAGCCCCCCAATGTGAATGAACAGGGTACAGTCACATGGGCAGGGGTTTACAGTGAGTTTGAGATGCAAATTTTCCGCTGTAGCTCAAACTCCCAGCGGGAAACTCTCTGTAAACCCTCGCCTGTGTGAATGTACCCTAAAAACACTACTCAAAGTAAAAAATAACACACTACATATGCACATACCTCTACACAGTCCCCCCTCCCCCACCCAATAAAAATGAAAAACGTATGGTATGGCACTGTTTGCAAAATGGAGCCTCCAGCTGTTGCAAAACAACAACTCCCAGTATTGCAGTTTAGGGCCACATATGGGGTATTTCCATACCAAAAAATTTTGGGGGCCTTTTTCTCCTTTTACCCCTTATGAAAAGGTAAAGTTGGGGTCTACTCCAGCATGTTATTGTAAAAAAATTATATTTTTTTATACTAACATGCTGGTGTTGCCCCATACTTCTTTTTCACAAGAAGTAAAAGGAAAAAAAGACTCCCAAAATTTGTAACACAATTTCTCCTGAGTACAGAAATATCCCATATGTAGACGTAAAATGCTCTGCGGGCGCACAACAAGGCTCAGGAGTGAGAGCGCACCATGTACATTTCAGGTGATTTGCACAGGGGCGGCTGATCATTACAGCAGTTCTGACAAACACAAGAAAAAAAATACACCCACATGTGACACCATTTTGGAAACTACATCCCTCATGGAATGCAACAAGGGGTACAGTGAGCCTTAACACTCCACAAGTCTTTGCAGAATTTTCATTAAATTTGTACGTGAAAATGAAATTTTTTATTTTTTCACTAAATTCAACATTTTCAACATAATTTGTAACCCCATTTCTTCTGAGTATATAAATACCACATACAGGGCCGCCATCAGGGGGGTACAGCCAGTACAGCAGTAAGCGGCCCATGCTCCCAGGTGCCCCGGACCCCAGCTGCACCCCCCTGCAGCAGCCCCCGCACAGAGGCAGGACACCGCTGGTAAAGCAGTCTCCTGCTCCCAGAGGCAAAAGAAGAATAGAGAAAACAAGGAGAGGACAGCGTTTTGTGTGATTCCGTGGGTGTATATGCCCACTTTAAACCCCGTGTGGTATGCGCTCACCTGGGGGACTCTTGGGATAGGCGTATCAACCCTCCGTGTGGGGTCAGACGATAGATCTCGGGCCGCAGCCTGCAGGAACTTGGCCGAACGCCTTGGTGGTGGTCGACAAGAGAAATAGTTGCTTTAGAAAAAGGAAGATGTTCTGCAGCGGTGCTTCCCTTGTGAGATCAGTAAGGCTGTCTCAAGCCTTTTTAACCTGCAATTAAGAAAGGGGTAACTTAACCCCGAAACGCGTCTTGTCTGTTTGTTCTTTTCCCAAAGATGTATGCGCAATAAATGTAAATACTTTTGATACCATATCGGGCTCCCAGAGGCAGACTGACGGTCGGGCACTTCCTGAGCCAGAGCCTGCTGCCACCCACATTTTTTCTTTACACCTGCGGCATGCAGGCCCCGTCAAATCAGTGCAGGGGCTGCACTGTCTGCCTGGAATGAGAAGAGCAGAGAGGTACGGCCCCGCCCCCTCACACTATTGGTGGAGCAGGAGCACATGTCCTGCTCCACAGACTCTGATACCAGCTCACAGTTGGGAAGAGGGAGCCTTCCACTACCTACAGCCGAGTCCTGCCCATCAAATTAAGTAACTTTCTAGGAAGGAAGGGGGGGGGGGGGGGTTGTGTTGTGTGCAGGTTGCAATTCGTGGATTATTGGGTTTCTAGGTATATAGGCATTATCTCATGCAACAGATGTAGGCATCCTGGTTAAGAAACATTGAGATAATGTCTATTTACCTCCATCTCATTGTTTCTTAACAAGGGTGCCCCCGGCTGTTCCAAAACTGCAAAACTACAACTCCCAAAATGCCTTTGACTGTGTAGGCATGCTGGGAGTTGTAGTGTTGTAACAGCTGGAGGCACCCTGGTTGAGAAACAATGAGATAGTGTATATTTACCTCCATCTCATTGTTTCTCAACCAGGGTGCCCCCAGCTGTTCCAAAACTGCAAAACTACAACTCCCAGCATGCCCACACAGCCAACATGCCCACACAAGCTTGAGAAAGGTTGCAATCAGGCAGCTGAAACATCGCTTTGATGTCAGGTTAATAAACCTTATTCACCTTCATTTTTGGAGTGCTGCAGGACTTTTTTTCGTTTGGTGTGGATATCTGTACATCCCCTTGCCCAGGACGTTCCACTACTGGCACCGAATAACCTGCATTGTGTGGTAGTGCGGCTTCATCTGTTTTTCTTATTTCATATCTATCTCATATCTATATCTAATATCTACCTATCTATCTCATATCTATCTATCTCATATCTATCTATCTCATATCTATCTACAGTGCATAGTGAAAGTATTCGGCCCTCTTGAACTTTTCGACCTTTTGCCACATTTCAGGCTTCAAACATAAAGATATTAAAGTGTAATTTTTTTGTGAAGAATCAACAACAAGTGGGCCACAATCATGAAGTGGAACGGAATTTTTTGGATATTTCAAACTTTTTTAACAAATAAAAAACTGAAAAATTGGGCGTGCAAAATTATTCAGCCCCCTTAAGTTAATACTTTGTAGCGCCACCTTTTGCTGTGATTACAGCTGTAAGTGGCTTGGGGTATGTCTCTTTTTTGCACATCGAGAGACTGAAATTTTTGCCATTTCTCCTTGCAAAACAGCTGGAGCTCAGTGAGGTTGGATGGAGAGCGTTTGTGAACAGCAGTTTTCAGTTCTTTCCACAGATTCTCGATTGGATTCAGGTGTGGACTTTGACTTGGCCATTCTAACATCTGAATATGTTTTTTTGTGAATCATTCCATTGTAGACTTTGCTTTATGTTTTGGATCATTGTCTTGTTGGAAGACAAATCTCCATCCCAGTCTCAGGTCTTTTGCAGACTCCATCAGGTTTTCTTCCAGAATGGTCCTTTATTTGGCTCCATCCATCTTCCCATCAATTTTAACCATCTTCCCTGTCCCTGCTGAAGAAAAGCCCAAACCATGATGCTGCCACCACCATGTTTGACAGTGGGGATGGTGTGTTCAGGGTGATGAGCTGTGTTGCTTTTACGCCAAACATAATGTTTTGCATTGTTGCCAAAAAGTTTGATTTTGGTTTCATCTGACCAGAGCACCTTCTTCCACATGTTTGGTGTGTCTCCCAGGTGGCTTGTGGCAAATTTTAAACAATTTTTTTTCTGGATATCTTTAAGAAATGGCTTTCTTCTTGCCACTCTTCCATAAGATTTGTGCAGTACACGACTGATTGTTGTCCTATGGACAGAGTCTTGAGGCACGGCTAGGTCTTCGTAGATTTGCAGTGGTCTGATACGCCTTCCATTTCAGTATTATCGCTTGCACAGTGCTCCTTGGGATGTTTAAAGCTTGAGAAATCTTTTTGTATCCAAATCCGGCTTTAACCCCTTAAGGACCAGGCCAATTTTCACTGTAGGACCAGAGCGTTTTTTTACACATCTGACCACTTTGACTTTAAGCATTAATAAGTCTGGGATGCTTTTACCTATCATTCTGATTCCGAGATTGTTTTTTCGTGACATATTCTACTTTATGTTATTGGTAAAATGTTGTCAATACTTGCACCATTTCTTAGTGAAAAATTCCAAAATTTGATGGAAAAAACTTGAAAATTTTGCATTTGTCTAACTTTGAAGTTCTCTGCTTGTAAGGAAAATAGACATTCTAAATAAATTATATTTTGATTCATGAATACAATATGTCTCCTTTATTTTTGCATGGTCGACATCAGAGGGCTTCAAAGTTCCGCAGCAATTTTCCAATTTTTCACCAAATTTTCAAAATCGGAATTTTTCATGGACCAGATCAGGTTTGAAGTAATTTTGAAGGGCTTTGATATTAGAAATACCCCACAAATGACCCCATTATAAAAACTACACCCCTCAAAGTATTCAAAATGACATTCAGTAAGTGTTTTAACCCTCTCTCGAGTAAGGAAATACCTCATATGTGTATGTCAAGTTTTCGGCGGGCGCAGTAGAGGGCTCAGAAGGGAAGGAGCGACAATGGGATTTTGGAGAGTGAGTGTTTCTGAAATGGTTTTTGGGGGGCATGTCACATTTAGGAAGCCCCTATGGTGCCAAATCAGCAACAAAATAAAAAAACACATGGCATACTATTTTGGAAACTACATCCCTCAAGGAATGGAACAAGGGGTACAGTGAGCCTTAAAACCTCACAGGTATTTCACGACTTTTTGTTAAAGTTGGATGTGTAAATGAAAATGTGGTTTTTCCCCAAATTTTACATTTTACAAGGGGTAATAGGAGAAGATTACCCCCAAAATTTGTAACCCCATTTCTTCTGAGTATGGAAATACCCCATGTGTGGACGTCAAGTGCTCTGCTGGCACACTACAATGCTCAGAAGAGAAGGAGCGCCATTAAGCTTTTAAAAAGGGAATTTGTTTGGAATGGAAGTCAGGGGCCATGTATGTTTACAAAGACCCCCGTGGTGCCAGAACAGTGGACCCCCCCACATGTGACCCCATTTTGGAAACTACACCCCTCACAGAATTTAATAAGGGGTGCAGTGAGCATTTACACCCCACTGGCGTTTGACAGATCTTTGGAACAGTGGGCTGAGTAAATGAAAAATTACAATTTTCATTTTCACGGACCACTGTTCCATAAATCTGTCAGATCCCTGTGGGATGTAAATGCTCACTGCACCCCTTATTACATTACGTGAGGGGTGTAGTTTCCAAAATGGGGTCACATGTGGGTATTTATTTTTTTGCGTTTATGTCAGAACCGCTGTAAAATCAGCCACCCCTGAGCAAGTCACCAATTTAGGCCTCAAATGTACATGGAGCGCTCTCACTCCTGATCCTTGTTGTTCCCCCGCAGAGCATTTTACGTCCACAAATGGGGTATTTCCATACTTAGGAGAAATTGCATTACAAATGTTGGGGGTCTTTTTTTCCTTTTACCTCTTGTGAAATAAAAAGTAAAGGACAACACCAGCATGTTAGTGTAAACATTTATTTTTTTTACACTAACAGGCTGGTGTAGACCCCAACTTTTCTTTTTCATAATGGGTAAAAAGAGAAAGAGCCCCCCAAAATTTGTAGTGCAATCTCTCCCGAGTACGGAAATAACCCATATGTGGCCCTAAACTGTTTTCTTGAAATACGACAGGGCTCCGAAGTGAGAGAGCGCCATGCTTATTTGAGGACTAAATTAGGGATAGCATAGGGGTGGACATAGGGATATTCTATGCCAGTGATTCCCAAACAGGGTGCCTCCAGCTGTTGCTAAACTCCCAGCATGCCTGGACAGTCAATGGATGTGCGGAAATGCTGGGAGTTGTTGTTTTGCAACAGCTGGAGGCTCGGTTTTAGAAACACTGCTGTACAATACGTTTTTCATTTTTATTGGTGGGGACATTGTAAGGGGTGTATATGTAGTGTTTTACCATTTATTTTGTGTTAGTGTAGTGTTTTTAGGGTACATTCACACTGGCGGCGGTTTACAGTGAGCTTACCGCTAGGAGTACGCGCTGCGGCGAAAAATTTGCCACAGCTCATACTTGAAGCAGGAAACTTACTGTAAACCTGCCTGTGTGAATGTACCCTGTACATTCACATGGGGGGGGGGGGCAAACCTCCAGCTGTTTCAAAACTACAACTCCCAGCATGCAATGGCAGACAGTGCATGCTGAGAGTTGTACTTTTGCAACAGCTGGAGGCACACTGTTTGGAAAACCTTCAGTTAGGTTCTGTTACCTAACTCAGTATTTACCAACCAGTGTGCCTCCAGCTTTTGCTAAACAACAACTCCCAGCATGTACTGATCGCCCAAGGGCATGCTGGGAGATGTAGTTATGCAACAGCTGGAGTTACGCAACTACAACTCCCAGCATGCCGAGACAGCTGTTTGCTGTTTGGGCATGCTGGGATTTGCAGTTTTGCAACATCTGGAGGGCTACAATTTAGAGATCTCCAAACTGTGGACCTCCAGCTGTTGCAAAACTACAAATCCCTGCATGCCCAAACAGCTGTCTGGGCATGCTGGGAGTTGTAGTTTGCAACATCTGGAGGGTTACAGTTTAGAGACCACTGTACAGGGGTCTCAAACTGTACCCTCCAGATGTTGCTAGGCAAATTACCGGCTTCCGTCGGATCCAGGGAGCCAGCCGCACGACATCGCCGGACCCCGATCTCCTCCACCGATCGTCGCCCGCAGCCTTGCCCGCAGCTTCGCCCGCGGGGTAAGTGGACACCGGCACCAATCCTCTGTTGTTTCCCCATTCTGCCCCGCCTATTGTGGGTGGGCAGAACGGGGAAACCAGAAGTAAAGCCCCCCGCCCCTGATCTGCTATTGGTGGTCGTGTCTTAACCACCAATAGCAGGGATAGGAGGGATGGCACCCCTGCCACCTCACTCCTATCCCTTCCGGGGGATCGTGGGTGTCTTGGACAACCCCTATCCCCCTTATATTCCGGGTCACCGGGTCACCATAGACCCGTGTGACGTGGAATAGCCGCAAATTGCAAGTGAGAATTAACTTGTGATTTGCGGCGATCGCCAACATGGGGGGTCTGATGACCCCCCTGGGCCTTTGCGCGGGGGGACTGCTGATCAATATCAGCAGTCACCCCGGTCCGGTTCCCGCCCGGCGCCGGCAGGGACTGAAATTCCCACGGGCGTACAGGTACGCCCTTGGTCCTTAAGTACCAGGGAACAAAGGCGTACCTGTATGCCCTTGGTCCTTAAGAGGTTAAACTTCTCCACAAGAGTATCTTGGACCTGCCTGGTGTGTTCCTTGTTCTTCATCATGCTCTCTGCGCTTTAAACGGACCTCTGAGACTATCACAGTGCAGGTGCATTTATACGAAAACTTGATTACACACAGGTGGATTCTATTTATCATCATTAGTCATTTAGGTCATTTGAACTTCTGGAGAGAGTTTGCTGCACTGAAAGTAAAGGGGCTGAATAATTTTGCACGCCCAATTTTTCAGTTTTTATTTGAATTATCCAATAAATTTCATTCCACTTCATGATTGTTTCCCACTTGTTGTTGATTCTTCACAAAAAAATTACAGTTTTATATCTTTATGTTTGAAGCCTGAAATGATGCAAAAAGTCAAAAAGTTCAAAGGGGCCGAATCCTTTCACTATGCACTGTATCTATCTCATATCTATCTATCTATCTCATATCTATCTATCTTATATCCACCTATCTATCTCATATCTATCTATCTCATATCTATATATCTAATTATCTATCTGTATCTATTTAAATATCTCATATCTATCTATATATCTATCTTACTGAATTGTTCACACAGAGGCATATACACAGTGTAGAGTCCGTCCCAGGAGGCTACCTTATCGCGGTGGGACGGTCCAAGCTATTTGACCGCCGGCGGAGACAAATTTGCGAGCTAAGTGCCTCACTATTTCATAGTTTCACATTTGCATCTATTACACCATAGCTGTATAGCTCTCCATGTTTTAACTGCATTTTCATGTTTCACATATATCCTTGTGCTGGCAGTGTGCTGCTGCATTCTTCTCATGTTGCTGTTTATCTAGCCTAGTAGCGTGAACCTGTAGGCCAGGTCCATATAATAGTTTGGTATCAACTTAAGTGCTGGCTGACTTATTCTTTATCTATATATCTATCTAAAAATCCAGAAAGCAGCAGCACACAAAGAATCTTGTGAAAAAGATGTGATTTATTCCATTTCCACTGCACAAAAAGCGGAGCAACGTTTCCGCAGCCTCTCACTGCCTTTCTCAAGCTCAACTGAGTGTTCTCATGTGGTTACATATATATGGTCAGTGACAGTATTAATTAAGCAATTAATATACAATACAGTGTAAATACAATAAAACAAGTAAATAAAGGTGCATAATAGGGCATCATCATGCAATCGGTGTGTGGATTTCAGTGCCAGCAGTGTTAACCATCTGTCCCGTGCTGTATGTGAAGATACACTTGGGTATTGTAGGCCAGATATTGTACAAACATAGATATATAATATCAGAGGCGTAGCTTGTAGCCTCGGGGCCCCGATGCAAAAACGTGGGCGGGCTGTGACGTCACGAGGGGCGGAGCCGTGACGTAATGATGCTCCGGCCCCTGTATTGCCCGTCATTACGTGCAGAGCGATCTTGCTCTGCGCAGTAATGATAGCGGGGTGCTGCAGCAGCGATCCCCGGGGTCCCCAGCAGCGGGACCCCGGCGATCTGACATCTTATCCCCTATCCTTTGGATAGGGGATAAGATGTCTAGGGGCGGAATACCCCTTTAATGATATAGGGAACTCTGACTAGTGCATTAACTCCAATATGAAACCAATAGGATGAAACCAATAGGATGAAACCAATAGGATGAAACCAATAGGATGAAACCAATAGGCTGTAACCAATAGGCCCATTGTGGTCGATGGGGATATCACAGCATGTGAAACAGTAAGATAAGCAGGACCGTCTCAGCAGCACAGTGGAATGGGAGACCACCACTGGTTTAAGTCCCAGGGTGGGACAGAGTGTTACAGTGTTGTGGTTTAACTTTACTTTCCTGGAAAAGCTGTTGAGTTGCCCATAGCAACCAATCAGATTGCTTCTTTCATTTTTCACAAGGCCTCTGCAAAATGAAAGAAGCGATCTGATTGGTTGCTATGGGCAACTCAGCAGCTTTCCCTGGAAAAGTTTCAGAGTTGCCCATAGCAACCAGATTGCTTCCTTCATTTTTCAGAGGCCTTTTCAAAAATGAAAGAAGTAATCTGATTGGTTGCTATGGGCAACTGCACAACTCTTCCTCTACACTGGTTTTGATGAATCTCCCCTATAGAGGGAGATTTATCAAAACCTGTCCAGCGGAAAAGTTTCTGAGTTGCCCATAGCAATCAGATCACTTCTTTCATTTTGCGGAGGCCTTGTGAAAAATGAAAGAAGCAATCTGATTGGCTGCTATGGGCAACTCAGCAGCTTTTCCAGGAAAGTAAAGTTTAACCACAACACTGTAACACTCTGTCCCACCCCATGACTTGAACCAGTCGTGGTCTCCCATTCCACTGTGCTGCCAAGACGGTCCCGCTTATCTTACATGCCGTGAGATCCCCATAGACCACAATCGGCCGATTAGTTTCAATGGGGAAAAACTCACAGAGTTAATGCACTAGTCAGAGTTCCCTATACCATTAAAGAAGGGAGGGCTCAATATTTGCGAATATGCGCATATGCGGAAAACCAGTGTAGAGGAAGAGTTGTGCAGTTGCCCATAGCAACCAATCAGATTGCTTCCTTCATTTTTGAAAAGGCCTCTGAAAAATGAAAGAAGTGATCTGATTGGTTGCTATGGGCAATTCAGAAACATTTCCTCTGTACAGGTTTTCATAAATCTCCCTCTATGGGGGAGATTCATCAAAACCAGTATAGAGAAAGAATTGTGCAGTTGCCCATAGCAACAAACCAGATTGCTTCTTTCATTTTTGAAAAGGCCTCTGAAAAATGAAGGAAGCAATCTGATTGGTTGCTATGGGCAACTCAGAAACTTTTCCTTTGGACAGGTTTTGATTAATCTCCCTCTATGGGGGAGATTCATCAAAACCAGTGTAGAGGAAGAGTTGTGCAGTTGCCCATAGCAACCAATCAGATTGTTTCTTTCATTTTGCAGAGGCCTTGTGAAAAAAGCAATCTGATTGGTTGCTATGGGCAACTCAGCAGCTTTTCCAGGAAAGGAAAGTTAAACCACAACACTGTAACACTCTGTCCCACCCCAGGACTCAAGCCAGTGGTGGTCTCCCATTCCACTGTGCTGCAGAGACAGTCCTGCTTATCTTACTGTTTTACCTGCCGTGAAATCCCCAAAGACCACAATGGGCCTACTGATTTCAATGAGCAAAAAATCACAGAGTTATTGCACTAGTCATAGTTCTGCATACCATTAAAGAAGGAAGGGCTCAATATTCGCGAATATGCGCATATATGTTCGCATATGTGAAAAAAAACGAATATAACGTTTATGCGAATTTCGCGAATATGTGACTAATATTCGTCCATATATTCGTGAAATATCGCAAATTTTAATATGGCCTATGCCGCTCATCATTAGACATGGAGGAGTCATCAGAAGAAAACCTCTTCTACGTCCTCACCACAAAAATCTGTGTTTGAACTTTGCAAATGAACATATAGACAAGCCTGATGCATTTTGGAAACAAGTTCTGTGGACCGATGAGATTAAAATGGAACTTTTTGGCCGGAATGAGCAAAGGTACGTTTGGAGAAGAAGGAGAACAGAATTTAATGAAAAGAACCTCTGTCCAACTGTTAAGCATGGGGGTGGATCAATCATGCTTTGTGGTTGTATTGCAGCCAGGGGCACAGGGAACATCTCACGAGTAGAAGGAAAAATGGATTCAATAAAATTTCAGTAAATTTTGGATGCTAACTTGATGCCATCTGTAAAAAAGCTGACTTTAAAGAGAGGATGGCTTCTACAAATGGATATTGATCCTAAACACACCTCAAAATCCATGGGGGATTACATCAACAGGCGTAAACTGTAGGTTTTGCCATAGCCTTCACAATCTCCTGACCTCAACATAATTGAAAATCTATGGATAGACCTTAAAAGAGCAGTGCGTGACAGACAGCACAGAAATCTCAAAGAACTGGAAGACTTTTGTAATGAAGAATGGGCAAAGATAACTCAAACAAGAATTGAAAGACTCTTGACTGGCTACAAAAAGTCAAACACCTCCTACATCAGTCAATCATCTCCTACAACCTTTCCTTTATTGAGCTGAGAGAACGGTATGGCCTGCATGGAGGTCAATATCTCTCGTATTGCCAATTTATGGCTATTTTTAATCCCCGTTTAACTGACTTCTGGAGGGAAGGGGTGACCACCTCCTTTGACAGCCTTATTTCCTCCTCCTCCCCCCTGTCACTCACTATCGCCATCTACAACGGCAAGGGAGTGAGACCATTCAGAACTCGATATTTCAATATTGGGAAGAAAAACTGGGTATGACGGATTTGACGGCTCCCATATTAGATGGCTGGGCCAAGATGTGAAAAGCTGTGGTGAATGAGGGGTGGAGGGAGACTCAATTCCATATCCTTCACCCCACAACATATGGTTTTACCATCCCTAGAACACCTGACCGAACGGACACACTGGAACACTGCCCGAACTGTGGCACCCTACGCACTGACTTACTTCATGGGGTTGTGACATGCGCCAAATCCCACAGCTTTTGGTTTGACCTATTTCTTCTTCTTTCCTGCACCCTCAAGGTTACTCTGCCAGTTTCTCCATCACTTGTTGTCCTTCACATTCCTCCTGAGAATGTGTCGCTTACTCTGCTCTTACATATCATCCTGCTGGTGGTCAAGCATTGCCTATTGGCCCACTGGCTAACAGCACAAATGCCATCCTCCTCAGAAGTTATTGCCCAGGTTAAGTGATACATGTCACTGGAACGGCTTGAAGTGTTGCGATCTAAGGAAAAATCAGCCAAGGCGTTTAAAAAAAAAATAAAAAATGGAAGACCTTTATGTTGGCATTCCTGACTGATGCTTAATTAAAGGGGTATTCCAGGGAAACAAAACTTTTTTTTTTTTGATCAACTGGCTCCAGAAAGTTAAACAAATTTGTAAATTACTTCTATTAAAAAATCTTAATCCTTCCACTAATTATCAGCTGCTGAAGTTGGGTTGTTCTTATCAGTCTGGCAACAGTGCTCTATGCTGACATCTCTGCTTGTCTCGGGAACTGCACAGAGTAGAAGAGGTTTGCAATGGTGATTTGCTTATACTCTGGACAGTTCCCGAGACAGGTGTCATCAGAGAGCACTTAGACAAAAAAAGACAACTCAACTTCAGCAGCTCATAAGTACTGAAAGAATTAAGATTTTTAAATAGAAGTAATTTACAAATCTGTTTCACTTTCTGGAGCCAGTTGATATATATAAAAACATTTTTTTTTCCAGGATAACCCCTTTAACATCACTGATGCAGCCATTCACTTCCACGTTCTGGTACCTTACACGGGCCGTATCGGGGTCTCTGGGTAGATTGAGGGTACTCTCCTCTCCTTAGATCGGGAGAGGTCTTCTGACCATAGAGCATTTTGCCCTTGTACAATTGCTGCACCTGAGGGGACCTCAGGTATTCCCTTTCCTTTATTTCTATACCTCCGCTGGAAATGCCGATTTATTTCATTTTGTTAGTATGAATTGGGGCCGTTGTTTGCTATAATCAGCTCTGCCAATGTGAGGATGGATAGGAGGGTTGGGTGGGTGGTGAGGTGATCATTGTTGGGGGGTGGGGGGTTGTTCTCTGTTACCTAGGGATCCTACAATGTTTTCCTACTGAATATTTCTTACGCTTCCCTTTTGCATTAAGGCCTGTATAGGGTATGCCCCATTTGTGTATGTGTAAAATTCACAAAATGTTAATAAAAATATGTTTAAAAAAAATAAAATATGTATAACAGTGAGATTTATTAAGTGATTTAGTGATTTTTTTTTTTGCTTACAATAGGGCGAGCCTAGTGTATTATATAGAGCTCACAAATGCAGTGTTTTTTTCTAAATAAGACTATGGCCCTTATTTACTAAGAGTGTTGTGTAGGTTTCTTTGTGGGTTTTAATTCCCTACAATTTATTTTCCACGGTATTTACTAAGGTTTCCCTACATTTTCCACTTTCCTTACACTTTGCTTGTTTTACACCTGCTCTGATCTGTCTGGTTTTCTTCAGCTCAAAATCCACCACGTTTTCTGTGGAAGCCTTCGTAAATATGTTGGGCTTTTGTGAAAATGTCGGGGACACGCCCCTTTTTGGAAACCATGCCCCCTTTTCCCGGCAGCCACGCCCCTTTTCCAGGTTTTAAATCAAAATGGAGAATTAGTTGTTTTTTTTTTCAATTCTGGCGCTAATTCTGGTGCAAAATCTTGTGCAGACAGAATTTCTGGCGCAATGCGTCTGAATCTGGCGTAATACGCCTGAATCTGGCGCACAACCCGACAAAACGTGGGTTTGCAATAGTAAATGAGGGCCTATATGTACAAGATACTGTACTATATAAATTCATCTATCTGCTTTATACGCTATACAATCACTTTTATATGTTTTATGAAAAAAACTTTGTATATCTAGGTATAATGACAAAATCTTCAATAACACTTGTTGAACCATAAAAAAGTTGCACGTGTGCCTAAATAATCTCATATTTCCTGGACGGACCCGTGATTGGCCCGTACCGCCTGGCCAATCACAGCTGCCAACGGGAAAAATATGAAGTTATAGTGCCGTAACCATTTTCCCTGCTGGGAAGCCAGAGAGCAGAGTGCAATGCTGAAAGCTTCCCTGGCGCCCTTGTCACCCGTCCTTGCAGCATGACTACAACTTCTAGCATGCTTTTACAGTAAGGACGTGTTGGGAGTTGTAGTCATGCAGTGCGGGCGGGAGATGTTCAGGCATGTGACAAACTTGTCACCTGCCCGACAACTACAACTCCCAGCATGCCCTTACAGTAAGGACATGTGTGGTGTCCCAGTACAGGTACATTGTGTCAAGGTATTGTAGGCCCTGTCAGATTGAGACCTCCAGTGTCCTGGGGCTCCCCTGCAGGGACTCAACCATTTCTAGTGTGTATTTGCACTGTTATAACTTAGCAATCCGTTATTAGGTGTCTGTAGCTTTAAGTATGTTACCTAGCACCCTCATGCTTAGTCAGGGTATGTGAGAGTGGAGGACTGAGGGCTAGACTAAACTTTTGTGTAAGGTTTTATATCATGTTATTACTTGTATGTAACTTTATTGTTAATCCTAAAGGGGATACAGAAAACTCTATGATCCACAGCTGCTTGGCCAATGGGCTTTAGTTTAGTTTAGCCTTCCCTTATAAGGGGTGGCATTTCCTGTGTAGAGCAGTTCAGGTGGAGTTCTAGAGAGTTCAGAGTTCAGGTGTGGAGAGAACTGAGTGGAGAGGAGTGCAGGAGTTCAGGAGTGCAGGAGTTCAGCAGAGAAGTTGAGTTCAGAGTGAAGAAACAGCAACTCATTTCGGTTCAGAGTACAGAGTGGAGAAATAGCAAGCCTTTACTTCAGCCTTGATCGGAGAATTCCTAAACGACAATTCATTATCTTCCGGCGAAAAGCCGCAAATCTACCGACACTTCAGTAAGTGACTTTAATCTCAAGCCTAATATAGCGCAGACCTAAAATTCCTAGTCCGGCCGTAAGAGCCAAGCATATATGCAATATCAAGTCTACTGCAAGCTGTGTGGTCCTCTAGAGACTGTCTGTTAACCCTTTGGGAGACTTTGGTTGAGCGCTGTGGAGATTGTACCACCTATCTTCAAGTTATTAAAGCCTCCGTTTAACTGCAACCTATTGTGGAGTCCATTCTTTCCTTGCTAGCCTGTGGGGAGACGGCGTTCCCCGGACCTGTAGTACCCCGGGAGATACCAAGACTACAGTGGCGTCACGTGACATTAAGGGTTAATACCATCCGACCCTGGGTTCATAACCCACCCAAGAACCAAGTGGCTAACCCCAGCATAGTGGCGGTCGTGAGTTTACTCATGGTCACCACACATGCTGCGACGGAGGTGGGAGACAAGCACATCTCCCGCCCGCGTGGCATGACATGCTGGAAGTTGCAGTCATGCGGCATGAGCTGGAGCAGTGCAGGAGGGTGACAAGGCTGCACGACTAGAACTTCCAGCATGTCCTTACTGTAAGTGTAACAAGAATTTTTTTTTCTTATTTATTTTCTCACAAATTCTGGGAGATGCTGGGAGTTTTAGTCGTGCGGTGCAGGCAGGAGATGTGTGGGCGGGTGACAAGCTTGTCACCTGCCCCACAACTACAACTCCCAGCATGCCCTTACAGTAAGGACATGTTGGGAGTTGTAGTCGTACAGCGGAGGCAGGAGACAAGCACATCTCCCTCCCGTGTCACATGACATGCTGGAAGTTGTAGTCATGCAGCACGAGCAGGAGATGTGCAGGTGGGTGACAAGCTCATCACCTTCCCCCGCTGCACTACTACAACTGCCAGCATGTCCTTACTGTAAGTGTAACGAGAAGTTTTTGTTTTTTTTCTCATTTATTTTCTCACAATTTCTGACAAATGAAAGTAAAGCAGCAGAAGAAGCTGAGGTTTGGCTGCTGTACATCATTTACATCAGGCTCTAAATGATAGTTGGCAATATAATCCAGCGCACAGTGCAGGACACACAGCACATACAGCTGGAAGAATAATCCATTATAAGTGGTCAGGGGCCCCTTATAGACCTAGGAATGAAGGGCCCGCACTGCCTGAAAACTGTGTGGGTTGCTCATTTTGAGTGTAAGGAGTCTGGATAGCGGCGCTATGAAGAGGAAAACTATGGAGTCTAGTGGGATAGAGGAGGAGAGAAGATGGCCAGAATGGAGTCTGGGAGGCGTAACATCGGAGCGGTGAAGAAGAGAAGACAGCTGAGGGCAAGAAGACAACAACAGCTGAACCATCCACAGTTCACCTTCGACAAAGACGGGGACTGCATTATGACGGACGTCAGTCCTGATCCTGAGCAGTTCACGTATGAGCCAGATGGGTCCTGTGTGATGAGGGATGTCTCTTCATCCTGAGGAAGCTGTATCTTTTTGTTTTTTTTGTTTCATGAGAGTTTTTGGCTCCATAATAAGGTATTGTCATTTTCTATTTTTCTTTTTTTATTTACTGTCAAATTCTGAAAATTTTGACTTGAAGACTTATTTGTCCATTGTTTTCTAGGTCATCATAACATCTATAGGGGAACTCTAATACCATCACTGTTGTTTCCCAATAATATCTATACCACCTCAGGCTCCAAATGACATCCATACCACCTGAGGATCCCAATGACATCTATACCACCTGAGGCTCCCAATGACATCTATACCACCTGAGGCTCCCAATGACATCTATACCACCTGAGGCTCCCAATGACATCTATACCATCTGAGAATCCCAATGACATCCATACCACCTGAGGCTCCCAATGACATCTATACCACCTGAGGCTCCCAATAACATCTATACCTTCTGAGGCTCCCAATGACATCTATACCATCTGAGGCTCTTGACATCTGAGGATCTCATGAAAATTCATCGGGTGTCCTGGCTCCATATAACACAAGATTTTACTTTGGGATAAACTTTACCTCATCCAGAATTGTGCAGGAGAGGACGTCCATCTAACACCTTCCATACTCTTCATAGCAATGTGCAACCAAGCAAACTATCTTCTCAGAAAGTTTCAGCATATTTAAACCAAATACTTATTTTATAATAAATATTGTTTTCTATATTTTAATGTATTTTTTATTTATCCACTATAAGTATATACTTTGGTGTACAGCAGGTTTGGGTTGGGGGTAGGGGGTGGTGTGCAGGTCGTCTTTCTGTTTTCTTACTCTGCCTGATCTATTACATTTTGTTGTTGCTCATAGCAACCAGTCAGAGCTCAGCATTTTTACAATGTAATTTATAGAAATAAAGCTGAGCTCCCAGGCAAATATTGTGGGGTGTTCCCTGTCTGCAGTAGGTGGTATCTACCAAACATGGTCCAACAGAAGAACAACTGGAGAACTAGCAACAGGGTCATGGGCACCCAAGGCTCATTGACGCATATGAGGAGCAAAGAAGATTCCACAGAAGAGGAAATAAGATTAAAAGGGTCCGGGACTATGATAATGATATCTTTAGGATAGGCCATCAATATCCTCCCAGTAGGGGTCCGACCAACAGCACCTCCACAAACATCATTGTCCCCTTCACAGGTTACCAAGCACAACAGCTTATATTTGCCATTGGCTGTGCCTGGTATTACACCTATTTACCAGCCTTTGGCTGTCTGGCCATGCTGGGATTTGAAGTTTTGCAACATCTGGAGGGCCACAGTTTGGACACCACTATACAGTGGTCTCCAAACTGTGGCCCTTCCAGATGTTGCAAAACTACAACTCTCAGCATGCCCAGACAGTCCAGGCGTGCTAGAAGTTATAGTTCTGTAACATCTGGCCCTTCAGATGTTGCTGAACTACAACTCCCAGCATGCCTGGGCATCCTTGCAGTTGAAGTTTTGCAACATCTGGAGGGCTACAGTTTGAAGACCACTGCACAGTGGTCCCCAAACTGTTCTCCTCCAGTTGTTGCATAACTACAACTCCCAACATGACCTTCGGCTGTCTGGTAATGCTGGGAGTTCTAGTTTTGCAACAACTGGAGGCACACTGGTTGGGAAACACTGAGTTAAGCAACAAACTCTCAGTGTTTTGCAGCCAGTGTGCCTCCAGCTGTTGCATAACTACAACCCCCAGCATGCACGGACAGCCGAAGGGCATGCTGAGATTTGTAGTAGTATGCCTCCAGCTGTTGCATAACTACAAGTCCCAGCATGCCCTTCTACTGTCACTGCATGCTGAGAGTTGTAGTTGTATCAACAGCTGAAGGCAACATTGGAAAAGGGTTGGGAAACATTGTTTCCTAACTCAGTGTTTCCCAAGCCGTGTGCCTCCAGCTGTTGCAAAACTATAACTCCTAGCATTCACTGACAGACCATGCAATGCTGGGAGTTGTAGTTTTGCAACAGCTGAAGGCAGACGGGTTGGGAAGCACTTAGTTAAGTAACAAACTCTGTGTTTTGCAACCAGCAGGCTTACAAAAAATTTTATGCCGATCTGAATGAGCAATCAAAAAGGTAGTACATGGGATGGGCCACCCTCCCCTTTGGCATCAGACTTGTATTAAATGAGCATATTAGCAAAAACAAAAGGACATGAAAGGGTTAATCAAATTACTAAGTTTGTTGCTGAGCTTTCTCATAGGGCCAGTGGTGTTGCTGGGCAGATCTGGAGCAGAATCCGATTGGCTATCTCCAGCCACGGCGGGAACTATGAAATCTATTTAAGAAGCTGCTGGACTGAGCGGGCTGCTAGTCTGAAGAAACACCTGAAGTAAAGACATCGTGTAGGGTTTCGTCATTATGCTGCGGGCGTCTGAGGAACATTTACCGGCCGGAGACGGTACTTTTATTAATGACTTATACCTGTTATTACTGTATAAAGTAGCCGGATCGGGAGGAGAAGCTTGGCTCCGCCGCTGTCTGGAAGAAGCTGTTCCGGAGGCCAGAGTAGAAGGGGCGCTGCTGCCATCACCTCCGTTGATCCCTCCACAGATGTCCGCGCCTACTGGAAGTCGGACCACAACAGTGGAAGCGGAGTTACGTGAGGACGCTGTGTCAGAGTCTACGTCAGCCGGACACGCCACCGTGGGTCGCCAGAACAGCCGCGCAGGTCTCTAAGATGCTCGAGCCGGACGAAAAGGAAAAGCTACTCTCCAGAATCCGCCAGCGCTAGCTAGGCATCCAGCAAGTAGACTCCCGATCATCGAGGTCCGGATCTCAAGGGAGAAAAGAAGAAGCAGGCCCAGCGACTTCGGTGAGTCCATCCATTGGTGAGTATGATGCCGCTCATTCTTTCCAATTTAACAGGGATTTAGCCAGGTGGACAAGCTCCGCTCCTGGGCAGAGCATCCTTGCTGGGGTGGTGGCTTTCTTCAATAAGATCGCTGCCATGCCAGCTAGGGAGAAGCCTATGCCCCCCCTCCCCTCCCCCAGCTGTACCCAGTGCAGCTTGGACTCCTCCACTCAGCAATTTAGTGAATAGATTGGCTAATATTGAAGCTCCTAATGTGTCATCCCAAGGGAGCAGTACCCCTAATTCATTGGAAGCCACCCCTACTGTGGGTAATAATAATGTGCAGGAGGTTCGCTCAGTTATAGCTCCTGTCATCACCAATCAGGGCTCTGAAGGTGTAGCAGCAGATCTACATCCTCTCCCCTCCTCGTCTGTGCCAGGTGTCTGTATGAAGGAAGCAATGACATGTGGTTTATCACCTCTGGGCTTCCACCTGTATCCAACAAGTATCGCCACGAATGTTCTCATTGCGGGGGAAATCATGCAGTCATCAAATGCTTCAAGAAAATCAATTTGTCGACCCAGAACACCCCTTTCCAGCAGGGAGGCGCTTTCAAGGAGCTTGGACTCCGGTGAATTTCGAAAACATATTACCATTTCTAAGCAGGTTCCCAGACTCTCAGAAAGCTAATTTATTAATAGAAGGATTTTCCATTGGTTTCTTTGTACCTGGATTTGCTGGAGAGGAGTGTATCTGGGTAGACAACCTGAAATCTGTTGCGCAACATATGGACATAGAGACAAAATTAAGAAAGAAGTAGAGGAAGGTAGAGTAGAAGGCCCGTTTGATTCCCCCCCTTTCAAGAATTTCAGACTATCACCTCTGCGTATTATACCTAAAAAAGAACCGGGTGCCTTCAGGCTAATTCACCATATCTTACCAGGAAAAAAATCATCCCTGAATGACTCAGTAAATATTGACAACCTTCCGGTGGAATATGCGTCATTTGACTCCGCCTGGGCCAAACTGAGAAAAATAGGCCAAAGAGCTTTGATGGCCAAGGCGGACATCAAATCAGCATTTAGATTATTGCCAGTAAGAGAGTCAGGGTTTAAGTCCCTTGGTTTTCAATTTGATAACAAATTCTACAAAGCTCTCCCAATGGGTTTTACGCTTTCTTGTTATTACTTTGAAGCATTTTCTTCCTTTTTAGTATAGTCTGTTAGGCAAGTGTATCCAGGGGGTGAGATAGTTCACCATTTAGATGATTTCTTGTTCTTAGGTCCTTAAGGTAGTGATGATATCCACAGTTTGTTCAAAGCTTTTATGGAAATATGTAGTAAGTTTGGCGTGCCTTTAGCGTTAGAAAAGACGGTTTTGCCTTGTCAGAGGTTAAAATTCTTAGGTATTGAAATTGATACTTTGTATATGTTATTCCCTCTACCACAGGAAAAAAATATCAGACATGTTACTTAGTATAAATAGTTTAATGGTTAAAAAGAAGGCTACCCTTAGGGTATGCCCCCAAGCAACCAAGGAAGGTATACAGTGTCCAACCCACTTGTGGGATCTGGGTTGGGATTAATACAACAGTACGCAGGAAAATCAGTCTCAGACAAAACTTACATGGAATATTGTAAGTTTTGGTCAGAGTGGTGCTCATTCTCCAGAGGCAAAGGTTACTCAAATTCTAATACAGATATTAATTGTGCGCTGAATTTTCTGTCAACATTGTTATTTAAAAAACTATCACCTAGTTATGTGTCTAGTTTCTTGGATGGTATATCCTTTTTTCAGAAATGGATGGGGATACAGCATATTAATTCATTCTACCAAGTAAAACAATAATGAAGGGTTACCGTAGCACAAGGTCCTGCAAGGATCAGAGACCCCCCCGATAGTTTTCTCTATGCTTGTAAAACTGAGGAAGACCTGTCCCTTAGTTTGCTCAAATAGTAATGAATCTGTTCTGTTTCAAACAACATTTGTTCTAGCTTTTTTGGGGGCCCTTAGAGTGGGAGAGTTCACGGCCTCTAACAGACAGTCATCTTCGCCATTATCGGTAGACAACATTTGTATTTCGGCCTCTAACTTAGTTGTCAATATTAAAAGATCTAAAACTGACCCCCTTGGGAAGGGTAAAAAATTGCATATCTTTCGCCTTCTTGGTAACAGTTTATGCCCAGTTAAAATGATAGAGGATTGCGCCCCGCTATCTCTTCACACCTATCTATACATGGGATGGCTCAGTACTTACCACTTTTCAATTTAAATATATATTTAAAAAAATTTGCAAATCAGTTGGGTATTGGTAACTCAGGTGTTAGCCCCCATTCCTTCAGAATTGGGGCTGCAACTGAAGCTGCATTATCTCGTATGTCAGCAGATGATAAGAAAAAATTGGGCAGATGGCAATCTGACAGATACAAAATATATATCCGCCCTGAACTGCTAATTGAATAACAACTGACAATTATTAGTCAACCACAATTATTTGGATTTTGGGACACTCCTTCGTCCATTGGGCCAGGAGACAAGCTGCAGTCAGGCCGTATGGTTTAAACCTGTTTCCCTGTTAACCTCTTTAGGACATAGGACGTTCTCTAACATCCCCGCTACGTGGGCTTTAATGCCCAAGGACATTAGAGAACGTCCTGTTGTATTTCCGGTCTCTGCCGCTCGCCGGGCAGAGATCGGAACTGGTTGCCTGCTGAAATCCTTCAGCAGGCATCCAGGGCAAACGCCGAGGGGGGCCATGTAGGGAAATCGCCCTTGCGATCTGCGGCGATACCGGGCTGATCGGGTCTCTGGGACCCGACCGCCCGGTAATTTTGCATGATCCCGATTGTCACAGACAGCCAGGAACATGCTAAAGTATAGGAGTGAGGTGGCAAGCCTGCCACCTCCTCCTATCCCCTGCGATCCGTCGGTTAGCTAACCGACCAATCGCAGGGGGGGGGGGGGGGGGGGCGGTTACTTCCTCCCGCCCTGCCCGATCCCTGGAAGTCTGGAGAGGACGGGAGGAAGACCGGAGGACGCGGCGGGGGACGGGGGAGTGCTGGGGCTCGGCCCCGGTACTTACCTTGTCCCTGAAGACCCGGATCCCGGCGATGAAGGCGGCGACAGGTGAGTTCCTCTTCAGCCGTGGTCTGGCCCTTTACAGCAATGCACGTCGCCGTAAAGCGACATGCATTGCTGTAATGGGACCCTGTATACTACAACTCCCAGCATGCCCAGCCAGCCCTTGGTGTCTGGGCATGCTGGGAGTTGCAGTTTTGCAACATCTGGAGGTCCATGCTGGGAGTTGTAGTTCTGTAACATCTGGCCCTTCAGATGTTGCAGAACTACAACTCCTAGCATGCCTGGACAGTTTTGGCATACTGGGAGTTGTAGTTTTTCAACATCTGGAAGGGCACAGATTGGGAACCACTGTATTAGTGGTCTGCAAACTGTAGTCCTCCAGATGTTGCAAAACTACAACTCCAAGCATGCTGGGAGTTGTAGTTCTCTGGCTCTAAAGATGTTGTCGAACTACTACTTCCAGCATGCCTGAGAATGTTTGGGAGTAGTGGTTTTGCAACAACTGGAGGCACACTGGTTGGGAAACATTGTCTGTTTCCTAACTCAGTGTTTCCCAACCCGTGTGCCTCCAGCTGTTGCAAAACTATAACTACCAGCATGCACTGATAGACTGTGCATGCTGGGAGTTGTAGTTTTGCAACAGCTGGAGGTTCCCCCCCCCTCCTGTGAATTTACAGGGTGCATTCACATGGGCAGGGGGCTTACAGTGAGTATCAGGCTGCAAGTTTGCGATGCAGCAAATTTTGCCCGGCAACTCAAATTCGCAGCGGGAAACTCGCTGTAATCACCCGCCCGTGTGACTGTACCCTAAAAACACTACACTACACTACCACAAAATAAAGTAAAAAGTAAAAAAAATACTACATAAACACATACCCCTACACAGCCCCCCTCCCCTCCCCAATAAAAATGAAAAACGTCTGGTACGC
Source organism: Hyla sarda (assembly GCF_029499605.1). NCBI lineage: Eukaryota > Metazoa > Chordata > Amphibia > Anura > Hylidae > Hyla > Hyla sarda. The sequence continues at coordinate 378,640 of NW_026607618.1, read as the reverse complement.
CACTGTTTCCAAAATGGAGCCTCTAGCTGTTGCAAAACAACAACTCCCAGTATTGCCGGACAGCCGTTGACTGTCCAAGCATGCTGGGAGTTTTGCAACAGCTGGAGGCGCCCTGGTTGGGAATCGCTGGCGTAGAATACCCCTATGTCCACCCATATGCAATTCCTAATTTAGGCCTCAAATGCACATGGCGCTCTCACTTCAGAGCCCTGTCCTATTTCAAGGCAACAGTTTAGGGTCACATATGGGGTATCGCCATACCCGGGAGAAATTGTGTTTCAAATTTTGTGGGGGGTTTTCTCCTTTAACCCCTTATGAAAAGGTGAAGTTGGGGTCTACAACAGCATGTTAGTGTAAAAAAATAATTTTTTTACACTAACACGCTAGTGTTGCCCTATACTGTTCATTTTGACAAGGGGTAAAAGGGGAAAAAAGCCCCCCCAAAATGTGTAATGCAATTTCTCCCAACTACGGAGATACCCATATGTGGGCGCAAAGTGCTCTGGGGGTGCACAACAAGGCCCAGAAGGGAGAGTGCACCATGTACATTTGAGGTGATTTGCACAGGAGTGGCTGATTGTTACAGCGGTTTTGACAAACGCAAAAAAAAAAAAACACATGTGACCCCATTTTGGAAACTACACCCCTCACGGAATGTAGTGAGGGGTACAGTGATCATTTACACCCCACTGGTGTCTGACAGATCTTTGGAACAGTGGGCTGTGCAAATTAAAATTTTTGTACATCCCACTGTTCCAAAGATCTGACAGACACCAGTGGGGGGGTAAATGCTCACTGTACCCCTTGTTACGTTCCTCAAGGGGTCTAATTTCCAAAATGGTATGCCATGTGGGGGTTATTTTGCTGTCCTGGCACCATAGGGGCTTCCTAAATGCGACATGCCCCCCTAGCAAAATTTGCTCTCCAAAAGCCAAATATGACTCCTTCTCTTCTGAGCATTGTAGTTCGCCCGTAGTGCACTTCAGGTCCACTTATGGGGTACCTTCATACTCAGAAGAGATGGGGTTACAAATTTTGGGGGGTCTTTTCTGCTATTAACCCTTGCAAAAATGTGAAATTTGGGGGGAAACACAAATTTTTGTGAAAAACAAAAACTTTTTTTTTTACATATGCAAAAGTCGTTGGCTTAATTATTAGATTTCTGCTTGAGTAAAGCTTCTATATGGCTGAATCCGGATGTGTTGATTTTACACTTAGGCGGAAATGATAAAGGAAAAATGAACACATCCCTATTATTTCAAAGTTTTAAGCAGACAATATTTGCAATTAAAGACACTTTTCCCTCAGCCGAAATGGTGTTTTCTGAGATAGTCCCGAGACTTGCATTGGCATAGAAAAAGGAACAATTTAGATATAGAATTCGCAAGCGTCTGAACAGAAACATGGAGAATTTTATGAAATCAGTTGGGGTTTTTTCTTACAGACATGTAGATCTGGAAGGTTTTATTCCAGCTTTATGCAGGTTGGACAATGTACATTTGTCTATGATTGGTGTTGACATTTTTAACACGGGACTTCAAAATATTATTGAAGTCCCGTTCTACTCACCCTCCTCCGGTGTCTGTCTCGTCCCGGCGCACGGCCCCGCTCCCTAGGGCGTGCGCGCGACGGCTTTCTAAGATTTAAAGGGCCAGCGCACCGCTAATTGGTGCCTGGCCCAATCTGTTCAATCACTTCCCTACACTATATTAACCCACTTCCCCTTCCTGTCCCTGCCGGATCTTGTTGCCTTGTGCCCTGAGAAAACGTTATAGTGTGTTCCTTAGCCTGTGTACCCAGACCTTCTGCTGTTGCCCCTGACTATGAACCTTGCTGCCTGCCCTGACCTTCTGCTACGTCTGACCTCGCCTCTGACTAGTCCTTGTGCACCGCGCCAGTCTCAGCTGTCAGAGAGGTCGAGTTGCTACTGGGGAACACGACCTGGTAGTGACCGCCGCAGCAAGTCCATCCCGCTTTGCGGCGGGCTCTGGTGAACACCAGTAACTGCTTACAACCGATTCCCCAGTACGACCCACGTCATCGCCTCTCTGGTATAGAGGATCCACCTCCAGTGTCCTCATCAGCCGATAGTCCGGACCCTGACAGTAGATCCGGCCATGGATCCCGCTAAGGTGCTGCTGCAAAGCCTCGCTGACCTCACCTCCGTGGTTGCCCAGCAGTCCCAGCAGATTGCCCAACAAGGACAACAGCTGTCGCAGTTGACCGCCATGATTCAACAGCTTCTGCCTCCACAGCCTCAACCATCTCCTCCGCCAGCTCCAGCATCTCCTCCTCTCCGAGCTGCCGTTACCTCTGCCAGAGTCCGCCTGTCTCTCCCGGATAAGTTTGACGGGAACTCTAAGAAGTGCTGGGGATTCCTGACCCAATGTTCCCTGCACCTGGAGATGTTGTCAGACCAATTCCCCACAGAACGGTCTAAGGTGGTGTTCTTGGTCAGTTTACTTTCTGGGAAGGCCTTGGCCTGGGCCACGCCGCTCTGGGACCACAACGATTCTGCCACTGCCTCCATCCTGTCCTTCTTTTCTGAAATCCGCAGTGTCTTTGAGGAACCTGCCCGTGCCTCATGCGCGGAAACTGCCTTGCTGAACTTTGTCCAAGGAGACTCAACAGTGGGCGAATATGCTATACAATTCCGTACTTTGGCCTCTGTGTTGGCCTGGAACAATGAGGCTCTCTGCGCGATCTTTAAAAAAGGTTTATCCAGCCACATTAAGGATTGTCTGGCCGCACGAGAGATACCCTCCACTCTGACTGCACTAATCCAGTTGGCTACCCGCATTGATATGCGCTACATTGAAAGACGTCAGGAGCTCCGCCAGGAGAAAGATCTTGTTCGCACCAGGCGATACCCATGCCTGGCTCCTTTCTTCCAGCACCCTTTGCAGCCTGTTACTGTGCCTCCCGCTGAGGAGGCCATGCAAGTGGACCGGTCTCGCCTGACCCAGCAAGAGAGGACTCGCCGGAGGAACGAGAACTTATGCTTATACTGTGCGAGCTCTGAACATTTCCTAAAGGACTGTTCCCTTTGTCCTCAGCGTCAGGGAAACGCTCGCACCTAGTGAACGTGGGAGAGGCGTCACTGGGTGTAAATTCTTCCTCTCCACGCCTGACTATTCCAGTGCGGATTTCTCCAGCTGGACTCTTGGACTCTGGTTCAGCAGGAAACTTCATTAAATCCTCCTTCATCAACCGGTTTAACATCCCTGTTATCTGTCTCGTTAAACCTTTCTTTATTTCTTTGGTTAACGGAGAAAAACTGAATTGCACCGTGCGCTTCCGCACAGAACCCGTGTACATGACTGGGGGTTCTCCACAAAGAAACTATTGAATATTTTTCTGCCAAACTGTACCTCTGACATCCTTCTAGGCTTACCCTGGCTCCAGCATCACTGGGGACTTTAAATCCAGGGGCTCTTCCTGCCACACATGCTGCCTTAAGTCGGTACCTACTAGCCAAGTCTCCATCGCTTTTCCATTGCTCGGCCTTCCTAAGGCCTATCAGGACTTTTCTGATGTCTTTTGCAAGAAACAAGCAGAGACCTTACCATCACATAGGCCCTACGATTGTCCTATTGACTTGCTCCCAGGTACCACACCGCCCCGTGGCAGGATTTACCCTCTCTCCGCTCCAGAAACTAAAGCCATGACGGAGTACATTCAGGAGAATCTCAAAAAAGGTTTCATCAGGAAGTCTTCTTCTCCTGCCAGAGCAGGATTCTTCTTTGTTTCCAAGAAGGACGGGTCACTACGCCCTTGTATTGACTACCTCGGCCTCAATAAAATAACTGTAAAGAACCGCTACCCTCTGCCTCTCATCTCGGAACTCTTTGACCGGCTGCGCGGAGCAAAGATTTTTACTAATCTTGACCTCAGGGGTGCGTATAACCTCATCAGAATTCGTGAAGGAGATGAGTGGAAAACCGCTTTTAACTCCAGAGATGGTCACTTCGAATACCTCCTCATGCCATTTGGTCTTTGCAACGCCCCTGCAGTCTTCCAAGACTATGTCAATTAAACCTTCCGGGACTTATTGTATACCTGCGTAGTGGTCTATCTTGATGACATACTAATCTTCTCCTCCAACCTAGAGGAACACCGCCTCCATGTTTGTCAAGTGCTCCAGCACCTCCGTTTTAACCATCTCTACCCCAAAATTGAAAAATGCCTCTTTGAACGCAGCTATCTTCCTTTCCTGGGATACCTGGTCTCAGGACAAGGTCTTCAAATGGACCCCGACAAGCTCTCCGCGGTCTTGGATTGGCCACGCCCCTCGGGACTTCGCTCTATCCAGCGCTTCCTCGGATTCGCGAATTACTACCGTCAGTTTATCCCCCACTTCTCCACTATCATGGCTCCTATCGTGGCACTGACAAAGAAAGATGTGAATCCGAGATCCTGGCCTCCCCAAGCGGAAGAAGCTTTTACTCGCCTTAAGGCCGCTTTCGCCTCCGCCCCAGTCTTGACTAGGCCCAATCCCCTGAAGCTATTCTTCCTTGAGGTAGATGCCTCTTCGGTAGGAGCCGGAGCGGTTCTTCTTCAAAAAACCGCTAAGGGAAAAAATGTCACTTGCATTTTTTTCTCTAAAACTTTTTCTCCTACGCTATTGGAGACCGTGAATTGGTGGCCATTAACCCCTTAACGACGCAGGACATATATTTACGTCCTGCGCCGGATCCTGCGATATGAAGCGGCGATTTGTGGTATTAACCCTTTAGAAGCGGCGGTAAAAGCTGACCGCCGCTTCTAAAGCGAAACTGAAAGTGACCCGGCTGCTCAGTCGGGCTGTTCGGGACCGCCGCGGTGAAATCGCGGCGTCCCGAACAGCTGACCGGACACCTCCGCGGTGTCCGATCGGCGAATGACTGCTCCGTGCCTGAGATCCAGGCAGGAGCAGTCAAGCGCCGATAACACTGATCACAGGCGTGTTAATACACGCCTGTGATCTGTGTAGAAGATCAGTGTGTGCAGTGTTATAGGTCCCTATGGGACCTATAACACTGCAAAAAAAATGTAAAAAAAAAGTGTTAATAAAGGTCATTTAACCCCTTCCCTAATAAAAGTTTGAATCACCCCCCTTTTCCCATAAAAAAATAAAACAGTGTAAAATAAAAAATAAACATATGTGGTATCGCCGCGTGCGTAAATGTCCGAACTATAAAAATATATCATTAATTAAACCGCACGGTCAATGGCATGCGCGCAAAAAAATTTCAAAGTCCAAAAAAGCGTATTTTGGTCACTTTTTATACCATTAAAAAATGAATAAAAACTGATCAAAAAGTCCGATCAAAACAAAAATCATACCAATAAAAACTTCAGATCACGGCGCAAAAAATGAGTCCTCATACCACCCTGTACATGGAAAAATAACAAAGTTATAGGGGTCAGAAGATGACATTTTTAAACGTATAAATTTTCCTGCATGTAGTTATGATTTTTTCCGGAAGTGCGACAAAATCAAACCTATATAAGTAGGGTATCATTTTAACCGTATGGACCTACAGAATAATGATAAGGCATCATTTTTACCGAAATATGCACTGCGTAGAAACGGAAGCCCCCAAAAGTTACAAAATGGCGTTTTTTCTTCGATTTTGTCGCACAATGATTTTTTTTTCTGTTTCTTCGTGATATTTTGGGTAAAATGACTGATGTCACTGCAAAGTAGAATTGGTGACGCAAAAAATAAGCCATAATATGGATTTTATGGTGGAAAATTGAAAGGGTTATGATTTTTAAAAGGTAAGGAGGAAAAAACGAAAGTGGAAAAACCCTGAGTCCTTAAGGGGTTAATTAATTTATTGGTTTACTTATTAAGTTAATAATTCCCCTCAATAAACGGGCGTAGCCTTTTACCCCAACAATGGTTATCTCTTTTATTTAAAGGGGTGGTGGGGGAGGGGTATGGTAGTCCTTAGCCCATGTCAAGGCCCAGGGAGGTAATGGAGGGGCCACATGGCATGGGCCACCCTCTATTCCCCTTTGGTATCACGACTACAACTTTCAGCATGCTTTTACAGTAAGGACATGCTGGGAGTTGTAGTCATGTAGTGCGGGCTGGAGGTGTGCAGACGTGTGATAAGCTTGTCACATGCCCCACAACTACAACTCCCAGCATGCCCTTACAGTAAGGACCTGCTGTGACGGAGGTGGGAGAGAAGCACATCTCCCGCCCGCGTGGCATGACATGCTGGAAGTTGCAGTCATGCGGCACGAGCGGGAGATGTGCAGGCGGGTGACAAGGCTGCAGGACTACAACTGCCAGCATGTCCTTACTGTAAGTGTAACAAGAAGTTTTAGTATTTTTTCTTATTTATTTTCTCACAAATTCTGACAAATGAAAGTAAAGCATCAGAAGAAGCTGAGGTTTGGCTGCTGTACATCATTTACATCAGGCTCTAAATGATAGTTGGTAATAATGGGGGAGATTTATCAAATCCAGTGCAGAGGAAAGGAGGAGCAATTGCCCATAGCAACCAATCAGATCACTTCTTTCATTTAAAAAAAAAGCCTCTGATAAATAAAAGAAGTGATCTGATTGGTTGCTATGGGCAACTGGTCAACTATTCCTCTGCACAGTTTTTGATAAATCTCCCCCTATAATCCAGCGCACAGTGCAGGACACACAGCACATACAGCTGGAAGAATAATCCATTATAAGTGATCAGGGGCCCCTTATAGACCTAGGAATGAAGGGCCCGCACTGCCTGAAAACTGTGTGGGTTGCTCATTTTGAGTGTAAGGAGTCTGGATAGCGGCGCTATGAAGAGGAAAACTATGGAGTCTAGTGGGATAGAGGAGGAGAGAAGATGGCGAGAATGGAGTCTGGGAGGCGTAACATCGGAGCGGTGAAGAAGAGAAGACAGCTGAGGGCGAGAAGACAACAACAGCAGAACCATCCACAGTTCACCTTTGACAAAGACGGGGACTGCATTATGACGGACGTCAGTCCTGATCCTGAGCAGTTCACGTATGAGCCAGATGGGTCCTGTGTGATGAGGGATGTCTCTTCATCCTGAGGAAGCTGTATCTTTTTTTTTGTTTGTTTCATGAGAGTTTTTGGCTCCATAATAAGGTATTGTCATTTTCTATTTTTCTTTTTTATTTACTGTCACATTCTGAAAATTTTGGCTTGAAGTCTTATTTGTCCATTGTTTTCTAGGTCATCATAACATCTATAGGGGAACTCTAATACCATCACTGTAGTTTCCCAATAACATATATACCACCTGAGACTCCCCATGACATCTATATCATCTGAGGCTCCTAACATCTGAGGATCTCATGAAGATTCATCGTGTGTCCTGGCTCCATATTAGACAAGATTCCAGTTTGGGATAAACTTTACCTCATCCAGAATTGAGCAGGAGAGGACGCCCGTCTGACACCTTCCAGATGGGCGTCCTCGCCCAAGCATTCTATTTAAACCAAATACTTATTTTATAATAAATATTTTTTTCTGTATTTTAATGTATTTTTATTTATCCACTATAAGTACCGTATTTTTCGTCCTATAGGACGCACCGGCGTATAAGACGCACCCAATTTTTAGGGTCAAAATCTAAAAAAATTTAGATTTTGAACCCAATAGTGGTCTTCAACCTGCGGACCTCCAGATGTTGCAAAACTACAACTCCCAGCATGCCCGGACAGCCGTTGGCTGTCCGGGCATGCTGGGAGTTGTAGTTTTGCAACATCTGGAGGTCCGCAGATTGAAGACCACTGCATAGGAGGTAGTACTCACGTGTCCCCGCCGCTCCGGACCCGTCACCGCTGCCCTGGATGTCGCTCCATCGCTGTCGCCGTGTCCCCGTCGCTCCGGAACGTCTCTGCTGCCGGCCGGGTATCCTCGCTCTCCGTCGCCGCTATCACGTTGTTACGCACGCCGACGCACGTACGCGACGACGTGATGACGAGGAAGGAGAGCGCCGGCCATACAGGGGATCCCTGAACGGAGAAGATACCGAGGAGGCAGGTAAGGTTCCCCCCCCCCCGGTGTCCTGTAAGAACTAACCCGGCTATTCAGTCGGGCTGTTCGGGACCGCTGCGGTGAAATCAGAATAGCCCGAACAGCCCGACTGAACAGCCAGGTTAGTGTCACTTTCCCTTCAGACGCAGCGGTCAGCTTTGATCGCCGCATCTGAAGGGTTAATACAGGGCATCACCGCGATCGGTGATGTCCTGTATTAGCCGCGGGTCCCGGCCGTTGATGGCCGCAGGGACCGCCGCGATAGGGGTGTATTCGCCGTATAAGACGCACCGACTTTTTCCCCCCAGTTTTGGGGAAGAAAAAGTGCGTCTTATACGGCGAAAAATACGGTATATACTTTGGTGTACAGCAGGTTTGGGTTGGGGGTAGGGGGGGTGTGCAGGTCGTCTTTCTGTTTTCTTACTCTGCCTGATCTATTAAATTGGTCTTGTTGTTGCCCATAGCAACCAGTCAGAGCTCAGCATTTTTTCAATGTAATTTATAGAAATAAAGCTGAGCTCCCAGGCAAATATTGTGGGGTGTTCCCTGTCTGCAGTGGGTGGTATCTACCAAACATGGTCCAACAGAAGAACAGCTGGAGAACTAGCAACGGGGTCATGGGCACCCAAGGCTCATTGACGCATATGAGGAGCAAAGAAGATTCCACAGAAGAGGAAATAAGATTAAAAGGGTCTTCCGGGACTATGATAATGATGAGGGGAATTTATCAAAGCTGGTAAGGGACTTTTTTAGCTTATTCCATGCACATATATTGTCGCATGTGCGCCAAAGCAACTTTCCGTGCAACTTTTTGAAGGCAGTGGCTGATAAGCAACTTTTGTTACAAACCCTAGGTAAGCAAGTTTTCAATATTTCCCTTTGCAGTAGTAGGAATTTATTATAGCGACATCTGCAAAAAAGTCGCACGGAAGTAAAAAATATCGCACAGCAAAGCAAATAAAATCCTGTCTTTTGAAACTTGCTTGGTGAGGTGATTTTCAATGTTTGACTTTCATGCGCAAAATTTACCACTGCCGTGCAACATTTTGATAAATTTTGAGCAAGAAAGAAAAACCAAAGCAATAAAGAAACTACTTATATAATGACTTTCTGAAGTAACCTTTGATGAATTCCCCCCGATATCTTTAGGATAGGCCATCAATATCTTATCAGTAGGGGTCCGACCAATAGTGTCCCCTTCACAGGTTACCAAGCACAACAGCTTATATTTGCCATTGGCTGTGCCTGGTATTACACCTATTTACCAGCCTTTGGCTGTCTGGGCATGCTGGGATTTGAAGTTTTGCAACATCTGAAGGGCCACAGTTTGGACACCACTATGCAGTGGTCTCCAAACTGTAGCCCTTCCAGATGTTGCAAAACTACAACTCTCAGCATGCCCAGAAAGTCCAGGCATGCTAGGAGATGTAGTTCTGTAACATCTGGCCCTTCAGATGTTTCCGAACTAAAACTCCCAGCATATCTGGTCAGTCTGGGCATGCATGGAATTGATGTTTTGCAACATCTGGAGGGCTACAGTTTGGAGGCCACTGCACAGTGGTCGTCAAACTGTTCTCCAGTTGTTGCATAACTACAACTCCCAACATGCCCTTCGGCTGTCTGGGCATGCTGGGAGTTGTAGTTTTGCAACAACTGGAGGCAAGCTGGTTGGGAAACACTGAGTTAAGCAACAAACTCTGTGTTTTGCAGCCAGTGTGCCTCCAGCTGTAGCATAACTACAACCCTCAGCATGCCCTTCTGCTGTCACTGCATGCTGAGAGTTGTAGTTTTTGCAACAGCTGAAGACAACAATGGGAAAGGGTTGGGAAACATTGTCTGTTTCCTAACTTAGTGTTTCCCAACCCGTGTTCCTCCAACTGTTGCAAAACTATAACTCCTAGCATGCACTGACAGACCATGCATGCTGGGAGTTGTAGTTTTGCAACAGCTGGAGGCACACAGGTTCCGAAACGCAGAGTTCAATAACAAACTCTGTGTTTTGCAACCAGCAGGCTTACAAAAAGTTTATTGCCGATCCGAATGAGCAATCAAAAAGGTTGCGGATGGCCGCCAAACCTTCCTATGACGGTTGGCTTGAAATACGTGATAATTTAAAGAGGTCCCACTTTGAGGCCTCCCTATTTTTGTTTGGCAATAAACCTGGTCGCTTGTTAGCGAGATGCCCCAAAGGAGCATTCCCCCATTCCCAATATCCCAGCTCTGAAGGATTCCAAGAATGTCAAGGCCCAGGGAGGTAATGGAGGGGCCACATGGGATGGGCCACCCTCCCCTTTGGCATCAGACTTGTATTAGATGAGCATATTGGCAAAAACTATAAGGACATGAAAGGGTTAATCAAATTACTAAGTTTGTTGCTGAGCTTTCTCATAGGGCCGGTGGTGTTGCTGGGCAGATCTGGAGCAGAATCCGATTGGCTATCTCCAGCCACGGCGGGAACTATGAAATCTATTTAAGAAGCTGCTGGACTGAGCGGGCTGCTAGTCTGAAGAAACACCTGAAGTAAAGACATTGTGCCCGTCCTTCCCTCCCTGTCACTGTCTGTTTAACCCCTTAAGGACCCGGGGTTTTACCGTTTTTGCATTTTCGTTTTTCCTCCTTACCTTTAAAAAATCATAACTCTTTCAATTTTGCACCTATAAATCCATATGATTGCTTATTGTCTGCACCACCAATTCTACTGTGTAATGACTTCAGTCATTGTACCCAAAAATCTACGTCGAAATGGAAAAAAAAAACACATTTCGAGACAAAATTGGAGACAAAAAAACGTAATGTTTTAATTTTTGGGGGCTTCCGTTTCTACACAGTACATTTTTTGGTAAAAATGACACCTCTTTATTTTGTAGGTCCATAAGATTAAAATGATACCCTACTTATATAGGTTTGATTTTGGCGTACTTCTGGAAAAAATCATAACTACATGCAGGAAAAATTTATACGTTTAAAATTGTTATCTTCTGACCCCTATAACTTTTTTATTTTTCCGCGTTTGGGGCGGTATGAGGGCTCATTTTTTGTGCCGTGATCTGACATTTTTAGCAGTACCATTTTTGTATTCATAGGACTTATTGATGCGCATACGCCATTGACCGTGCGGTTTAATTATATATTTTTATAATTCGAATATTTCCGCATGCGGTGATACAACATATGTTTATTTTTATTTACACAATTTTTTTTATTAAGGGAAAAGGGGGGTGATTCAAAATTTTATTAGGGAAGGGGTTAAATGATCTTTATTTACTTGTTTTTTTTTGCAATGTTGAAGCTCCCATAGGGGGCTATAACACTGCACACACTGATCTTTTACATTGATCAGTGGTTTATCATAGGAAACCACTGATCGATTATTCTGCCGCATGACTACTCATGCCTGGATCTCAGGCACTGAGCAGTCATTCGGCGATCGTACACCAGGAGGCAAGGTAAGGGGCCTTCCTGCTGTGTCACAGCTGTTCGGGATTTCGCCGCGGCTATCCCGAACAGCACCCTGAGCTTACCGGCAACGATATACTTTCACTTTAGACGTGGCATTCAACTTTGAACACCGTTTCTAAAGGGATAATAGCGTGCGGCACCACGATCAGTGCCGCGCACTATTAGCCAAGGGTCCCGGCCGTTGTTATAGAACGGGAGTGGACTCATGATGTACCGATACATCATGGGTCCTGTAAGGGTTAAGATGGGGTCACCATTTAGGTGAAAAGTTGTCTGTTTTTACATAAGGGGGTGTCACCCAGACTTTTCTAGGTGGACAGCTGTGGTTTGAGTGAGTATACACTGGTGGTTATATGTTTGATTATAACTGGTTATTTATTTATTAATTCATTTATTGGTCTATTTATTAATAAAGTTAATGATTACTGAAATCCTCTCACACTACTTCCGTGATCTTTATGAAGATTCCCCAGAAGTGAGGGTGGATACCGGGCCTTTGCTCTCCCCGGGATCTCTACCCTCTCTTACAGCAGAGGAGAGGGATCTCTTGGGACAATCGATTCAGAAGGAGGAATTGGACAGGGTGATTCGGGGTTTGCAAGCCAGCAAGGCACCCGGCCTGGACGGGTTTTCTGGGGATTTCTATAAAATCCTCTCATCTGAGATCTCTCCTAACCTGCTTGCCCTGTTCAATTGGTACATGACTGGCACTTCTATTCCGGCCCCTTCTAATACTGCTTACATCAAAGTCCTGCCCAAACCGGGGGAAAGACCTTTTAACATATCTTATCATATCTCTGATCAACGTAGATCTTTAATTAGTCTCTAAAATCTTAGCCGATAGATTGCCAACCATTATGCCACGGTTGATTTCCCCAGTTCAGGTGGGATTTATAAAAGGGAGGTCGGCGGTGTCCCATATTAGCACAGTCCTGTCTGTTCTGGATGACATCCATCTGAACCCCCACGACCATCCCACAGCGGCAATGTTATCCATCGACGCTGAAAAAGTGTTCGACCATGTCCGCAAGGGGGTGGGTATGGGAGGTAATCCGTATGACGGGCTTTGGGGGACCCTTTTTTGACATATCTAAAAACTGTGAGACTGTTCAAAACTCTCTTTTTTAATTTCGGGACAATAAACTGGGCATGACGGATTTGACAGTTCCCATATTAGATGGCTGGGCCAAGGTATGAAAAGCTGTGGTGAATGAGGGGTGGAGGGAGACTCAATTCCGTATCCTTCATCCCGCAACGTATGGTTTTACCCTGCCTAGAATACCTGACCGAACGGACAGACTGGAACACTGCCCGAACTGTGACACCCTACGCACTGACCTACTTCATGGGGTTGTGACATGTGCCAAATCCCACAGCTTTTGGTTTGACCTATTTTTTCTTCTTTCCTGCACCCTCAAGGTTACTCTGCCAGTTTCTCCATCACTTGTTGTCCTTCACATTGCTCCTGAGAATGTGTCGCTTACTCTGCTCTTACATATCATCCTGCTGGTGGCCAAGCATTGCCTATTGGCCCACTGGCTAACAGCACAAATGCCATCCTCCTCGGAAGTTATTGCCCAGGTTAAGCGATACATGTCTCTTTACTTTTATGTTGGCATTCCTGACTGACGCTGAATCACAGGGGTATTCCAGGAATTATTATTTTTTTTTTTTTAGATCAACTGGCTCTAGAAAGTTAAACAGATTTGTAAGTTACTTCTATTAAAAAATCTTAATACTTATTATACAATAATTATACAATAAATATCAGCTGCTAGAGTTGAGTTGTTCTTATCTGTCTGACAACAGTGCTCTCTGCTGACATCTCTGCTTGTCTCGGGAACTGCACAGAGTAGAAGAGGTTTGCTATAGGGAGTTGCTTCTACTACAGTTCCCGAGACAAGTGTCATCAGAGAGCACTTAGACAGAAAAGAACAACTCAACTTCAGCAGCTCATAAGTACTGAAAGGATTATGATTTTTTAAATAGAAGTAATATACAAATCTATTTCGCTTTCTGGAGCCAGTTGATATATATAAAATGTTTTTTCCTGGATAACCCCTTTATCATCTTTGTTGCAGCCATTCACTTCCAGGTTCTGGTACCTCACATGGGCCGTATCGGGGTCTCTGGGTAGATTGAAGGTACTCTCCTCTCCTTAGATCGGGAGAGGTCTTCTAACCATAGAGCATACTGCTCTTGTACAATTGCTGCACCTGAGGGGACCTCAGGTATTCCCTTTCCTTTATTTCTATACCTCCGCTGGAAATGCCGATTTATTTCATTTTGTTATTGTGATGTCCCACTACCTGTAGGCCCTGTCAGGTGGGGTCCCTCAGTGATCTGGGGCTCCCCGGCAGGGACTCCCCTTGTTCTCTTGTTAATTTAATAAATGTAGATTATGCACCTTTAAGAGCTGATTCTAATGTCTAGATAGTATACAGGACCTGTGGAGGACTCAAGAACCTGTGAGTAATCTTGTCACATGTTATGTTATGCAGTTATAGGATTTGTTGCAACATTTACTCCCAGAGAGCACCAGCTTTAACCTATGACCCACAGCTTGACCAATGGGCTATAATCCAGCCCCCTCACTATATAAAGGGGCAGCCATCTTAATTCTCTCTCTTTGAGTTATGTGCTCATAGCTGTAACATCCAAGTCTTTGCTGAAGCAGCTACCAGAGGCCTTAGAGTCAAGTGTTCAGCATCTGGAGTACCACAAAGCTACAACTCTCCAGTAAGTCTACAAGTCTATGTCTGCTGTCACTGAAGTTAGTCAAGTCCTGCACATAGTACAAGTCAAGTCTAATTACAAGTTAAGTTTATTTCTCCATTATTAAGTATTGGTCCAGCAAGCTGCGAGGTCCTCTGGGTACTGGCCACCTCTCTGGGAATTCTGGCCATAGCTGTGTAGATACCGTATTTATCGGGGTATACCACGCACCGGCCTATGACACGCACCCTCATTTTACCAAGGATATTTGGGTAAAAAAAGTTTTTTACCCAAAAATCCATGGTAAAATGAGGGTGCGTGTGTGCGCGTGTATACCCCGATATACCCCCAGGAAAGGCAGGGGGAGAGAGGCCGTCGCTGCCCGCTTCTCTCCCCTGCCTTTCCTGGGGTCTAGAGCGCTGCTGTCGGCCCTTTTTACCCCCTGGTTATCAGCGCCGCTGCCCATTCTGTCCCTCTGACTATCGGTGCCGGCGCCGATAGCCAGGGGGAGAGAAGCGGCGCCGACAGCCAGGGGGAGAGAAGGGGCAGCGGCACTTATTGCCGGCGCCGCTGCCCCGTTGCCTCCCCCCATCCCCGGTGGCATAATTACCTGAGTCGGGTCCGCGCTGCTGCAGGCCTCCGTCGTGCGTCCCCAGCGTCATTGCTATGCCCCCGCGGCGCACTGACGTCATGCGCCGCGCCGTTCAGCGCATAGCAACGACGCCGGGGATGCACGACGGAGGCCTGCAGCAGCGCGGACCCGACTCAGGTAATTATGCCACCAGGGATGGGGGGAGGCAACGGTTCAGCGGCGCCGGCAATGGGTGCCGCTGCCCCTTCTCTCCCCCTGGCTGTCGGCGCCGCTTCTCTCCCCCTGGCTATCGGCGCCAGCACCGATAGTCAGGGGGACAGAACGGGCAGCGGCGCCGATAACCAGGGGGTGAGAAGGGCCGACAGCAGCGCTCTGGACCCCAGGAAAGGCAGGGGGAGAGAAGCGGGCAGCGACGGCCTCTCTCCCCCTGCCTTTCCGGGGGTGTATCGGCGTATAACACACACACAGACTTTAGGCTAAAAATTTTAGCATAAAAAGTGCGTGTTATACGCCGATAAATACGGTAATTACACCTGTCTTCTATTCAGTAAAGCCTCTGTTTACCATCAACTGGTTGTGGACTCTTTATTCACTACTAGCCTGTCGGATAGCGGAGAATCCGGGCATGTGCTGTTCCGGAACCCATAAATCACACTGGCGTCATGAACACATAAGGGTTAATATCATCGGACCCCCGGGTTTAATAAAATCTGATCCCACCACTTTCACCACAACACCTGCGGTCCCTCCATTCACCACAGGGGTGCACTACATTGGTACGAATTGGGGCCGTTCTTTGCTATAATCAGCTCTGCCAATGCGAGGATGGATAGGGGGGGTTGAGTGGGTGGGGAGGGGATCAGTGTTGAGAATTTGTTGGGGGTGGGGTCATTCTGTTACCTAGGGATCCTACTATGTTTTCCTACTGAATATCTGTTATGCTTCCCTTTTGCATTAAGGCCTGTATAAGGTATGCCCCGTTGCGTATGTGTAATATTCACAAAATGTTAATAAAAATATGTTTTAAAAAATAATGTATAAGGGAGATTTATTAAGAGATTTAGGGATTTCTTTTTGCTTACCATAGGGCGAGCCTAGTGTATTATATAGAGCTCATAAATGCAGTGTTTCTTTTCTAAATAAGACTGTGTACAAGATACTTTACTATAATAAGTTCATCTATCTGCTTTATATGCTATACAATTACTTTTATATGCTTTATACAAAACTTTGTATATCTTTTTGTGGTGTCCCGGTACCGTATTGCATACCGTACCTTGGTTGGGGGTCCCCAAAGTCAGAGTTCCTAGGAACTTTGGGGGTCCGCTTCTCTAGTCATCCCCTAGTCACCCCTCATCTAGTTAATAAGGTGTTAAATTGAGTGTGTAAATACTGTATATAATATGTTATTACCTGCATAACGTCGTAGGGCCTTCGGGTCATGTACTGGGGCTTCAGAACTCTATAGTAGGTAAAAGGACCTTTGGTGGTTCATGGGTCATGTGATTACCCATAATACTTTGTAACGGTGAATGACAGATGTATGGACCAATCCGAAAACGGCCAGCCCCTGCCCATATAAGGGAGCTGCATCCAATAATCTCTCTCTTTCCTCGTGGGCTGCTGATGAGAAAAGATCTGCGCAGCTGTCATCGGCAATTACTGGGCCAAAGCCTTGCGGGATCACTGGACCTAAACAAAACCCCTAAATCCAGCAGATCTTACAAAATCCTACTAAGCTAAAGAACTTAAAAAATTCCCAACCATACGTCAATCTCTGTTAAGATGTATATAGACTTTGTTATAAGGACTGTTCCTGTTATTCCATGTTACAGAAAATCTTCTGTAATGTTTCCGAAAGTTTTCAGCAAAGCTCTGGTTGTGGACATTCTGTTATTCTACTACTCCCTATCGCTTTTGGGAATGGTGGCGATAGGCCAAGCTATACAGTATTAACCCTCACTCTGGCGTCATGACTGACAAGAGTTAATTACACCCTTGATATACCGCATAGCAACACCCCAACTGCCATAACCCCCCCCCCCCCCCAAGGCACCACATTTGTATAATGACAAAATCTTCAATAACACTTGTTGAACCATTACAAAGTCGCACATGTTCCTAAGTAATTTCATTTTCCTGGGCGGACCCCTGATTGGCCCGTACCGCCTGGCCAATCACAGCTGCCAACGGGAAAAATATGAAGTTACAGTGTCGTAACCATTTTCCCCTGTGGGAAGCCAGGGAGCGGAGCGCAATGCTGAAAGCTTCCCTGCCTCCCTTTTCACCCGCCCTTGCAGCACGACTACAACTTCCAGTATGCGTTTACAGTAATGACTTGCTGGGAGTTTTAGTCGTGCAGTGCGGGCGGGAGATGTGCGGGCAGGTAACAAACTTGTCACCTGCCCCACAACTACAACTCCCAGCAGGCCCTTACAGTAAGGACATGGTAGTTGTAGTCGTGCAGCGGAGGCAGGAGACAAGCACATCTCCCTCCCGTGTCACATGTCATACTGGAAGTTGTAGTCATGCGGCACGAGCAGGAGATGTGCAGGCGGGTGACAAGCTTATCACCTTCCCCCGCTGCACTACTACAACTGCCAGCATGTCCTTACTGTAAGTGTAACGAGAAGTTTTTGTTTTTTTCTTATTTATTTTCTCACAATTTCTGACAAATGAAAGTAAAGCAGCAGAAGAAGCTGAGGTTTGGCTGCTGTACATCATTTACATCAGGCTCTAAATGATAGTTGGCAATATAATCCAGCGCACAGTGCAGGACACACAGCACATACAGCTGGAAGAATAATCCATTATAAGTGATCAGGGGCCCCTTATAGACCTAGGAATGAAGGGCCCCGTCCAATATGGAAATTTAGTTACCATAAATTCATATTACATATACACACATACACATTCATGATTTCAACTAGAGGCCTAACACAGCCAGTAATGTCATGTTATGTCACACATGTGATGTCATAATGAAGCATTGTGGTAAAAGGGCCCGCGCTGCCTGAAAACTGTGTGGGTTGCTCATTTTGAGTGTGAGGAGTTGGATAGGCGCTATGAAGAGAAAAATGATGGAGTCTTGTGGGAGTCAGAGGGGAGGAGAGAAGATGGCAAGAATGGAGTCTGGGAGGTGTACCATCGGAGCGGTGAAGAAGAGAATACAGCTGAGGGTGAGAAGACAACAACAGCTGAACCATCCACAGTTCACCTTCGACAAAGACGGGGACTGCATTATGACGGACGTCAGTCCTGATCCTGAGCAGTTCACGTATGAGCCAGATGGGTCCTGTGTGATGAGGGATGTCTCTTGAGCCTGAGGAAGCTGTATCTCCATTTTTTTTTTTTTTAACATCTATTGGGAACTCAATTACCATCACTAGAGTTTCCCAATAACATCTATAACATCTGAGGCTCCTGACATCTAAACCATCTGAGGCTCCTGACATCTGAGGTTCCTGACATCTAAACCATCTGAGGTTCCTGACATCTGAGGTTCCTGACATTGAGGTTCCTGACATCTGAGGTTCCTGACATCTGAGGTTCCTGACATCTGAGGATCCTGACATCTGAGGTTCCTGACATCTGAGGTTCCTGACATCTATACCATCTGAGGTTCCTGACATCTGAGGATCTCATGAAGACTCATCGGGTGTCCTGGCTCCATATAACACAAGATTCCAGTTTGGGATAAACGTTACCTCATCCAGGTGGATCGTGCTGGCTCAGCTCACGAGGTATGTACTCTCACTTTGTGCCTGCTCTCACTTTCCTATCCTCTTTCCTATACCCTTGTCCTCCCGCTATTCTTTTGTCCTCATCGCTCCTGTCCTGCTCGGTTCCTCTTTCTCCCTCTCGGTATATCCGGACTGACCACAGAGCCCTGCTATATTACCCTTCCTGACTCTTCTTCCAATTGCCTCCTGAAAGCTTACGCTGCCAGTAGTATGTCGGCATACGTTTGGATAATATTTTAGTTGTTTTTGTTGCCGCTATAGATTATCCACTAATGGCTCTCATACCTATTTACGATATATTTCAGGAAGGATCACCTTCGTTTGTATGGAGAGCCTGCTCTGCCTATGTTTCTTCTACTTACTGTATACTGGTGTTCAGATGTTACCTCATCCAAACTTTACCTCATCCAGAATTGTGCAGGAGAGGACGCCCATCTGACACCTTCCATACTCTTCATAGCAATGTGCAACCAAGCAAACTATCTTCTCAGAAAGTTTCAGCATATTTAAACCAAATATTTATTTTATAATAAATATTGTTTTCTATATTTTAATGCATTTTTTATTTATCCACTATAAGTATATACTTTGGTGTACAGCAGGTTTGGGTTGGGGGTAGGGGGTGGTGTTCAGGTCGTCTTTCTGTTTTCTTACTCTGCCTGATCTATTACATTTTGTTGTTGCCCATAGCAACCAGTCAGAGCTCAGCATTTTTTCAATATTGTGGGGTGTTCCCTGTCTGCAGTGGGTGGTATCTACCAAACATGGTCCAACAGAAGAACAACTGTAGAACTAGCAACAGGGTCATGGGCACCCAAGGCTCATTGACGCATATGAGGAGCAAAGAAGATTCCACAGAAGAGGAAAAAAGATTAATAGGGTCCGGGACTATGATAATGATATCTTTAGGATAGGCAATCAATATCTTCCCAGTAGGGGTCCGACCAACAGCACCTCCACAAACATCATTGTCCCCTTCACAGGTTACCAAGCACAACAGCTTATATTTGCCATTGGCTGTGCCTGGTATTACACCTATTTACCAGCCTTTGGCTGTCTGGGCATGCTGGGATTTGAAGTTTTGCAACATCTGGAGGGCCACAGTTTGGACACCACTGTGAAGTGGTCTCCAAACTGTAGCCCTTCCAGATGTTGCAAAACTATAACTTTCAGCATGCCCAGACATTCCAGGCATGCTAGGAGTTGTAGTTCTGTAACATGGGGCCCTTCAGATGTTGCCGAACTACAACTCCCAGCATGCATGGGCAGTCTGGGCATGCTTGGAGTTGAAGTTTTGCAACATCTTGTGGGCTACATACTGTTCTCCCCCAGTTGTTACATAACTATAACTCCCTATATGACCTTCGGCTGTCTGAGCATGCTGGGAGTTGCAGTTTTACAACAACTGGAGGCACACTGGTTGGGAAAAACTGAGTTAAGCAACAAACTCTCAGTGTTTTGCAGTCAGTGTGCCTCCAGATGTAGCATAACTACAACCCCCAGCATACACGGACAGCCAAAGGGCATGCTGAGATTTGTAGTAGTATGCCTCCAGCTGTTGCATAACTAAAAGTCCCATCATGCCCTTCTGCTGTCACTGCATGCTGAGAGTTATAGTTTTTGCAACAGCTGAAGGCAACATTGGGAAAGGGTTGGGAAACATTGTCTATTTCCTAACTCAGTGTTTCCCAACCTGTGTGCCTCCATCTGTTGCAAAATGATAACTCCCAGCATGCACTGACAGACCATGCATGCTGGGAGTTGTAGTTTTGCAACAGTTTGAGGCACATGGGTTGGGAAACACTGAGTTAAGTAACAAACTCTGTTTTGCAACCAGTGTTGCTTCAGCTGTTGCGTAACTACAACCCCCAGAATGCACAGACAGTTGTAGATTAGCAACAGCTGGAGGTTTGTCCAGCCCCCCAATGTGAATGAACAGGGTACAGTCACATGGGCGGGGGTTTACAGTGAGTTTGAGATGCAGATTTTCCACTCCTAGCGGGAAACTCTCTGTAAACCCTCGCCTGTGTGAATATACCCTAAAAACACTACTCAAAGTAAAAAATAATGCACTATATATGCACATACCTCTACACAGTCCCCCCCTCCCCCACCCAATAAAAATGAAAAACGTCTGGTATGGCATTGTTTGCAAAATGGAGCCTCCAGCTGTTGCAAAACAACAACTCCCAGTATTGACTGTCCAGGCATGCTGGGAGTTTTGCAACAGCTGGAGGTACCTCTCGTTTGGGAATCACTGATGTGAAATACCCCTATGTCCACCCCCATGCAAATCACTAATTCAGACCTCAAATGCGCATGGCGCTCTCTCACATCGGAGCCCTGTCGTATTTCAAGGCAACAGTTTAGGGCCACATATGGGGTATTTCCATACTAAAAAAATTTGGGGGCCTTTTTCTCCTTTTACCCCTTATGAAAAGGTAAAGTTGTGATCTACTCCAGCATGTTATTGTAAAAAAAATATAAATTTTTTACACTAACATACTGGTGTTGCCCCATGCTTCTTTTTCCCAAGAGGTAAAAGGAAAAAAGACTCCCAAAATTTGTAACACAATTTCTCCTGAGTACGGAAATATCCCATATGTAGACGTAAAATGCTCTGCGGGAGCACAACAAGGCTCAGGAGTGAGAGCGCACCATGTACATTTCAGGTGATTTGCACAGGGGCGGCTGATCATTACAGCAGTTCTGACAAACACAAGAAAAAATACACCCACATGTGACACCATTTTGGAAACTACATCCCCCATGGAATGTAACAAGGGGTATAGTGAGCCTTAACACTCCACAGGTCTTTGCAGAATTTTCATTAAATTTGGACGTGAAAATTATATATTTTTTTATTTTTTCACTAAATTCAACATTTTCAACATAATTTGTAACCCCATTTCTTCTGAGTATATAAATACCACATACAGGGCCGCCATCAGGGGGGTACAGCTAGTACAGCAGTAAGGGGCCCGTGCTTCCAGGTGGCCTGGACCCCAGCTGCACCCCCCTGCAGCAGCCCCCGCACAGAGGCAGGACACCGCTGGTAAAGCAGTCTCCTGCTCCCAGAGGCAAAAGAAGAATAGAGAAAACAAGGAGAGGACAGCGCTTCGTGTGATTCCGTGTGTGTATATACCCACTTTAAACCCCGTGTGGTATGCGCTCACCTGGGGGACTCTTGGGATAGGCGTATCAACCCTCCGTGTGGGGTCAGACGATAGATCTCGGGCCGCAGCCTGCAGGAACTTGGCCGAACGCCTTGGTGGTGGTCGACAAGAGAAATAGTTGCTTTAGAAAAAGGAAGATGTTCTGCAGCGGTGCTTCCCTTGTGAGATCAGTAAGGCTGTCTCCAGCCTTTTTAACCTGCAATTAAGAAAGGGGTAACTTAACCCCAAAACGCGTCTTGTCTGGTTGTTCTTTTCCCAAAGATGTATGCACAATAAATGTGAATACTTTTTATACCATATCGGGCTCCCAGAGGCAGACTGACGGTCGGGCACTTCCTGAGCCAGAGCCTGCTGCCACCCACATTTTTTCTTTACACCTGCAGCATGCAGGCCCCGTTAAATCAGTGCAGGGGCTGCACTGTCTGCCTGGGATGAGAAGAGCAGAGAGGTACGGCCCCGCCTCCTCACACTATTGGTGGAGCAGGAGCACATGTCCTGCTCCACAGACTCTGATACCAGCTCACCGTTGGGAAGAGGGAGCCTTCCACTACCTACAGCGGAGTCCTGCCCATCAAATTAAGTAACTTTCTAGGAAGGAAGGGAGGGGGGGTTGTGTTGTGTGCAGGTTGCAATTTGTGGATTATTGGGTTTATAGGTATATAGGCATTATCTCATGCAACAGATGGAGGCATCCTGGTTAAGAAACATTGAGATAACGTCTATTTACCTCCATCTCATTGTTTCTTAACAAGGGTGCCCCCGGCTGTTCCAAAACTGCAAAACTACAACTCCCAAAATGCCTTTGACTGTGTAGGCATGCTGGAAGTTGTAGCGTTGTAACAGCTGGAGGCACCCTGGTTGAGAAACAATGAGATAGTGTATATTTACCTCCATCTCATTGTTTCTCAACCAGGATGCCCCCAGCTGTTCCAAAACTGCAAAACTACAACTCCCAGCATGCCCACACAGCCAACATGCCCACACAAGCTTGAGAAAGGTTGCAATCAGGCAGCTGAAACATCGCTTTGATGTCAGGTTAATAAACCTTATTCACCTTTATTTTTGGAGTGCTGCAGGACTTTTTTTCATTTGGTGGGGATATCTGTACATCCCCTTGCCAAGGACGTTCCACTACTGGCACCGAATAACCTGCATTGTGTGGTAGTGCGGCTTCATCTGTTTTTCTTATTTCATATCTATCTATCTCATATCTATCTATCTAATATCTACCTATCTATCTCATATCTATCTATCTCATATCTATCTATCTCATATCTATCTACAGTGCATAGTGAAAGTATTCGGCCCCCTTGAACTTTTCGACCTTTTGCCACATTTCAGGCTTCAAACATAAAGATATTAAGCTGTAATTTTTTGTGAAGAATCAACAACAAGTGGGCCACAATCATGAAGTGGAACGGAATTTATTGGATATTTCAAACTTTTTTAAGAAATAAAAAACTGAAAAATTGGGCGTGCAAAATTATTCAGCCCCCTTAAGTTAATACTTTGTAGCGCCACCTTTTGCTGCGATTACAGCTGTAAGTGGCTTGGGGTATGTCTCTATCAGTTTTGCACATCGAGAGACTGAAATTTTTGCCATTTATCCTTGCAAAACAGCTGGAGCTCAGTGAGGTTGGATGGAGAGCGTTTGTGAACAGCAGTTTTCAGTTCTTTCCACAGATTTTCGATTGGATTCAGGTCTGGACTTTGACTTGGCCATTCTAACATCTGAATATGTTTTTTTGTGAATCATTCCATTCTAGACTTTGCTTTATGTTTTGGATCATTGTCTTGTTGGAAGACAAATCTCCGTCCCTGTCTCAGGTCTTTTGCAGACTCCATCAGGTTTTCTTCCAGAATGGTCCTTTATTTGGCTCCATCCATCTTCCCATCAATTTTAACCATCTTCCCTGTCCCTGCTGAAGAAAAGCCCAAACCATGATGCTGCCACCACCATGTTTGACAGTGGGGAGGGTGTGTTCAAGGTGATGAGCTCTGTTGCTTTTACGCCAAACATAATGTTTTGCATTGTTGCCAAAAAGTTGGATTTTGGTTTTATCTGACCAGAGCACCTTCTTCCACATGCTTGGTGTGTCTCCCAGGTGGCTTGTGGCAAATTTTAAACAACACTTTTTATGGATATCTTTAAGAAATGGCTTTCTTCTTGCCACTCTTCCATAAGATTTGTGCAGTACACGACTGATTGTTGTCCTATGGACAGAGTCTCCCACCTCAGCTGTAGATCTCTGCAATTCATCAACAGTGATCATGGGCCTCTTGGCTGCATCTTTGATCAGTCTTCTCCTTCCATGAGCTGATAGTTTTGAGGCACGGCCAGGTCTTCGTAGATTTGCAGTGGTCTGATACTCCTTCCATTTCAGTATTATCGCTTGCACAGTGCTCCTTGGGATGTTTAAAGCTTGAGAAATCTTTTTGTATCCAAATCCGGCTTTAACCCCTTAAGAACCAGGCCAATTTTCACTGTAGGACCAGAGCATTTTTTACACATCTGACCACTTTCACTTTAAGCATTATTAAGTCTGGGATGCTTTTACCTATCATTCTGATTCCGAGATTGTTTTTTCGTGACATATTCTACTTTATGTTATTGGTAAAATGTTGTCAATACTTGCACCATTTCTTAGTGAAAAAGTCAAAAATTTGATGAAAAAACTTGAAAATTTTGCATTTTTCTAACTTTGAAGCTCTCTGCTTGTAAGGAAAATAGACATTCTAAATAAATTATATTTTGATTCACAAATACAATATGGCTCCTTTATTTTTGCATCATAAAGTTGACATGTTTTTACTTTTGGTCGACATCAGAGGGCTTCAAAGTTCAGCAGCAATTTTCCAATTTTTCACCAAATTTTCAAAATCGGAATTTTTCATGGCCCAGTTTAGGTTTGAAGTAATTTTGATGGGCTTTCATATTAGAAATACCCCACAAATGACCCCATTATAAAAACTACACCCCTTAAAGTATTCAAAATGACATTCAGTAAGTGTTTTAACCCTCTCTCGAGTAAGGAAATACCTCATATGTGTATGTCAAGTTTTCGGCGGGAGCAGTAGAGGGCTCAGAAGGGAAGGAGCGACAAAGTGATTTTGGAGAGTGAGTTTTTCTGAAATGGTTTTTGGGGGGCATGTCATATTTAGGAAGCCCCTATGGTGCCAAATCAGCTACAACAAAAAAACACATGGCATACTATTTTGGAAACTACGCCCCTCATTGAATGGAACAAGGGGTACAGTGAGCCTTAAAACCTCACAGGTATTTCACGACTTTTTGTTAAAGTTGGATGTGTAAATGAAAATGTGTTTTTTCCCCAAATTTTACATTTTACAAGGGGTTATAGGAGAAGATTACACCCAAAATTTGTAACCCCATTTCTTCTGAGTATGGAAATACCCCATGTGTGGACGTCAAGTGCTCTGCTGGCGCACTACAATGCTCAGAAGAGAAGGAGCGCCATTAAGCTTTTAAAAAGGGAATTTGTTTGGAATGGAAGTCAGGGGCCATGTATGTTTACAAAGACCCCCGTAGTGCCAGAACAGTGGACCCCCTCACATGTGACCCCATTTTGGAAACTACACCCCTCACAGAATTTAATAAGGGGTGCAGTGAGCATTAACACCCCACTGGCATTTGACAGATCTTTGTAACAGTGGGATGAGCAAATGAAAAATTAAAATTTTCATTTTCACGGACCACTGTTCCAAAAATCTGTCAGATCCCTGTGGGATGTAAATGCTCACTGCACCCCTTATTACATTACATGAGGGGTGTAGTTTCCAAAATGGGGTCACATGTGGGTATTTATTTTTTTGCGTTTATGTCAGAACCGCTGTAAAATCAGCCACCCCTGTGCAAGTCACCAATTTAGGCCTCAAATGTACATGGAGCGCTCTCACTCCTGAGCCTTGTTGTTCCCCCGCAGAGCATTTTACATCCACAAATGTGGTATTTCCATACTCAGGAGAAATTGCGTTACAAATGTTGGGGGTCTTTTTTTCCTTTTACCTCTTGTGAAAATAAAAAGTAAAGGACAATACCAGCATGTTAGTGTAAACATTTATTTTTTTTACACTAACAGGCTGGTGTAGACCCCAACTTTTCTTTTTCATAAGGGGTAAAAAGAGAAAGAGCCCCCAAAATTTGTAGTGCAATCTCTCCCGAGTACGGAAATAACCCATATGTGGCCCTAAACTGTTTCCTTGAAATACGACAGGGCTCCGAAGTCAGAGAGCGCCATGCGCATTTGAGGACTAAATTAGGGATTGCATAAGGGTGGGACATAGGGGTATTCTATGCCAGTGATTCCCAAACAGGGTGCCTCCAGCTGTTGCTAAACTCCCAGCATGCCTGGACAGTCAATGGATGTGCGGAAATGCTGGGAGTTGTTGTTTTGCAACAGCTAGAGGCTCTGTTTTGGAAACACTGCTGTATAATAAGTTTTTCATTTTTATTGGTGGGGACATTGTAAGGGGTGTATATGTAGTGTTTTACCCTTTATTTTGTGTTAGTGTAGTGTAGTGTTTTTAGGGTACATTCACACTGGCGGCGGTTTACAGTGAGCTTACCGCTAGGAGTATGCGCTGCGACGAAAAATTTGCCACAGCTCATACTTGAAGCAGGAAACTTACTTTAAACCTGCCCGTGTGAATGTACCCTGTACATTCACATGGGGGGGGGGGGGGGGGGCAAACCTCCAGCTGTTTCAAAACTACAACTCCCAGCATGCAATGACAGACATAAACTACATCTCCAGCATGCCCTTGGGTGATCAGTACATGCTGGGAGTTGTACTTTTACAACAGCTGGAGGCACACTGTTTGGAACCTAACCTTCAGTTAGGTTTTGTTACCTAACTCAGTATTTACCAACCAGTGTGCCTCCAGCTGTTGCTAAACTACAATTCCCAGCATGTACTGATCGCCCAAGGGCATGCTGGGAGATGTAGTTATGCAACAGCTGGAGTTACGCAACTACAACTCCCAGCATGCCGAGACAGCTGTTTGCTGTTTGGGCATGCTGGGATTTGCAGTTTTGCAACATCTGGAGGGCTACAATTTAGAGATCTCCAAACTGTTGCAAAACTACAAATCCCTGTATGCCCAAACAGCTGTCTGGGCATGCTGGGAGTTGTAGTTTTGCAACGTCTGGAGGGTTACAGTTTAGAGACCACTGTACAGGGGTCTCAAACTGTACCCTCCAGATGTTGCTAGGCAACTTATCGGCTTCCATCGGATCCAGAGAGCCAGCCGCACGACATCGCCGGACTCCGATCTCCTCCACCGATCGTCGCCCGCAGCCTTGCCCGCAGCCTCGCCGGTGGGGTAAGTGGACACCGGCACCAATCCTCTGTTGTTTCCCCGTTCTGCCCCGCCTATTGTGGGTGGGCAGAACGGGGAAACCAAAAGTAAAGCCCCCCGCCCCCGATCTGCTATTGGTGGTCTTGTCTAAACCACCAATAGCAGGGATAGGAGGGATGGCACAGGTACGCCCTTGGTCCTTAAGTACCAGGGAACAAAGGCGTACCTGTATGCCCTTGGTCCTTAAGGGGTTAAACTTCTCCACAACAGTATCTTGGACCTGCCTGGTGTGTTCCTTGTTCTTCATCATGCTATCTGCGCTTTAAACAGACCTCTGAGACTATCACAGTGCAGGTGCATTGATACAAAAACTTGATTACACACAGGTGGATTCTATTTATCATCATTAGTCATTTAGGTCAACATTGGATCATTCAGTGATCCTTCACTGAACTTCTGGAGAGAGTTTGCTGCACTGAAAGTAAAGGGGCTGAATAATTTTGCACGCCCAATTTTTCAGTTTTTATTTGAATTATCCAATAAATTTCATTCCACTTCTCGATTGTTACCCACTTGTTGTTGATTCTTCACAAAAAAATGACAGTTTTATATCTTTATGTTTGAAGCCTGAAATGTTGCAAAAAGTCGAAAAGTTCAAAGGGGCCGAATCCTTTCACTATGCACTGTATCTATCTCATATCTATCTATCTCATATCTATCTATCTTATATCCACCTACCTATCTCATATCTATCTAGCTATCTATCTAAAAATCCAGAAAGCAGCAGCACACAAAGGATCTTGTGAAAAAGATGTGATTTATTCCATTTCCACTGCACAAAAAGCGGAGCAACGTTTCCGCAGCCTCTCACTGCCTTTCTCAAGCTCAACTGAGTGATCTCATTTGGTTACATATATATGATCAGTGACAGTATTAATTAAGCAGTTAATATACAATACAGTGTAAATACAATAAAACAAGTAAATAAAGGTGCATAATAGGGCATCATCATGCAATCGGTGTGTGGATTTCAGTGCCAGCAGTGTTAACCATCTGTCCCGTGCTGTATGTGAAGATACACTTGAGTATTGCAGGCCAGATATTGTACAAACATAGATATATAATATCAGAGGCGTAGCTTGTAGCCTCGGGGCCCCGATGCAAAATCTGCAACAAGGCCCCATATGCCATTTATTATACTGCTCTCTTATGGGGCAGATATGCTTTATGGCCCCCTTAGGCACCAGGGCCCCGGTGCGGCTGCTACCTCTGCTACCTCTATAGCTACGCCCCTGTATAATATAATTAGATATTCAGCTCTTACCCGGCTGAGCGTACTGTAAGTGCACATGTGCGATACGGAGCGTGGGTAGAAGTTCACTGCGCAATAGGAGTCACAGTACACCGGGCGCTGGCAGCCAATAAGGATGTCATAGATGGTCATGTGTCTCAAAGCGTCATAGATGCATGCGTACTGGAGACATCGAGGCCACGGCGGCCATCTTAGTAAAGGGCAAGCAAGCCCATATAGAGAATATAAGGATCTTTATGGTATGGTGACTATCCCACATACCGTTGCAAGGGTATATGCAGTAAGAGCTGGCATGGCTCCCCTAATTAGACTCCCGAACAGCGGGTCACGGGTGTACACAGCCAGTCTCTCACGTTTGCACATAGGAGACCGGCTGTGGGACATCTGGTTAGCAGGGGTCCATCATAGACAGGCGCCTGCGCCTTATTCCTCACACCTCTCCTGTTGGTCATCTAGGGCACACTGCACCCAGGTAGTAGTTCGGAACAGTCACCTGGTAATATATAATCAAGAAAAAATGATGTAAAAGTAAGAAAATGAGAAGAAAAGAAAAATAAAAGACACATTTTCCATCAAGCTCCTTGATAGTGCACACTGTTACAGCCGCTCCGCCGGTGGCTATAAATGTCAATTTCCAGTCCACCTGGAATACAAACAAAAGAGAAAAAAAGGATTTAGACATAAGATCATTATAAATAAACAGAACAAGTGAATATACAGCAGAGGGAGGGGCTACATCAGGAGGAGGCTTACTTAATCATTTTTGAAGTGGTCCTAAACTCAACAATAATTCCATAAGGTCTCATAGTGTTTAATGTGAAGATCCATTTTAATCGCAACATTTTAAGGCCGTGATTCGATCCCCGCCTCTTTTCGGTGGTATAATGTGGTCCAGGATCATGAATTTCAGATCGTTCTCTGTATGTTTTGCTTAAAATTTCTTTTTTTTGAAACGGGTAAATCCATTTTCTGTTTGCGTATTGAATATCTATGCTGGTTGAGGCGAGTCTTTCCATCTAAGCTCGTCTCTCCAACAAAAGGCCAGAGTGGTTTTTGGGTATCCATTTGTGAGGAGCATTCATTTCTCATTATGCCTAGTAAAGCTGTAAAAGTACTGATATAAATGGTTAATGCAGAAGTTGGTCAGGGAACCCTTAAAGGGGTACTCCCCTGCAAACATCTTATCCCCTATTCTTAGATAGGGGAAAAGATGTTTACAGCAGAGTACCTCTTTAACCCCTTAGGAACGCAGGGTTTTTTCGTTTTGGCATTTTCATTTTTTCCTCATCACCTTCTAAAAATCATAACGCTTTCAATTTTGCACATAAAATTCCATATGATGGCTTATTGTTTGCGCCACCAATTTTACTTTCAGTGACATTAGTAATTTTACCAAAAAATCCACGGCAAAATGGGAAAAAAATTAACTGTGCGACAACATTGAAGAAAAAATTTCATTTTGTAATTTTTGAGGGCTTCCGTTTCTACGCAGTGCATTTTTGGTAAAAATGACACTTGATCTTTATTCTGTAGGTCCATGTGGTTAAAATGATACCTTACATATATAGGTTGGATTTTGTCGTACTTCAGAAAAAAAATCATAACTACATTCAGGAAAATTTATATGTTAAAAATTCTCATATTCTAACCCCTATAACTTTTTATTTTTCTGCGTACGGGCTGGTATGATGACTCATTTTTTGCGCCGTGATCTGAAGTTTTTGTCGGTACCATTTTTGTATTGATCGGACTTTTTGATCACTTTTTATTAATTTTTTCATTATATGACCAAAAATACGCTGTTTTCGACTTTGGAATTTTTTTGCGTGTACGCCATTGACCGTGCAGTTTAATTAACGATATATTTTTATAGTTTGGACATTTCCACACAGGGTGATACCACATATGTTTATTTTTATTTACAGAGTTTTTTTTTTTATGGGAAAAGGGGGCTGATTCAAACTTTTATTAGGGAAGGGGTTAAATGACCTTTGTTAACTTTTTTTTTGCAGTGTTATAGCTCCCATAGGGGGCTATAACACTGCACACACTGATCTTTTACCCTGATCCCTGCAAAGCCATAGCTTTGCAGAGATCAGCGAGATAGGGGCTCGATTGCTCAAGCCTGTAACTCAGGCTTGGAGTAATCAAACGCCGATCAGATGCGACAGAGCAAGGTAAGGGGGTCTCCGCTCGCGTCGTAGGTGATCAGGACATCGCGATTTTATTGCGAAGTCCCGATCAGCCAGACTGAGCTGCCGGGAAGCATTTACTTTCATTTTTAGACAAGGCGATCAACTTTGATCGCCGCGTCTACAGGGTTAATAGCGCGCGGCACAACGATCGGTCCCGCACGCTATTAGCCCAGGGTCCCGGCTATCGTTAGCAGCCGGGACCGACCCAGTGTGATGCGGGGTCAGGATGTGACCCCGTTTAAACACCGGGACTGGGCGTAGGCCGTACAGGTACGCCCTTCGTCCTGAAGGTGTTAATTCAGCTTTCTCTAAACAATTTTGGGCTAACAAACGGCTGCTCATAGATCTTAGCAAACTTATGCTACCAAAGAATAAGGGCAGGGTAGGTTTCCCTGATGTCCGCCATTATAACCTTTTCTGTCTTTATTGGCATTGTATAGATTGGCTAAGGGAGTAGTCAGGGTATTCCAATATAACTTTAGAGTCCCCATATACAGTGGGGATCAAAAGTTTGGGCACCTCAGGTAAAAATTTGTATTAATGTGCATAAAGAAGCCAAGGAAAGATGGAAAAATCTCCAAAAGGCATCAAATTACAGATTAGACATTCTTATAATATGTCAACAAAAGTTAAATTTTATTTCCAACATTTACACTTTCAAAATAACAGAAAACAAAAAAAATGGTGTCTGCAAAAGTTTGGGCACCCTGCAGAATAAAATGTTTTTTTCTGCATATGCAAAAATCTATGCGCATATGAGCATATTCGCGAATATTGAGCCCTCCCCTCTTTAAAGGGGTATTCCGCCCCTGGCATCTTATCCTCTATCCAAAGGATAGGGGATAAGATGTCAGATCGCCGGGGTCCCGCTGCTGGGGACCCCGGGGATCGCCGCTGCGGCACCCCGCCATCATTACTGCACAGAGCGAGTTCGCTCTGTGCGTAATGACTGGCGATACAGGGGCCGGAGCAGCGTGACGTCATGGCTCCGCCCCTCATGACATCACGGGCCGTCCCCTTAATGCAAGTCTATGGCAGGGGGCGTGACGACCGCCACGCCCCCTTCCCATAGACTTGTATTGACGGGGGCGGGCCGTGACGTCACGAGGGGCGGAGCCTTGACGTAACGATGCTCTGGCCCCTGTATTGCCCGTCATTACGTGCAGAGCGATCTCGCTCTGCGCAGTTATGATAACAGGGTGCTGCAGCAGCGATCCCCGGGGTCCCCAGCAGCGGGACCCCGGCGATCTGACATCTTATCCCCTATCCTTTGGATAGGGGATAAGATGTCTAGGGGCGGAATACCCCTTTAATGATATAGGGAACTCTGACTAGTGCATTAACTCCAATATGAAACCAATAGGTTGAAACCAATAGGATGAAACCAATAGGTTGAAACCAATAGGTTGAAACCAATAGGTTGAAACCAATAGGTTGAAACCAATAGGTTGAAACCAATAGGCCCATTGTGGTCAATGGGGATATCACAGCATGTGAAACAGTAAGATAAGCAGGACCGTCTCAGCAGCACAGTGGAATGGGAGACCACCACTGGTTTAAGTCCCAGGGTGGGACAGAGTGTTACAGTGTTACAGTGTTGTGGTTTAACTTTACTTTCCTGGAAAAGCTGCTGAGTTGCCCATAGCAACCAATCAGATCACTTCTTTGATTTTGTGGAGGCCTTGAGAAAAATGAAAGAAGCAATCTGATTGGTTGCTATGGGCAACTCAGCAGCTTTTCCAGGAAAGTAAAGTTTAACCACAACACTGTAACACTCTGTCCCACCCCATGACTTGAACCAGTCGTGGTCTCCCATTCCACTGTGCTGCCAAGACAGTCCCGCTTATCTTACATGCCATGAGATCCCCATAGACCACAATGGGCCGATTGGTTTCAATGGGGAAAAACTCATAGTTAATGCACTAGTCAGAGTTCCCTATACCATTAAAGAAGGGAGGGCTCAATATTTGCGAATATGCGCATATGCGGAAAACCAGTGTAGAGGAAGAGTTGTGCAGTTGCCCATAGCAAACAATCAGATTGCTTCCTTCATTTTTGAAAAGGCCTCTGAAAAATGAAAGAAGTGATCTGATTGGTTGCTATGGGCAATTCAGAAACGTTTCCTCTGTACAGGTTTTCATAAATCTCCCTCTATGGGGGAGATTCATCAAAACCAGTATAGAGAAAGAATTGTGCAGTTGCCCATAGCAACAAATCAGATTGCTTCTTTCATTTTTGAAAAGGCCTCTGAAAAATGAAGGAAGCAATCTGATTGGTTGCTATGGGCAACTCAGAAACTTTTCCTTTGGACAGGTTTTGATTAATCTCCCTCTATGGGGGAGATTCATCAAAACCAGTGTAGAGGAAGAGTTGTGCAGTTGCCCATAGCAACCAATCAGATTGCTTCTTTCATTTTGCAGAGGCCTTGTGAAAAAAGCAATCTGATTGGTTGCTATGGGCAACTCAGCAGCTTTTCCAGGAAAGTAAAGTTAAACCACAACACTGTAACACTTTGTCCCACCCCAGGACTCAAGCCAGTGGTGGTCTCCCATTCCCCTGTGCAGCAGAGACAGTCCTACTTATCTTACTGTTTTACATGCCGTGAAATCCCCAAAGACCACAATGGGCTTACTGGTTTCAATGGGAAAAAAATCACAGAGTTATTGCACTAGTCATAGTCCTGCATACCATTAAAGAAGGAAGGGCTCAATATTCGCGAATATGCGCATATATGTTCGCATATGTGAAAAAAACGAATATAACAAATATGCGAATTTCGTGAATATATGACTAATATTCGTCCATATATTCGCAAAATATCGCGAATTCGAATATGGCCTATGCCGCTCATCATTAGACATGGAGGAGTCATCAGAAGAAAACCTCTTCTACGTCCTCACCACAAAAATCTGTTCTGTGGACCGATGAGATTAAAATGGAACTTTTTGGCCGGAATGAGCAAAGGTACTTTGGAGAAGAAGGAGAACAGAATTTAATGAAAAGAACCTCTGTCCAACTGTTAAGCATGGGGGTGGATCAATCATGCTTTGGGGTTGTATTGCAGCCAGTGGCACAGGGAACATCTCGAGTAGAAGGAAAAATGGATTCAATAAAATTTCAGCAAATTTTGGATGCTAACTTGATGCCATCTGTAAAAAAGCTGACTTTAAAGAGAGGATGGCTTCTACAAATGGATAATGATCCTAAACACACCTCAAAATCCCCAGGGGATTACATCAACAGGCGTAAACTGTAGGTTTTGCCATGGCCTTCACAATCTCCTGACCTCAACATAATTGAAAATCTATGGATAGACCTTAAAAGAGCAGTGAGTGACAGACAGCACAGAAATCTCAAAGAACTGGAAGACTTTTGTAATGAAGAATGGGCAAAGATACCTCAAACAAGAATAGAAAGACTCTTGGCTGGCTACAAAAAGTCAAACACCTCCTACATCAGTCAATCACCTCCTACAACCTTTCCTTTATGGAGCTGAGAGAACGGTATGGCCTGCATGGAGGTCAATATCTCTCGTAATGCCAATTTATGGCTTTTTTTTAATCCCCGTTTAACTGACTTCTGGAGGGAAGGGGTGACCACCTCCTTTGACAGCCTTATTTCCTCCTCCTCCCCCCTGTCACTCACTATCGCCATCTACAACGGCAAGGGAGGGAGACCGTTCACAACTCGATATTTCAATATTAGGAAGAAAAACTGGGTATGACGAATTCCATATTAGATGGCTGGGCCAAGATGTGAAAAGCTGTGGTGAATGAGGGGTGGAGGGAGACTCAATTCCATATCCTTCACCCCACAACATATGGCTTTACCCTCCCTAGAACACCTGACCGAACGGACAGACTGGAACACTGCCCGAACTGTGGCACCCTACGCACTGACTTACTTCATGTGGTTGTGACATGCGCAAAATCCCACAGCTTTTGGTTTGACTCATTTCTTCTTCTTTTCTGCACCCTCAAGGTTAGGCTGGGTCCACACTACATTTTGTCCCATACGGGAGCGCATACGGCAGGGGGGAGCTAAAAGCTCGCGCTCCCGTATGTTACCGTATGCGCTCCCGTATGTCATTCATTTCAATGAGCCGACCGGAGTGAAACGTTCGGTCCGGTCGGCTCATTTTTGCGCCGTATGCGCTTTTACAACCGGACCTAAAACCGTGGTTGACCACAGTTTTAGGTCCGGTTGTAAAAGCGCATACGGCGCAAAAATGAGCCGACCGGACCGAACGTTTCACTCCGGTCGGCTCATTGAAATGAATGACATACGGGAGCGCATACGGTAACATACGGGAGCGCGAGCTTTTAGCTCCCCCCTGCCGTATGCGCTCCCGTATGGGACAAAACGTAGCGTGGACCCAGCCTAACTCTGCCAGTTTCTCCATCACTTGTTCTCCTTCACATTGCTCCTGAGAATGTGTCGCTTAGTCTGCTCTTACATATGATCCTGCTGGTGGCCAAGCGTTGCCTATTGGCCCACTGGCTAACAGCACAAATGCCATCCTCCTCGGAAGTTATTGCCCAGGTTAAGTGATACATGTCTCTGGACCGGCTTGAAGTGTTGCGATCTAAGAAAAAATCAGCCAAGGCATTAAAAAAATAAAATGGAAGGAAAAAAACTTTTTTTTTTTTTTTTTATCAACTGGCTCCAGAAAGTTAAACAAATTGTAAAGTACTTCTATTAAAAAATCTTAATCCTTCCACTAATTATCAGCTGCTGAAGTTGAGTTGTTCTTATCAGTCTGGCAACAGTGCTCTATGCTGACATCTCTGCTTGTCTCGGGAACTGCACAGAGTAGAAGAGGTTTGCAATGGTGATTTGCTTATACTCTGGACAGTTCCCGAGACAGGTGTCATCAGAGAGCACTTAGACAAAAAAAGACAACTCAACTTCAGCAGCTCATAAGTACTGAAAGAATTAAGATTTTTAAATAGAAGTAATTTACAAATCTGTTTCACTTTCTGGAGCCAGTTGATATATATATATATAAAAACATTTTTTTTTCCAGGATAACCCCTTTAACATCACTGATGCAGCCATTCACTTCCACGTTCTGGTACCTCACACAGGCCGTATCGGGGTCTCTGGGTAGATTGAGGGTACTCTCCTCTCCTTAGATCGGGGGAGGTCTTCTAACCATAGAGCATTTTGCTCTTGTACAATTGCTGCACCTGTGGTGACCTCAGGTATTCCCTTTCCTTTATTTCTATACCTCCGCTGGAAATGCCGATTTATTTCATTTTGTTAGTATGAATTGGGGCCGTTGTTTGCTATAATCAGCTCTGCCAATGTGAGGATGGATAGGAGGGTTGGGTGGGTGGGGAGGGGATCATTGTTGGGGGGTGGGTGGTTGTTCATTGTTACCTAGGGATCCTACAAAGTTTTCCTACTGAATATTTCTTACGCTTCCCTTTTGCATTAAGGCCTGTATAGGGTATGCCCCATTTGTGTATGTGTAAAATTCACAAACTGTTAATAAAAATATGTTTATAAAAAAAAAAAAAAAAAAGAAATGTATAACAGTGAGATTTATTAAGTGATTTAGAGATTTTTTTTTGCTTACAATAGGGCGAGCCTAGTGTATTATATAGAGCTCACAAATGCAGTGTTTTTTTCTAAATAAGACTATGGCCCTTATTTACTAAGAGTGTTGTGTAGGTTTCTTTGTGGGTTTTAATTCCCTACAATTTATTTTCCACGGTATTTACTAAGGTTTCCCTACATTTTCCACTTTCCTTACACTTTGCTTGTTTTACACCTGCTCTGATCTGTCTGGTTTTCTTCAGCTCAAATCCACCACATTTTCTGTGGAAACCTTAGTAAATATGTTGGGCTTTTGTGAAAATGTCGGGAACACGCCCCTTTTTGGAGACCATGCCCCCTTTTCCCAGCAGCCACGCCCCTTTTCTGATTTTTCTTCTCAAAATGGAGAATTAGTTGGGTTTTTTTCAATTCTGGCGCTAATTCTGGTGCAAAATCTTGTGCAGACAGAATTTCTGGCGTAATACGCCTGAATCTGGCGCACAACCCGACAAAACATGGGTGTGCAATAGTAAATGAGGGCCTATATGTACAAGATACTGTACTATATAAATTCATCTATCTGCTTTATATGCTATACAATTACTTTTATATGATTTATACAAAACTTTGTATATCTAGGTATAATGACAAAATCTTCAATAACACTTGTTGAACCATAAAAAAGTTGCACGTGTGCCTAAGTAATTTCATATTTCCTGGGTGGACCAGTGATTGGCCCGTACCGCCTGTCCAATCACAGCTGCCGACGGGAAAAATATGAAGTTACAGTGCCGTAACCATTTTCCCCGCTGGGAAGCCAGAGAGCGGAGCGCAATGCTGAAAGCTTCCCTGGCGCCCTTGTCACCCGTCCTTGCAGCAAGACTACAACTTCTAGCATTAAAAGATTAAAAGGGTCTTTCGGGACTATGATAATGATATCTTTAGGATAGGCCATCAATATCTTATAAGTAGGGGTCCGACCAACAGCACCTCCACAAACATCAGTGTCCCCTTCACAGGTTACCAAGCACAACAGCTTATATTTGCCATTGGCTGTGCCTGGTATTACACCTATTTACCAGCCTTTGGCTGTCTGGGCATGCTGGGATTTGAAGTTTTGCAACATCTGGAGGGCCACAGTTTTGAGACCACTGTGCAGTGGTCTCCAAATTGTAGCCCTTCCAGATGTTGCAAAACCGGCACAGCCGCTATTTTCATCTACATTCCGGGCTGTGCCGCTAAGTTTGGATGAAAAATACTGGCTATGCAATGGCCGGTATTT
This sequence comes from Hyla sarda, assembly GCF_029499605.1. Taxonomy (NCBI): domain Eukaryota; kingdom Metazoa; phylum Chordata; class Amphibia; order Anura; family Hylidae; genus Hyla; species Hyla sarda. The sequence continues at coordinate 341,316 of NW_026607618.1, read as the reverse complement.
TTCATTCACTGACAGGGGCGGACTGAGCAGCATCCCCAGATGAGCACTTCTTTCATGACCGGTAACTAAATTTTGCCTGTGACCTGCAGACTGCCGCACTACAGTTTCAGCCCCGGACACAAAGCCCACTGACTGTCGGGCCGTACAATGCCCAGGTCTGACACCACCAGCCTGTGACAGGGAGAGCTCCGTGTGATGACAGGAAGAGATTGTACAGTGCTGGGGAGGGGGCGTGCACCTCCTGTCTCCTCTCTCCCCCTCCCCCGCCTTCTCTCTGCCGTGCAGTCTTACAACCCTCCATAGGCAGAGCAGGGAGAGGAGAGGAGGAGAGGCCGTGTATCCTGTCTCCCTGTGCTGCGCAGGACGGGTGAGTGTCTGTGTCTGTGTATGTGTCTGTGTATATATGTGTCTGTGTTTACGTGTGTCTGTGTTTACGTGTGTCTGTGTGTATATATGTGTCTGTGTGTATATATGTGTCTATATATGTGTCTGTGTGTATATATGTGTCTGTCTGTGTGTATATATGTGTCTATATATGTGTCTGTGTGTATATATGTGTCTGTGTATATATATGTGTCTGTGTATATATGGTATGTGTCTGTGTGTGATTATATGTGTCTGTGTCTGTGTATTTGCCTGTGTATGTGTCTGTATATGTGTGTGGGGGGGGGGGGGAGCTGTCTAATGTGGGGGACAACTAATCTGGGGTACAACTATGCTGCCTTATCTGGGGGCAACTATACTAATCTGGGGGACAACTATACTGATCTGGGGGACAACTATACTGATCTGGGGGACAACTATACTGATCTGGGGGACAACTATGCTCCTAATCTGGGGGACAACTATGCTCCTAATCTGGGGGACAACTATGCTGCCTAATCTGGGGGACAACTATGCTCCTAATCTGGGGGACAACTATGCTGCCTAATCTGGGGAACAACTATGCTCCTAATCTGGGGGACAACTATGCTGCCTGATCTGGGGGACAACTATGCTGCCTGATCTGGGGGACAACTATGCTCCTAATCTGGGGGACAACTATGCTCCTAATCTGGGGGACAACTATGCTCCTAATCTGGGGGACAACTATGCTCCTAATCTGGGGGACAACTATGCTCCTAATCTGGGGGACAACTATGCTGCCTGATCTGGGGGACAACTATGCTGCCTGATCTGGGGGACAACTATGCTGCCTGATCTGGGGGACAACTATGCTGCCTGATCTGGGGGACAACTATGCTGCCTGATCTGGGGGACAACTATGCTGCCTGATCTGGGGGACAACTATGCTGCCTGATCTGGGGGACAACTATGCTGCCTGATCTGGGGGACAACTATGCTGCCTGATCTGGGGGACAACTATGCTGCCTGATCTGGGGGACAACTATGCTCCTAATCTGGGGGACAACTATGCTGCCTGATCTGGGGGACAACTATGCTCCTAATCTGGGGGACAACTATGCTCCTAATCTGGGGGACAACTATGCTCCTAATCTGGGGGACAACTATGCTGCCTAATCTGGGGGACAACTATGCTCCTAATCTGGGGGACAACTATGCTCCTAATCTGGGGGACAACTATGCTCCTAATCTGGGGGACAACTATGCTGCCTAATCTGGGGGACAACTATGCTCCTAATCTGGGGGACAACTATGCTCCTAATCTGGGGGACAACTATGCTCCTAATCTGGGGGACAACTATGCTCCTAATCTGGGGGACAACTATGCTCCTAATCTGGGGGACAACTATGCTCCTAATCTGGGGGACAACTATGCTCCTAATCTGGGGGACAACTATGCTCCTAATCTGGGGGACAACTATGCTCTTAATCTGGGGGACAACTATGCTCCTAATCTGGGGGACAACTATGCTCCTAATCTGGGGGACAACTATGCTGCCTAATCTGGGGGACAACTATGCTCCTAATCTGGGGGACAACTATGCTCCTAATCTGGGGGACAACTATGCTCCTAATCTGGGGGACAACTATGCTGCCTGATCTGGGGGACAGCTATGCTGCCTGATCTGGGGGACAACTATGCTCTTAATCTGGGGGACAACTATGCTCCTAATCTGGGGGACAACTATGCTCCTAATCTGGGGGACAACTATGCTGCCTAATCTGGGGGACAACTATGCTCCTAATCTGGGGGACAACTATGCTCCTAATCTGGGGGACAACTATGCTCCTAATCTGGGGGACAACTATGCTGCCTGATCTGGGGGACAGCTATGCTGCCTGATCTGGGGGACAACTACCTGGCCCTCCACAATATTTTTAGTTTCTCATGTGGCCCCATGGGATAAATAATTGCCCACCCCATTCCTCCTCCACCCCAGACATTCCTTAACCTGGAGCCGCCCGGGGAAAGGAGAAAGTGAAGACAAGAGACTGGTGAGACCTCTCTGCAAAATTGTGTATTTAATGCAGTGTTTCCCAACCAGGGTGCCTCCAGCTGTTGCAAAACTATTACTCCCAGCATGCCCAGACAGCCTTTGGCTGTCCGGGCATGCTGGGAGTTGTAGTTTTGCAATAGCTGGAGGCACCCTGGTTGGGAAACACTTATTTAATGTTTTAATGTGTGAAACTATCTGCTGCGCTCTGTATCTAATCCTGTCATGTGTGATACTGTCTGCTGAGCCTGTATATCCAAATTTGTCATGTGGGATATGAGCCTGTGTATCTAATCCTGTCATGTGCGAAACTGCCTGATGAGCCTTGTGTATCTAATCCTGTCATGTGCGATACTGTCTGCTGAGCCTGTGTATCTAATCCTGTCATGTGTGATACTGTCTGCTGAGCCTGTGTATCTAATCCTGTCATGTGTGATACTGTGAGCTGAGCCTGTGTATCTAATTCTGTCATGTGTGATACTGTCTGCTGATCCTGTGTATCTATATCTGTAATGTGGGATACTATCTGCTGAGCCTGTGCATCTAAATCTGTCATGTGTGATACTGTCTGATTAGCCTGTTTATCTGACGTTGCGCAGGGGGACGTCACTCGTCATCAGAGAGAGCCAGCGTTGCTGTCGCGCACCACCACTACCGCCGCCGCTGGCATAAAAAGGGTTTTGGTAGGTATTCTCTAAATGTAAATTTTTTGTGCGATATAGGAAAATTCCCCCCGCATATATATTGTATCCCTCCAATCCCCTATGCCATTTCTTAAACCCCCCTCCAATCCCCTATGCCATTTCTTAAACCCCCCTCCAATCCCCTATGCCATTTCTTAAACCCCCCTCCCATCCCATGTGCCATTTCTTAAACCCCCCTCCCATCCCCGTGCCATTTCTTAAACCCCTGATCCCTCAGCCCCTGTGCAATCGGGCCCCTCCCCTTTTGTAGCTCCACCCCCACATAGCCACACCCATGACCGGTATTTTTCTGAGGGAAAGGTGGCAACCCTAGCATGCTGGGAGTTGTAGTTTTGCAACAACTGGAGGCACACTGGTTGGGAAACACTGAGTTAAGCAACAAACTCTGTGTTTTGCAGCCAGTGTGCCTCCAGCTGTTGCATAACTACAACCCCCAGCATGCACGGACAGCCAAAGGGCATGCTGAGATTTGTAGTAGTATGCCTCCAGCTGTCACATAACTACAAGTCCCAGCATGCCCTTCTGCTGTCACTGCATGCTGAGAGTTGTAGTTTTTGCCACAGCTGAAGGCAACATTGGGAAAGGGTTGGGAAACATTGTCTGTTTCCTAACTCAGTGTTTCCCAACCCGTGTGCCTCCAACTGTTGCAAAACTATAACTCCTAGCATGCAGTGACAGACCATGCATGCTTGGAGTTGTAGTTTTGTAACAGCTGGAGACACAGGGGTTGGGAAACACTGAGTTAAATAACAAACTCTGTCTTTTGCAACCAGCAGGCTTACAAAAAGTTTAATGCCGATCCGAATGAGCAGTTAAAAAGGTAGTGGATGGCCGCCAAACCCTCTTATGACGGTTGGCTGGAAAGACGTGATAATTAGAGATGAGCGAATCGAAGTTGACGAACCCGAATTCGTTACGAATTTCATGAAAAATTTGATTCGCAACGAATACGAATATCGCCGCGATTCTATCGCACAAATCGCTTCATTAAACTCCATTTTACAGCGTTCCAGACTATTGGAGAGCTAAGATGGCGGATCCACATGTGAGTACACGGGGCAGGGGATTATGGGAGGGTGGGAAACAGCGGCGGGAATGAAGGTAGGCGGGCTGACCCTGAACCACATGTGAGATGCAGCCTATCAGTGTTCACTGACCCCTGTGATGTCACAGCCCCTATATAATCGGCAGCCATCTTGCCTCTCTTCATTTCATCTATGCAATCAGATGGAGAGGACAGGACTGCGTGTGTGTGAATAGCTCATACCACAGCGTTACACTGCAACTGCCAGTCACATCAGCATTAGGGAAAGGCAGGAGTGCAGAGTGCTGTGCTGTTACACTGAGAAGAATCATTGATTGCTAAACCTCCTATTCACGTTATTGAGCATTGCAGCAGAGAGGGGCAGATAGCTGTCAGCTGCCTCATACAGATCTCCAAGCTGCCTGAACTCTCTGAAGCATCTTATCTCCTCATTTTTCAGCCCAATTGAGTTTTTTTTTTACTCCACAAATCTTCTGCTGCTCAGAATTGTGTGACAGAGTGCAATTTAGGGTTTAATCCCTGGATTTTTTTTTTTTTTTTGTGGTGCTGCACTGTTGGGTCCTGCTGCTGTTCAGAAATAAGTCATATTAGTGTGGACTTTAGTGCCTTTTTTACCATTTTTCACCTGTTACTCTGTTATCTCAGTGCTAAATTCAGTGTTATACCACACGTTATACACCTGCCAGTGTATTAAAGAATTTTTTTTTTCTTGAGTACAAATACGCTTAACAGTGGCCTTATTGCAAAGGGCCTAAATACAAGCAAATAGCGTACCATATACTACCCTTTTTTCTGTCTCTGTGCTAAATTAAGTGTTATACCACACGTTATACACCTGCCGGTGTATTAAAGTAAAAAAAGTTTTTCCTGAGTTCAAATATGCTTTTTCTGTGGCCTTATTGCAAAGGGCCTACATACAAGCAAATAGTGTACCTTATACCACCTTTTTTTCTGTCTCTGTGCTAAATTAAGTGTTATACCACACGTTATACACCTGCCGGTGTATTAAAGAAAAAAAGTTTTTCCTGCGTACAAATACGCTTAACAGTGTGCTCATCATTGCAAAGGACATACATACAACCAAGTAGTGTACTATTTACTACCTGTATTTCTGTCTCGGTGCTAAATTCAGAGCTATTCCACACATTAGTATACACTGGCTGGTGTAAACAACAAAAAATTAGTTTTTTTCTGCGTATAAATACGCTTAACAGTGCACTCATCATTGCAAAGGGCATACATTGAACAAAGGAGTGTACTATTTAGTAACTGTTATTCTGTCTAGGGCCTATATACTTTGAAAGGACAGCCGTAAGTAATCGCCTGCTGCTGTTCTATACCCTCATAAACGCACTAAGTATGTCAGGCAGGGAAGTGCCAGGACGTGCACAGAGAAGGGGCAGAGGCCTACATACATCAGGCAGAGTTGGCAGCAGACTTGGGGCGAGTGGCAGCAGGAGTCGCAGCAATAGGCCTGAGCTCCCGTTAACACCCAGCGGTCGTATCGTCGACCCATCTCTCCTCGTCAATTGGTTTGCACACTCATCCCCATCATCACAAGCGACATCTGACAACCCCAGTCAAGAGTCGGTGGGTTCCTCAGACACAACCATCAGTTGGCATGGCCCGGGAGCAGTCCCCGTAATCCCATTGCCTTTGTCCTATGCTGTTCCCTCTCCCAAAGAAGTATCTCATGCTTTGGGTTCAGCTCCACTATTTAGTGAGGACAATGTAATAGAGGACAGTCAGCAGCTAATGGGCAGCCAAGAATGTTAGGAGACATGCGTCCCTTGCTCCGCAAGGCGGGCAAGTATTGATGCGGAGAGTGACGTGGGAGGCGGTGTTTCAATTGTTCAGGGTCCTGAGGCAGACACTGTTGTAGAACACGAGAAGGACATCAGTGACGTGCACACATCTTTTGATGATGATGAAGCCGATAGCAATTGGGAGCCGGGTGCAGAAGCCGGGGCTTCATCATCATCAGGAGAAGAGATTTGCTCTTTGTCTATGAGGCAGCAAGGCGGTAGCATAGTGGGAAATCAGCATGGTGCTGGCAGTAGTGGAAATTCAGGAGCCAAACGTGCCAGGGGGAGACCACCTGCTTTGCGGCAAGCTACCATTCAGGGAGCTAGTGGAACAGGGGTTCCATGAGACGGCGCCAATAGCAGTGAAATAGTGCGAGCTGCGGGTGTGAAAATCAGCTACTCTGCGGTGTGGTTGTTCTTCATAATGAATCCGGAGGACCTTAGCGTAGTCACATGCAAAATCTGTGGGCAGAAAGTGAAGCGTAGCCAGGGTCCCAATCTCTGCACCACGTCCCTGCGTCAACACATGATTGGCCACCATAAAGCGGCCTGGGATAACCGTGGCTCCGAGGTAGTGGTCCAGCCTGCCGCATCACCCAGTGGCCATCCGCTCCCTCCGTCATTCAGCCAAGGCTCCACTACCTCAGCCGAAGGGAGCATTGTGTCAAACCCTCCTTCTTGCGCTCCTGCTTCTTCTGCTCGTAGTCAGCCATTCTGCTAACAATCGATCGCTGAAGCCATGTCCAAGAGACAACAGTATGCGCCCACTCATCCAACGGCGCACACAGGGGAGGAACTGCTAAAGTTCATTAGGGAAGAAATAATCCACGAAATCTGGAAATGGGAACCATGGTGACCGACAATGGGAAGAACATTGTGGGCGCGCTGCGACAAGGAAGTATGAACCATTCGCCCTGCATGGCACACGTGTTGAATCTGGTTGTCAAGAAGTTCATCAAGTCTTCACCCCATTTGCAAGACGTCCTGACAATGGCAAGGAAACTGTGCATGCACTTCACCCACTCGTACACCGCCAAGCACACTTTGCTTGAGCTGCAGCGTCAGTACGGTATCCCACAACATAGTCTCATTTGTGACGTTGCCACACGTAGGAATTCCACCCTCCATATGTTGGACAGACTTTACGAACAAAGAAAAGCCATCACGGATTTTTAGATGATCCAAGCAGATAGGAGTACTCCCCTGTGTAACTTCAATGTGAACGAGTGGCAGCTCATACCGTGACACCTGCTGTTTGCTGAGGCCCTTTGATTAAGCCACATATTTTGTTAGTCGCTCGAATTACGCCACGAACGACGTAATTCCACTCCTACATTTACTCCAAAAAATGATTGAAAACATGGCTGGTCACGGCAATGGAGATGTTGCGCCTACATCAGAAGGCTACATGAGTCCTGTGGGGGATGAACTGGAGGAGGATGAGGAGGGGCAGAGCGGAGCACAGTTTACGGTGGATGAGATGGCCGGTGTTTCTGGTCATTGAACAGGAGAGGAGGAGCAGGAGCAGCCAGAGGAGCTGGAGGGTTATTACGAGGGAGGCGAGACAGAGCACCCAGACACACCGTGGCAGTATACAGTGGAGATAGAGGCAGGTAGTCCCAGCGAGTCACTGTCACAAATGGCACGATGCATGCTGAGTTGCTTGTGTAGTGACCCCCCAATTGTCAAAATTCGTCAGCGTGATGACTTCGTCACCTTATCAGACCCTCGCTACCAGCCCAGAATAGGGGCCTTTTTTACACCCACTGAGAGGGAGGACAAACTGACCTACTTCAGGAAGCTTCTACGTAGTCGGTTGGCCGATGCCTATCGGCCACATGGTCCATCCACTCGCAGGTCTGACTCGGGGGGCCCTCTGCGCTCACCTTCCACTGCCACGGCTGCTGGGGAGGGGAGGGGTGGCAGGAGCAGTACCGGCTCAATCAGCAGCAGCCTGAGTCTACAGTCACTGATGAGTAGCTTCCTTCAGCCGCATAATGAAGCTACTCATCAGCAGCAGGTGGACATGGAGCAGGACCTGAACCAGCAGGTGGTGGCTTACCTCGACATGACCCTGCCAACAACCGTTGAAGATCCGCTGGACTTCTGGGCAGCCAAACTCGATTTATGGCCGCAACTAGCGGAGTTTGCCCTGGAAAAGCTGTCCTGCCCGGCCAGTAGTGTGCCATCAGAGCGGGTGTTTAGTGCGGCCGGGGCCATAGTCACCCCAAGGCAAGCTCGTCTGTCCACAAAAAATGTGGAGAGACTGACATTTGTCAAGATGAATCAGGGATGGATCACCAAGATGCTCCGCAGCACCCCCCATCTGTGCCCGACCGGCCTCCTCCCCCCCCCCCCCCTGCGCTGTGCGGTGCGCCTGTCCGTCAGGCGCACTGCACAGCGCTGCCTCCTGCTCCTTTTTGTGCCCCGCCCCGCTCCGCTCTAGCTCACCTTCAGTTGGTCCGGGATTTGTATTTCCGCGCGTCACTGCCGTCACATGACCATCAGGACGTCACGCTGAATTCAAGGACGCCGGCCCCAGAGTGTGACGTGACACGTGACGGTACGCGGCTCGCAGGATTACCGCGCTGAGTGAGTAGATGTTATATCAATCTGCCCACTGGGTGTGGGGGGAGGGGAGAGGGTTAAAAAGGGGGGTACTACCTTCTAACAGGGTGGGGGGATAGGGTTAATCTGGGGGTACTGCATTCTTACGGGGGGGGGGGAGGGGGTTAATCTGGGGGGTACTACCTTCCTACAAGGGGGGGGGGGTTAAACTTGGGGTACTACCATCCTACGGGGGGGTGTTAATCTGGGGGTACTACCTGCCTACTGGGGGGGAGGTTAACTTGCCCCCCCCCAGTAGGCAGGTAGTACCCCTATATTAACCCCCTCCCTCCAGTAAGCATGTAGTACCCCCAGATTTACTCCCCCCCCCCCCAGTAGGACGGTAGCACCCCCAGATGAACCCCCCTCCTGGGTTAATCTGGGGGTACTACATGCCTGCTGGAGGGAGGGGGTTAATCTGGGGGTTACTACTTGCCTGCTGAGGGGAGAGGGTTCATCTGGGGGTACTACCTGCCTGCTGGGGGGAGGGGGTTAATCTTGGGTACTACCGGCCTACCGGGGGGGTGAGGGCTGTTAATCTGGGGCCCGAGTAGGCAGGTAGTACCCCCAGATTAACCCCCCCCAGTAAGAAGGTAGTACCCTCAAATTAACCCCCTCTTCCTGCCAGTAGAAAGGTAGCACCCCCAGATGAACTATATGGGAACTATACTGCACCTAATGTGGAGAACTATACTGCACCTAATGTGGGGAGCTATACTGCACCTGATGTGGGGGAACTATGCTGCACCTAATGTGGAGAACTATACTGCACCTAATGTGGGGGACTATACTGCACCTAATGTGGGGGACTATACTGCACCTAATGTGGGGGAACTATACTGCACATAATGTGTGGAACTGTACTGCACCTAATGTGGGGGAACTATACTGCACCTAATGTGGGGGAACTATACTGCACCTAATGTGGGGGAACTATACTGCACCTAATTTTGGGAACTATACTGCACCTAATGTGGGGGAACTATACTGCTAACCTAATGTGGGGGAACTATACTGCACCTAATGTGGTGAACTATACTGCACCTAATGTGGGGGAACTGTACTGCACCTAATGTGGGGGAATTGTATTGCACCTAATGTGGGGGAACTATACTGCCAACCTAATGTGGGGAACAGGTTTATGTTTACTGTTCTATGGTTAGTATGTTATCATGTTTTATTATTTATTTTATGTACATTTTCTACCAAATTTTTTCAATACCCTTTTGCACATTTTATTTATGTTCAGTAGCTCTTTCTAAGGGTACTTTCTAAGGGTATTTTCATGTTCAGTACTGGGGGGTGGCGGGGCCGTGGGGAGGGGATGTGGCGTCGGGCTGGGGGGGGGGAGCACCGGCACCTAATAGAGTATCGGCACCTCTTTTGGCCCACTTAAAGCACTGTGTGTGACTCTGTGTGTATGTGACTCTGTGTGTATGTGACTCTGTGTGTGTGTGTGTGACTCTGTGTGTGTGTGTTTGTGCGACTCTGTGTGTGTTTGTGTGACTTTGTGTGTGACTGTGTGACTCTGTGTGTGTGACGCTGTGTGTGTGTCTGTCTATGAGTGTGTGTCTCTCTGACTGTGTGTGTGTTTGTGTGTGTCTCTCTCTGTGTTGTATGTGGTTTTTTTTTTTGGGGGGGGGGGGGGGGTTTGAACCAGCGATCTAATTTGGGGAGACTTTGACCCATTGTGGGGAACCTGCAAGGTAACCTGCGGTCTAATGTGGGGAAACTACTACCAAATGTGGGGAGTCTATGCTACCAAATGTGGGGAGTCTATGCTACCTAATGTGGGGAGTCTATGCTACCTAATGTGGGGAGTCTATGCTACCTAATGTGGGGAAACTGCTACCTAATGTGGGGAATCTGTGCTACCAAATGTGGGGAGTCTATGCTATCGAATGTGGGGAATCTGATACCGAATGTGGGGAATCTATGCTACCTAATGTGGGGAAACTGCTACCTAATGTGGGGAATCTGTGCTACCTAATATGGGGAATCTGTGCTACCTAATGTGGGGAATCTGTGCTACCTAATGTGGGGAATCTGTGCTACCTAATGTGGGGAAATTGCTACCTAACGTGGGGTAACTGGTACCTACCTAATGTGGGGGAACTGGTACCAAATGTGGGGAATCTATGCTGCCTAATGTGGGGAAAATATGTTACCTAATGTGGGAAAACTGCTACCTACCTAATGTGGGGGAACTGCTGCCTACCTAATGCTCCCCCCCCCCCCCCCTGGCAGTAGCACCCTCATCATCCACCAGCAACACCCCCCCCCCCCCCCCAGCAGTAGCACCTCCATCAGCAGATCCTGATGGTGGATGATGGCGGTGCTCCTGCCAGGAGGATGATCCTGCCGATGGATGATGGGGGTGATAGTGCCAGGGGGGATGGCCAGTAGCACCCTCATCATCCTCCAGCAACACCCCCCCCCCCCCTGTAGTAGCACCCCCATCATCCACTAGCAACACCACCAATACCGCCCTCCCGTGGTAATAGCATCAGCTAACGGATGTTGAGGGGTGTTACTGTGGTTGTGGTATTATATTCAGAGGGTGCACTGTATGTCAATGTTATATTCAGAGGGCGATGTTTGTGGTAGTATTATATTCAGAGGGTACAGTATGTGGCAGATTTATATTCAGAGTGTACAGTATGTGTTGGTATTATATTCAGAATGTACAGTGTGTGGTAGTATTATATTCAGTGGGTACAGTGTATGGAAGGTTTATAATCAAAGAGTGTAGTGTATAGTAGTATTATATTTAGAGGATACAGTGTCTGGCAGGTTTATAATAATACTTGTTTTCATATAGAGGATGAGAATCCGCTGACATAGTGAGGAGACGTCTGGGCGTCACATTCTGCAGAGAGAAGTTTTAGCTGGACCAGGCGGTATGTACCATCTGAATTAGATAAGGGAAGACTATAGAGAAGACGTCACCTGTAGTCACTGATATCATTGTATATTCTCCTCTCTATGTCCTATCAGAGCTGGAGTCATTTGTCAGTTCTACAGTTATGATGAGTGAAACTACAACTCCCAGCATAACCTTACCACTGACTGGTGATACAAAGTTAAACAGATTTGTAAATTACTTCTACTTAAAAATCTTAATCCTTCCAGTACTTATTAGCTGCTGTATAAGCGATTCACAGGAAGTTCTTTTCTTTTTTCATTTCTTTTCTGTCTGACCACAGTGCTCTCTGCTGACACCTCTTTCCATGTCAAGAACTGTCCATAGTAGGAGCAGATCCCCATAGCAAACCTATCCTGCTCTGGACTGTTCCTGACATGGACAGAGGTGTCAGCAAATAGCACTGTGGTCAGACTGGAAAGAACTACACAACTTCCTGTGGAGCATACACCAGCTTATAAGTACTGTAAGGATCAAGATTTTAAATAGAAGTTATTTAAAAATCTGTTTAACTTTCTGGCACCAGTTGATATAAAGGTAAATGTTTTCCAGTGGAGTACCCCTTTAAGTAATTCTGGGAGCTGTATATTTAAATGGTGAAAACTTCTTTAACACTTTCCTATTCTGTGGCAACTGGTATATCTGATTATTATGCTGGAATTTCTCACAATGCGCTACAACAGTGGTGTCTGTCACAACAGGCTAAAAACTTATTGGGAGGAGGGGGTAGGTATGGGGGTGACACCATTTTCTACTGCACCGGGTGACACCAACCCTAGCAACGCCACTGGTGACATCTATGCTGCCTACTCAGGGGGACAAGTATGCTCCTAATCTGGGGGACAACTATGCTCCTAATCTGGGGGACATCTATGCTGCCTAATCTGGGTGACATCTATGCTGCCTAATCTGGGGAACAACTATGCTCCTAATCTGGGGGACATCTATGCTGCCTAATCTGGGTGACATCTATGCTGCCTAATCTGGGGGACAAGTATGCTCCTAATCTGGGTGACATCTATGCTGCCTACTCTGGGGGACAAGTATGCTCCAAATCTGGGGGACATCTATACTGCCTAATCTGGGTGACATCTATGCTGCCTAATCTGGGTGACATCTATGCTGCCTAATCTGGGGGACAAGTATGCTCCTAATCTGAGGGACATCTATGCTGCCTAATCTGGGGGACAACTATGCTCCTAATATGGGGAAAACTGATGCTTCTGGCCTTGGGCCTATAATTTTTTGAAGTTTAGCAGTAGCTAAATACTGTTACGCCGAGCGCTCCGGGTCCCTGCTCCTCCCCGGAGCACTCGCAGCGTTTTCCTCTCTGCAACGGGCCCGCTCGCGAATCGCATCCCAAGCTACTCACCTGTCCCGGTCTCCGGCTGTTACGTCCTGGCACGCGCGGCTCCGCTCTCTAGCGCGCGCGCGCGCTAGCTCTCTAAGATTAAAAGGGCCAGTGCACCACTGATTGGTGCCTGGCCCAATCACTGTAATTAGCTTCCACCTACTCCTTGCTCATATAACCTCACTTCCCCTTCCCAGCATTGCCGGATCTTGTTGCCCTTGTGCCTAGAGAAAGCGTTTCCTGTGTTTGCCATACCAGTGTTTCCAGACCTTCTGCTATCACCATTGACTACGAACCTTGCCGCCTGCCCTGACCTTCTGCTATGTCTGACCTTACCTCTGTCTAGTCCTTCTGTCCCACACCTTCTCAGCAGTCAGCGAGGTTGAGCTTTTTGCCGGTGGATACGACCTGGTTGCTACCGCCGCAGCAAGACCATCCCGCTATGCGGCGGGCTCTGGTGAATACCAGTAGCAACCTAGAACCGGTCCACCGGTACGGTCCACGCCAATCCCTCGCTGACACAGAGGATCCACATCCAGCCTGCCGAATCCTATCAGTAGATTCGGCCATGGATCCCGCTGAGGTCCCGCTGCCAGTTGTCGCTGACCTTACCACGGTGGTCGCCCAGCAGTCTCAACAGATAGCGCAACTAGGACAACAGTTCGCCCAACAAGGACAGCAGCTGTCGCAGTGGACCGCCATGCTACAGCAACTTCTGCCACATCTACAGCAGCAACCATCTCCTCTGCCAGCTCCTGCACCTCCTCCGCAGCGAGTGGCTGCTCCTAACCTCCGCTTGTCCCTGCCGGACAAATATGATGGGGACTCTAAACTCTGCCGTGGTTTCCTGTCTCAATGTTCCCTACATTTGGAGATGTTGTCGGACCAATTTCCCACAGAACGGTCAAAGGTGGCTTTCGTGGTTAGTCTCCTGTCTGGGAAGGCCTTGTCATGAGCCACACCGCTCTGGGACCGCAACAATCCTGTCACTGCCACTGTTCAGTCCTTCTTCTCTGAGGTTCGTAGTGTCTTCGAGGAACCAGCCCGAGCCTCTTCTGCCGAAACTGCCTTGTTGAACCTTATCCAATGAGATTCTTCTGTGGGCGAATACGCCATCCAATTTCATACCCTCTCCTCTGAATTATCTTGGAACAATGAGGCCCTCTGCGCGACCTTCAAAAAAGGCCTATACAGTAACATCAAGGATGTGCTGGCCGCACGAGAAATTCCTGCCAACCTGCATGAACTTATCCATTTGGCCACCCGCATTGACATGCGTTTTTCTGAAAGACACCAGGAGCTCCGTCAGGAAAAGGACCTTGATCTCTGGGCACCTCTCTCCCAGTATCCTTTGCAATCTACCCCTGTGCCTCCCGTCGAGGAGGCTATGCAAGTGGATCGGTCTCGTCTGACCCATGAAGAGAGGACTCGCCGCAGAGATAAAAATTTATGTCTGTACTGCGCTAGTACCGAACATTTCCTAGTGGATTGCCCTATTCGTTCTCCACGTCTGGGAAACACACGCACGCACCCAGCTCACGTGGGAGTGGCATCTCTTGGTGTGAAGTCTGCTTCTCCACGGCTCACTGTGCCCGTGCAGATTTCTCCTTCTGCCAACTCCTCCTTCTCAGCTGTGGCCTTCTTGGACTCTGGTTCTGCGGGAAATTTTATTTTGGCCTCTTTTGTTAATAGGTTCAACATCCCTGTGACCCGTCTCGTCAAGCCGTTCTACATTTCCTCTGTCAACGGAGTAAAATTGGACTGCACTGTGCGTTACCGCACAGAACCCTTGCTTATGAGCATTGGACTGCATCACGAAAAAATTTAATTTTTTGTTCTGCCCAACTGCACCTCTGAAGTCCTCCTCGGTCTGCCATGGCTCCAACGTCATTCTCCTACCCTTGACTGGACCACCGGGGAGATCAAGAATTGGGGTTCATCTTGGCACAAACGATGCCTCACATCTGCTCCCACTTGTCTAACTCCTGAGGTGCCACCCATACTGGCTCCTCTCAAGGCTTACCTGGATATTTTCAGCAAAAAGCAAGCTGGGATTTTGCCTCCTCATAGCCCCCTTCCTGGTAACACTCTGCCCCGTTGCAAGCTTCACCCTCTGCCCCCCTCCCCCTTCCCACTTCTTCTGGATTGCCTGCCATTGTTGAAGTTACCCAGGACTTCTCTGCCTTCCGGAAGTAAACTCAAGAATTGCTCCCAATAGCTCTGTCTCTTATGAAGGGACAAGCAGACAAAAAGAGGGGGAGACCAAAGGGGGGGGTACTGTTACGCCGAACGCTCCGGGTCCCTGCTCCTCCCCGGAGCGCTCGCGGCGTTATCCTCTATGCAGCGCCCCGGTCAGACCCGCTGACCGGGAGCGCTGCACTGACACTGCTGGCGGGGATGCCATTCGCATAGCGGGACGCGCCCGCTCGCGAATCTCTTCCCAAGCTACTCACCTGTCCCGGTCCCCGGCTGTCACGTCCTGGCGCGCGCGGCTCCGCTCTCTAGGGCGCTTGCGCCAGCTCTCTAAGATTTAAAGGGCCAGTGCACCACTGATTGGTGCCTGGCCCAATCACTGTAATTAGCTTCCACCTGCTCCTTGCTCATATAACCTCACTTCCCCTTCCCAGCATTGCCGGATTTTGTTGCCCTTGTGCCTAGAGAAAGCGTTTCCTGTGTTTGCCATACCAGTGTTTCCAGACCTTCTGCTATCACCATTGACTACGAACCTTGCCGCCTGCCCTGACCTTCTGCTACATCTGACCTCGCCTCTGTCTAGTCCTTCTGTCCCACGCCTTCTCAGCAGTCAGCGAGGTTTAGCCGTTGCCGGTGGATACGACCTGGTTGCTACCGCCGCAACAAGACCATCCCGCTTTGCGGCGGGCTCTGGTGAATACCAGTAGCAACCTAGAACCGGTCCACCGGTACGGTCCACGCCAATCCCTCGCTGACACAGAGGATCCAGCCTGCCGAATCCTAACAAATACATGTTTAATGCAAATGTCAACATTGATCTTTAAATGTAAGGGGTTATGAAACCCTCTTGGGTACTGCGAATGACTGCTCCAGACTCATTCTGTGTCTTTCAGGAACTACTTGCCTCCCTGGTGCCTCTGGCCTTGGGCCTTACATTTTTGGATGTTTAGCAGTAGCTAAATACATGCTTAATGTAAATTCCAACAATGATCGTTAAATTCTCGGCGCTCTGCCAGGGCCTTCTCCTACCCTGCCTGGGCCGACCCGAGGACCTCACTAACCAACTCACTAACTAATCCAATCGCTTATAGGGACGGGCGGCATGTACAAAGGGAAGGGACTTAATCAATGCCAGCTTATGACCCTCACTTACTGGTAATTCCTTGTTTTAAGGTTAAATAATTGCAATCACAGATCCCTATCACGAACTGGTTTCAGCGTGCAACACGCACCTGTCCTTGAAAGATAGAGACATGCTAATCCTTTCAGTGGAGCGCTAGTGCGGCCCAGGACATCTGAGGCCATAACACACCTGTTATTGCTCGATCTCGCAATTGATTGGGCAAGGTAAGGGGTTATTAAAGCCTCTTGGGTACTCCTGACTGCTCCTTGTCACGATGCCGGCTGGCAGGAGGTGGATCCTCTGTGCCAGAGAGGGATTGGCGTGGACCGTGCTAGTGGACCGGTTCTAAGTCACTACTGGTGTTCACCAGAGCCCGCCGCAAAGCGGGATGGTCTTGCTGCGGCGGTAGTGACCAGGTCGTATCCACTAGCAACGGCTCAACCTCTCTGACTGCTGAAGATAGGCGCGGTACAAGGGAGTAGACAGAAGCAAGGTCGGACGTAGAAGAAGGTCGGGGCAGGCAGCAAGGATCGTAGTCAGGGGCAACGGCAGGAGGTCTGGAACACAGGCTAGGAACACACAAGGAAACGCTTTCACTGGCACAATGGCAACAAGATCCGGCGAGGGAGTGCAGGGGAAGTGAGGTATACATAGGGAGTGCACAGGTGAACACACTGATTAGAACCACTGCGCCAATCAGCGGCGCAGTGGCCCTTTAAATCGCAGAGACCCGGTGCGCGAGCGCCCTAGGGAGCGGGGCCGCGCGCGCCGGGACAGGACCGACGGAGAGCGAGTCAGGTACGGGAGCCGGGGTGCGCATCGCGAGCGGGCGCCACCCGCATCGCGAATCGCATCCCGGCTGGAGGCGGTATCGCAGCGCACCGGGTCAGTGGATCTGACCGGGGCGCTGCAGTAGCGAGAGTGTAGCGAGCGCTCCGGGGAGGAGCGGGGACCCGGAGCGCTCGGCGTAACAGTACCCCCCCCCCTTGGGTCTCCCCCTCTTCTTGGGGCCTGAGAACCTGAGGACCAGACTTTTGTCTAGGATATTGTCCTCAGGTTCCCAGGATCTCTCTTCAGGACCACAGCCCTCCCAGTCGACCAAAAAAAAGGTTTTCCCTCTGACCTTCTTGGAGGCCAGTATCTCCTTTACGGAGAAGATGTCCGAAGAGCCGGAAACAGGAGTGGGAGAAACAAGTTTGGGAGAGAAACGGTTGATGATGAGTGGTTTAAGAAGAGAAACGTGAAAGGCATTAGGAATACGAAGAGAAGGAGGAAGAAGAAGTTTGTAAGAGACAGGATTAATTTGGCACAAAACTTTGAAAGGACCAAGATAGCGTGGTCCCAATTTGTAGCTGGGAACACGGAAGCGGACATATTTAGCGGAGAGCCATACCTTGTCTCCAGGAGAAAAAATGGGGGGAGCTCTTCTTTTCTTATCAGCAAACTTCTTCATGCGTGATGAAGCCTGTAAGAGAGAATTTTGGGTCTCTTTCCATATGGTGGAAAGATCACGAGTTATTTCATCCACAGCGGGCAAACCAGAGGGCAAGGGAGTAGGGAGGGGGGGAAGAGGGTGACGGCCGTACACCACGAAAAATGGGGATTTGGAAGAAGATTCAGAGACTCTGAAGTTATACGAGAATTCAGCCCATGGTAGAAGGTCTGCCCAGTCATCCTGGCGGGAGGAAACAAAATGCCGTAAATAATCACCCAGGACCTGGTTAATTCTTTCTACTTGCCCATTGGATTGAGGATGATAAGCAGAAGAAAAGTTTAATTTAATCTTGAGTTGTTTACAGAGAGCCCTCCAGAATTTTGACACGAATTGGACGCCTCTATCCGAGACGATCTGCGTGGGCAACCCGTGAAGACGAAAAATGTGTACAAAAAATTGTTTTGCCAACTGAGGCGCTGAAGGAAGACCAGGAAGAGGAATAAAATGTGCCATCTTGGAAAATCGATCAACGACCACCCAAACAGTGTTGCCACGGGATGGGGGTAAGTCTGTAATAAAGTCCATACCAATCAGAGACCAAGGCTGTTCGGGGACAGGCAGAGGATGAAGAAGACCAGCGGGCTTCTGGCGAGGAGTCTTATCCCGGGCACAGACAGTGCAGGCCCGCACAAAATCAACAACATCCGTCTCCAGAGTCGGCCACCAATAGAAACGAGAGATGAGTTGCACGGATTTCTTGATGCCCGCATGGCCTGCGAGATGGGAGGAGTGACCCCATTTGAGGATTCCGAGGCGTTGGCGTGGAGAGACGAAGGTCTTCCCTGGAGGAGTTTGCCTGATGGAGGCTGGAGAAGTGGAGATCAGGCAGTCAGGAGGAATGATGTGTTGCGGAGAGAGCTCTACTTCCGAGGCATCCGAGGAACGAGAGAGAGCATCGGCCCTAATATTCTTATCGGCAGGGCGAAAGTGAATTTCAAAATTAAACCGGGCAAAGAATAGAGACCACCTAGCCTGGCGAGGATTCAGCCGTTGGGCAGACTGGAGATAGGAGAGATTCTTGTGATCGGTGTAAATAATAACTGGAAATTTTGATCCCTCCAGCAGATGCCTCCATTCCTCAAGTGCTAATTTAATGGCCAGTCGCTCTCGATCCCCGATGGAGTAGTTCCTCTCCGCCGGAGAGAAGGTCCTAGAAAAAAAAACACAGGTAACAGCATGCCCGGAAGAATTTTTTTGTAGAAGAACCGCTCCAGCTCCTACTGAGGAGGCATCAACCTCCAATAGGAAGGGTTTAGATGGGTCAGGTCTGGAGAGCACGGGAGCAGAAGAAAAGGCAGACTTGAGCCGTTTAAAGGCGTCTTCCGCTTGAGGAGGCCATGACTTAGGATTGGCATTCTTTTTGGTTAAAGCCACGATAGGAGCCACAATGGTGGAAAAATGTGGAATAAATTGTCTGTAATAATTGGCGAACCCCAAAAAACGTTGGATAGCACGGAGTCCGGAGGGGCGTGGCCAATCTAAGACGGCAGAGAGTTTGTCTGGATCCATTTGTAGTCCCTGGCCAGAGACCAAGTATCCAAGGAAAGGAAGAGATTGACATTCAAACAGACATTTCTCCATTTTGGCATAAAGTTGATTTTCACGAAGTCTCTGAAGAACCATGCGGACATGCTGGCGGTGTTCTTCTAGGTTGGCAGAAAAAATCAGAATATCGTCCAGATACACAACAACACAGGAATATAAGAGATCACAAAAAATTTCATTAACAAAGTCTTGGAAGACGGCAGGGGCGTTGCACAGGCCAAAGGGCATGACCAGATACTCAAAGTGTCCATCTCTAGTGTTAAATGCCGTTTTCCATTCATCCCCCTCCCTGATGCGGATGAGATTATAAGCACCTCTTAAGTCCAGTTTGGTAAAGATGTGGGCACCTTGGAGGCGATCAAAGAGTTCAGAGATAAGAGGTAGAGGGTAGCGGTTCTTTACCGTGATTTTATTAAGACCGCGGTAGTCAATGCAAGGACGTAGGGAGCCATCTTTTTTGGACACAAAGAAAAATCCAGCTCCGGCAGGAGAGGAGGATTTGCGGATAAAGCCCTTTTTTAAATTTTCCTGGATGTACTCAGACATAGCAAGAGTCTCTGGGGCGGACAGAGGATAAATTCTGCCCCGGGGTGGAGTAGTGCCCGGGAGGAGGTCAATAGGACAGTCATAAGGCCTGTGAGGAGGTAGAGTCTCAGCTTGTTTTTTGCAAAACACATCAGCAAAGTCCATATAGGCCTTAGGGAGACCGGTTACAGGGGGAACCACAGGGTCACGGCAGGGAGTACTGGGAACCGGTTTAAGGCAGTCCTTGAAACAAGAGGTACCCCAGCTCTTGATCTCCCCTGTGGACCAATCCAGGGTTGGGGAATGGTGTTGAAGCCAGGGTAGTCCAAGGAGAATTTCGGAAGTGCAATTGGGGAGGACCAAAAACTCAATTTTTTCGTGATGAGGTCCGATGCACATTAGGAGGGGCTCCGTGCGGAAACGTATGGTACAGTCCAATCTTTCATTGTTAACACAATTGATGTAGAGGGGTCTGGCGAGACTGGTCACCGGGATGTTGAACCTGTTGATGAGAGAGGCCAAAATAAAATTTCCTGCAGATCCGGAATCCAAGAAGGCCATAGTAGAGAAGGAGAAGGTAGAGGCAGATATCCGCACAGGCACAGTAAGACGTGGAGAAGCAGAGTTGACATCAAGGACTGTCTCATCTTTGTGCGGAGTCAGCGTACGTCTTTCCAGGCGGGGAGGACGGATAGAACAATCCTTCAGGAAGTGTTCGGTACCGGCGCAGTACAGGCAGAGATTCTCCATGCGGCGTCGTGTCCTCTCTTGAGGTGTCAGGCGAGACCGGTCAACTTGCATAGCCTCCACGGCGGGAGGCACAGGAACGGATTGCAGGGGACCAGAGGAGAGAGGAGCCGGGGAGAAAAAACGCCTCGTGCGAACAAAGTCCATATCCTGGCGGAGCTCCTGACGCCTTTCGGAAAAACGCATGTCAATGCGAGTGGCTAGATGAATGAATTCATGTAGGTTAGCAGGGATTTCTCGTGCGGCCAGAACATCTTTAATGTTGCTGGATAGGCCTTTTTTAAAGGTCGCGCAGAGGGCCTCATTATTCCAGGATAGTTCTGAAGCAAGAGTACGGAATTGTACGGCGTACTCGCCAACGGAAGAATTACCCTGGACCAGGTTCAGCAGGGCAGTCTCAGCAGAAGAGGCTCGGGCAGGTTCCTCAAAGACACTTCGAATTTCCGAGAAGAAGGAGTGTACAGAGGCAGTGACGGGGTCATTGCGGTCCCAGAGCGGTGTGGCCCATGACAGAGCTTTTCCAGACAGAAGGCTGACTACAAAAGCCACCTTAGACCTTTCAGTAGAAAAATGGTCCGACATCATCTCCAAGTGCAGGGAACATTGTGAAAGAAAGCCACGGCAAAATTTAGAGTCCCCATCAAATTTATCCGGCAAGGATAGTCGTAGGCCTGAAGCGGCCACTCGCTGCGGAGGAGGTGCAGGAGCTGGCGGAGGAGATGATTGCTGAAGCTGTGGTAGTAGCTGCTGTAGCATCACGGTCAGTTGAGACAGCTGGTGGCCTTGTTGCGCTATCTGTTGTGACTGCTGGGCGACCACCCCGTGGTGAGGTCGGCGACAACTGGCAGAGGAACTTCAGCGGGATCCATGGCCGGATCTACTGTCACGATGCCGGCTGGCAGGAGGTGGATCCTCTGTGCCAGAGAGGGATTGGCGTGGACCGTGCTAGTGGACCGGTTCTAAGTCACTACTGGTGTTCACCAGAGCCCGCCGCAAAGCGGGATGGTCTTGCTGCGGCGGTAGTGACCAGGTCGTATCCACTAGCAACGGCTCAACCTCTCTGACTGCTGAAGATAGGCGCGGTACAAGGGAGTAGACAGAAGCAAGGTCGGACGTAGCAGAAGGTCGGGGCAGGCAGCAAGGATCGTAGTCAGGGGCAACGGCAGGAGGTCTGGAACACAGGCTAGGAACACAGAAGGAAACGCTTTCACTGGCACAATGGCAACAAGATCCGGCGAGGGAGTGCAGGGGAAGTGAGGTATACATAGGGAGTGCACAGGTGAACACACTGATTAGAACCACTGCGCCAATCAGCGGCGCAGTGGCCCTTTAAATCGCAGAGACCCGGCGCGCGCGCGCCCTAGGGAGCGGGGCCGCGCGCGTCGGGACAGGACCGACGGAGAGCGAGTCAGGTACGGGAGCCGGGGTGCGCATCGAATCGCATCCCGGCTGGAGGCGGTATCGCAGCGCACCGGGTCAGTGGATCTGACCGGGGCGCTGCAGTAGCGAGAGTGTAGCGAGCGCTCCGGGGAGGAGCGGGGACCCGGAGCGCTCGGCGTAACACTCCTGGTGCAATGTATGGGGTAATTAAACACTCTTGGGTAGTGTTATTGTTAAATTTACTGGTAATTTTATCAGTAATAAAATTGAATTTTGCAGAATACTAACCGTTAGACAATGGAACGCTTGTTGCGTGTGATTTTTTTATGAAAAAAAAAATACATGGAGAGGGATTAACTCTGCTTAATCATTTTTGGCGATTAGAATCCTTTTGCCATCTGATTTTTTTGGAGACAGATGCGCCAACATTGTGTGGTTTATTATTTTTGAGAAGAATGTCTTTTGGTGGTCCACCATCCTGCATTATAGAGTCTTCTGAACTGCTGTCTATGCGCTTGTTCTTTTTGAAAAAAAAAAAGGTATTTTGTCAGACAATTTCAATAACATTTTGTGTTTTTTTTGGGGTGGATTGTGAAGCCCGGGTGTGTACTCGTGCATCAGCCAACTCCAGGCTGTGTCTTTCAGGCAATCTATGGGTTACTGATGCAGCTGAGGTGGGGCCTGGGTCTAGGAATTTCAAATTTTTTTTTTTTTAATTCAACAATTGTGTGGTTCATTATTTTTGAGAAGAAAGTCTTTGGGTGGTCCACCATCCTGCCTTATAGAGTCTTCTGAAATGTTGGATATGCGCTTGTGCTTACACAAAGTTGTAAATAAAATAAAAAATTTATACAATTTTTTTGATTTTGGGGCGGATTGTGAAGCCCTGTAAGTACTGGTGCATCAGCCAACTCCAGGCTGTGTCCTTCAGGCAATAAATGGGTTCCTGATGCCGCAGAGGTGGGGCCTGGGCCTGGGTCTGGGAATTAGAAATTTTTGGATTGCGGGTGCTACAAAAAAAGATGGACACACCCTAATCCGTTCAGTGGAGTGCGCCTACGACCCCGGACAACTGAGAGCATAACACACCCGTTATTGCTCAATCTCAGGAGAAGGAGGGTTCATCATCGGGAGAAGAGAGTTGCAGGTTGCCCTTGAGTCAGCAAGGCGGTAGCACGGTTGGCAGTCAGCGTGGTGTGGCAGTAGTGGAACTTCTGGAGCCAAACGTGCCCGGGGGAGACCACCTGCTTCGCGGCAGCTTACCTTTCCGGGAGTTAGCGGGTTACCAGCACCGGTCGATGAAAGATAGAGACATGTTAATCCATACAGTGGAGAGCGCCTGCGGCCCCGGAAATCAGAGGGCATAACATACCTGGTATTGCTCGATCTCGCAATTGATCGTGCAAAGGTAGGGGTTATGAAATCCTCTTGGGTAGTGTTTTTTTTTATTATTATTTACTGATAATTTTATCAGTAATAAAATTGAATTTTCCAGAATGCTAATTGTTACACAACGGAACGCTTGTTGCATGTGATTTTTTAATGAAAATTAAAAAAAATAATAATAAATACGGACAGAGATTAACTCTGCTTCATCATTTTGTGTGAAAAAAGTCCTTTGGTGATCTGATCTTTTGGAGACAGATGCGCTTACACACATATTGAATTAGTTTTTGTAAAAAAATTTCAAACATTGTGTGGTTTATTATTTTTGAGAAGAATGTCTTTGGGTGGTCCACCGTCCTGCATTATAGAGTCTTGTGAACTGTTGGATATGCGCTTGTTCTTACACAAAGGTATTTCTTTAAAAAAAATTAAAAAAAATAGTTTTTTGGAGGGGATTGTGAAGCCCGTGTGTGTACTGGTGCATCAGCCAACTCCAGGCTGTGTCCTTCAGGCAATATATGGGTTCCTGATGCCGCAGAGGTGGGGCCTGGGTCTGGAAATTTCTAATTTTTGGATAGCGGATGCTCCCAATGAGAAATCTTTGTGAAAAATGTCATATATTGTGTTGTTTTCTTGGGGGGGATTGTGAAGCCCTGGTGTGTAGTGTACTAGTGCATCAGCCAACTCCACGCTGTGCCATTCAGCCACTAAATGGACTCCTCTTGCTGCCAACATGTCCACGCTATGTCATTCAGTCACTATATGGTCTCCTGACACTGATGCCACCACCAGGCTCTGTCATTGTGCTGCTGTGCGGCTGTGATTCTAACAGCGATGCCGGTAATCTGCATGCTATTCTGAATAACAGTATTATTTCACTACCCCAGCACACTCCATATGCGTTTTAGGACACAGCAAAGTGTTCTATACTCCTATAGAGGCTGTATGTAGGCTAGAAATAGTCTTTTTTTAAATCGATTCGCCGCGAATAAATTCGGATCGAAACAAACTTTTCGGGAAAATTCGGCGAATCGGCCGAATCGAATTTTTGGAAAGTTTGCTCATCTCTAGTGATAATTTAAAGAGGTCCTACTTTGAGGTCTCCCTTTTTTTTTTTGGCAAGAAACCTGGTCGCTTATTAGCGAGATGCCCCAAAGGAGCATTTCCCCATTCCCAATATCTCAGCTCTGAAGGATTCCAAGAATGTCAAGGCCCAGGAAGGTAATGGAGGGGCCACATGGGATGGGCCACCCTCCCCTTTGGCATCAGACTTGTATTAGATGAGCATATTAGTAAAAACTATAAGGACATGAAAGGGTTAATCAAATTACTAAGTTTGTTGCTGAGCTTTCTCATAGGGCCAGTGGTGTTGCTGGGCAGATCTGGAGCAGAATCCGATTGGCTATCTCCAGCCATGGCGGGAACTATGAAATCTATTTAAGAAGCTGCTGGACTGAGGGGGCTGCTAGTCTGAAGAAACACTTGAAGTAAAGACATCGTGTAGGGTTTGGTCATTATGCTGCAGGCATCTGAGGAACATTTACCGTCCGGAGCCGGTACTTTTATTAATGACTTATACCTGTTATTACTGGATAAAGCAGCCGGACCTGGAGGAGAAGCTTGGCTCCGCTCCTGTCTGGAAGAAGCTGTTCCGGAGGCCAGAGAAGAAGGGGCGCTGCTGCCATCACCTCCGTTGGTCCCTCCACAGATGTTTGCGCCTACCGGAAGTCAGAACACAACTGTGGAAGAGGAGTTATGTGAGGACGCTGTGTCAGAGTCTACGTCAGCCGGACACATCACTGTGGGTCGCCAGAACAGCCGTGCCGGTCTCTAAGATGCTCGAGCCGGACGAAGAGGAAGAGCTACTTTCCAGAATCCGCCGGTGCTAGCTGGGCATCCAGCAAGAAGACTCCTGTCCCGCCCACCCGATCATCGAGGTCCGGATCTCAAAGGAAAAGAGAAGAAGCAGGCCCAGCGACTTCGGTGAGTCCATCAATTGGTGAGTATGATGCCGCTCACTCTTTCCAATTTAACAGGGATTTAGCCGGGTGGGCAAGCTCCGCGGCAGAGCATCCTTGCTGGGGTGGCGGCATTCTTCAATGGGATCGCTGCCATGCCAGCAAGGGTGCAGCCTATGCCCCCCCCCCCCTTCCCCAGCTGTACCTAGTGCTGCTTGGACTCCTCCACCCAGCAATTTAGTGAATAGATTGGCTAGT